>NW_027518692.1:50802500-51402500 GCF_043159265.1 Tasmannia lanceolata
CTGGTACAGGTGATGCATTTGTCAGGGGGTAACTTTGCAATTTGGCATCTAACCTAAATCTTTAAGAGATATTTTCTGGTCCTGAATGGTTTTGAATGAGAACTGTGTATTTGAAGGCTTATTCTTTAGTTACGCATTTTAATCTGTTCAAAGTTGTCTTGAAGCGGTAATAATGCCCTAAGTACACACATCCATTTAGCACTTCCATATGGTTTTATCAGTTTTATGAGGTTTTCCATTCACATCTCCTCTCACTTTAATGCCTACTTTTTTTTTCTAGATTTCATGCTGCTCTTCAAATTTTGATTTTGAATTTATCAGACATGTTTCAGTATGCAGTTACTGTACAGGACAGGTCCCTTCTATCCACTTAGCCGTAATTTAGTCGAAACACATGCAATATACGCATGCATTTATTATACGAGATACAGATGCATATATGGTACAGTTGATATTTTCCTAAAATATGGAAAAATTACAGGTACAGGTGTCCTCTTCCACACACTGTTTCAAAATGAGGATGCGGGTCAAAACGCGGCCAAAGCATACTAGTAGAGTACTCAGTTGATGCGGCTGAGTACTCGGTTGACACGGTCATAACTCGGGAGAGCCAAAGGAGTTTTGATTGACTTTATAGGGCAAAACACGGACTCGGATAAGAACATGGTCAGGTAAAAGGGAGTCAACTCGGGGGAGTACACAATGACACGGGGGAGTTTTGAAACTATGCTTTCACACATGGGTAACTCTTTCACACTGTGAAACAACCAGTAACTCAAAAAGCTTAAGCCGTTGGAGAAGGCGTTATTTATACTTAACACTCCCCCTCACATGTGGCCCCTCTTCTTTGGGTTGGCCTACACGTGGAACATGTGGCCCCACTTTTGGGTTGACCATTGCATGTGGATTTCTGACATCAAGGAGGCTTGAACTCTATGACCTTTGGCTCTAATACCATGTGAAACAACCGGTACCTCCAAAAGCTTAAGCCGTTGGACAAAGCGTTATTTATTCTTTTATATTCTGCAAAGCAGGGGTAAGGTTGTGTACATCTAGCCCTCCTTTTTCCCCGCAATGGCGGGGGCCTCGTGCACTGGGCCGGCCTTTTATACTTTAACACACACATCGGTACTTAATAATTAAAATATTAACTCAATATTTTTAACTCCTCTGTTTGAATTTTATCTTGTCTAATTATGACAGTTTCACTGCAATACTAACATTTTTTATATTTTATATTCTTGTTTTAAAAAATGTGGCAGTAGTTATTTGTTTTTTTTTTTTTCATTATGCCGTGTTGTTTCAACTCAACTCAACAAAGCCTTTGTCCCAAACTAGTTGGGGTCGACTAAATGAATCCTTTAGAAAAAAATTCATGAAGAAGGTAAAAGGAATCTACCCGGCTCTAATCCTGGTTCTAGTTGGGTTCTTCTACGTGGATCATTTTCTTTCATTCTATCCTATCCAAGGTCATGTTCTCTGTTATGTTCCTAGCTATCAAGTCTTTCCTCACTGTTTCTACCCAAGTTGTTTTCGGTCTGCCCCTACCTCTTTTTACTCCCTCAATTTGGCACGAGTCGCCTCTTCTCACCGGAGCATCCAAAGGCCTACGTTGGATGTGTCCAAACCATCATAAGCGGTGCTCTCTCATCTTCTCCTCAATTGGAGCCACCCCCACCTTTTTACGAATGTTTTCATTTTTAATTCTATCTAGCCTTGTGTGGCCGCACATCCATCTAAGCATTTGCATCTCCGCTACACTCATCTTATGCACATGCTGCTTCTTGGTGGCCCAACATTCTGAGCCGTACAGCATGGCTGGCCTCACAGCTGTCTTATAAAACTTTCCCTTCAACTTGGTAGGGATTTTACGATCACACAGAACTCCTGAGGCAAGCTTTCATTTCAACCAACCAACTCTTATGTATTTTTATTCATTTTTAATTTGGGAAGGTTCTTTATAAGTTAATTATATTTGATTCTTTATAGTTTTACCTTTCTCTATTACTATTTTTGTTGTCAATTTTTAATCAATTTTTTTGTTTCTATTTTAATTTTTAATATTTGTAGAGGTTTTATCAACTTGGTCTTAAAATTATATTTTAAAGATTATTTAATGATATGTCCCTTAGCTATAAAATTATTTTTACTTTAATCGTTTAGGGGTTTTGTATTTTCTTAGTTTTTCATTCCTTTTTTTTTTTTTGACTGGTAGCAGGGATATATTGATGAACAAAGGGGCGACAAAGGGCGTCAACCCAAAAGATACAAGAAGATTAAAAACAAACAAGGAAACAAGAAAAAATACAAGAAAGGCTCCACATCAGGAAGGCAAAAAGTCAAACCACTCCAACACTTGTCTGTCTACTCCTCCCCTGGCGAGCCAATCTGCCTCAATGTTCGCCGATCTTCTAACATGGGAGAAAGTAATTGATGGCCCCTCGATTTTATCCAAGATCTCATCAAAGAAACGAGCAAACCTCCAAGGGGGGACGAAAGTTCCCTGAAGCCACCGGATAGTATTAAGAATCTCCCTCCACTGTTACTTTATTTAGAGATTCCTTATCCAACTGAAGAATGCCTTGGCAAGTGGCTCTGACCTCAGATTCACTAGCATCAGTTACTCCAATAGCACCTGAGAAAGCCCAAATAACATCTCCCCTTTGGTCCCTAAGAACACCACCTATACTGGAACCGTCAAAATTCAATTTCAACAACCCAAGCTCCGGGGGCTGCCAAACTTGAACAATAGATGGCCGGTGATCAACACTAACGGTCCAATCAGAAATGATTCCATCATTGATGTATATGCAATTCAATAAGGATGGATATATCCCACATATGCAGATCTCCCGCCAACCTTTCTTAGTTTTTCATTCTATTTTTATATTATTTCTGTTACTTTAAATTTATATTTATTTGTGATTATTCAGACTATATTAGATTTTTATTTTTTGAAATGGTTTCATACTATATTAATATTTTATTTTTCTAGATTTCTATCCTCTTAATTTTAAAGAAAGGGATTGAGCTTCTAGCTCAATGGTCAAGGCTTTGTTCTTCAACCCGGAGTTCGGAGGTCCAATCCCAGCTTACCTACCAAAAAATCTAAAGAAAAAAGAATAAATCGAAGATAGTATTCCTTTACAGCCTAAAAAAGGGTAAACGAAAGGAAAAATTATCTTTAGTATATTATTCCCTTTCAGTTACAATTAAGGTGCAGGTTCACGGGTTGGGATCTCATGAAATAGGACAGGCGGTTAAGCTCTGCAATAGGTGGCAGCCGCCATGGTTTGAATTAAGTAAAAGCAAAAATTAGACGAATGATGGCTTGTCGGGATGAGATATCATTTATTCTATACTTCAAGACAAGCTCAGCAACGCATATAGAAGCCCAAATCTCAAGAAATAAGATCAGGGTCATCATTTTTCGCACGCATTGCAATGCGCAATTTTTTAATGCACACAAATAGGTTTAAATGATTATTACTTGACGCTTAATTTTTCATGGTTAACCTTAGCTTTTAAATCATGGTTAAGATCAAGGATATAAGTCATATCATTCCAAACTATAACATTTATATTACTCTAGGTTATTGCACTTGTTACGTTGCCACACCTTGGGAGACTTCCTTTCCATTTTCCACTTTTAAGAACCTTGTTCTGAAGGGCTTTAAGATGCCCTTCAATAGTTAGTGCAATGGATCTTTGACATATGAAATGCAATGTATTTTTTAAATAAATGTTCCTTGAACAATAGTGTTAGACATTCAGTATAGATTATATATACATGCATACACACACAGATGTGTGTGTGTGTGTGTGTGTGTCAAGAACTACAGATGGTCATAGCTAGATTACCTACTTCTGAGTCCACAAAGTATAAGCAATCCTCCGCAACGTGATAAAAAGAAGCTGCAGGGCGCAACAATTTGGCAGAGTCGAATCCACCATCTTCAAAACCTGGGGAGGAACCAATCTAACAAATGAACTCCATTAGTCCCAGATCGACACTATCTAGGCATGCATACATTAACAAGAAAAGCCCATAATTGAGAGAGGGGGAGGAAGGGTGGGGTAGGAGGAGCAAAAATGTATCCCATAGACAGGCAAGTGAATCTAAAAATGACGAGTAAATAAGCTAAAAGTCCACAAATATTCTTCCTTCTAGCAGTCTTTTAATGCATGAGATAGTACACAAAAACTATCATGATAAAGTCTTGATATTAAGAAACATATGGGGATGGTGAGTCTCTCGATAAAATCCAATCTAAGTTCTAGACAAGAACAAAACAATATACACACAAATCCCTCACCCCAAGCAACGAATTTACTGGAAAAACAGGGAAAAAAAAGGTTACTGGAAATACTCAAACAATCAAGTAGCATTGTCTAATTAATACTGGTAAGACCAAAAGAACCAATGGACATCTAATGGGTTTTTCTCAGCTGGCATCAGCTTAAGGCAAAGCTATTTGAATTTGTCAAATAGAGTTTCCATGATGACATTATGGCATTATCAAAAGAAATTGGTCATTCTGGAATTCATAAAAATTTCATTTCCTCACTCAACATTGGCCCTAAGAAAAAGTTACAAAATTCTTCAAAAATCACAAGTTGAAACAAAGCACTTCCGTACATACACAGTCTAACATTTTCCCGTCACTGTCGGTTATGAGAATCCGGTGATGATTCGTGTCAGAAAGGAACAAGCGATTGCCATCTTCATCCACTGAAATGCAGCCTGGGATCAACAGAAAATAAATGTTTAAAAAATAATTGATATAACTAACCATATAATAGGCAAGAGACACAACTTATGTCACATTTTCAAGAATTGGAACTTCATAATATGTTAAATGGACTTCGCATTAGTACAGGAGAGGGCATTAAGTTAACAAGAATAGTAAAAAAAAAGCAGTTCGAAAGAAAGCAACAACAGGGCACAGAACTAGTGATTTAGACATTAGTCTTTTTTCTTTTTCTTTTTTGCTATTTAGACATTAGTCTTTAGCATACAGAACACACAATCTTACAAATTGACACAGTAAATATCGATTTGAGCACATCAAGTCACCCACACATTTGAAAAATACATCAAGAAGAACAACAAATGATCCTCTTCCCAGCTAGAAGAAAATTAGGGATCTCAAGCATGCAGAGCACATTATTAAGAACCAAAATACAGGAGTAAATATTTGAAATACCTGACTTCTGCTCCTGTATAATTAGTCTATCTATCATAAAAGTAGAATTTTGATTCCTTTAATTATTCAATTTACAAGGCTGTTATGACTTTCTTCTAATCAGTGACAAGAACTCTATCAAAAGAAAGAAAGGGATGCGCAGAGGATATTAGATATATAATAAAGACACTACAAATAGATTCTGTAAACCGAAACTGGGACAGAAAAAGTATGGATGGACTTGACATCCAGAAAATAACATGCATTTCCAAAAGCTACTGTTGCTTCTTGTCGCATAGGCATTAATCCTATCCTTTTCAAGGTTTTGCACATGATTAAATTAGTCCTCAAATTTCCTTGAGGAGGCCTTTTTCCTTGAAAAAATGTTTCACTTTGTGAACTTCTGAAGATAAGCCTATCCCTACCTAGTTTTAACCACGTTATCAGTTGTTCTTCTACCTGCTCTCAACACATATTTGTTTGAATTATCACACTAATCACTGTTTCCCTTTTTCTTCTTGAATTATGATCGCATACACATTTTCTTTCATTTTCTTACCACTATAATCTTAGCTTATATGCTAGAGCTTGCCGCTGCATTCATTCCAAAATAAATATAAAGAAGCAGGAAACATATCATGTTAGTTTCCTACTGCCTAAAGGCAGCATATGAATGCATGAAGTACATATCCTGATCAGCATGCACGCTGGGAACTTCTTTCCTTATCAATGGAGGAAACATCCCATGTTAACCATGGTTACAAATTCGGCCGAAACATTTTGTTCCAGTCGAAATATTTCGATTTCGGCCGATGCCAAAATGAAATCCATTTGGATTCGGAAAAATAAAAGATTTCGCCCGAAATTTTGGAATTTCGCACGAAATTTCGGGATTTTATTAACGTTTCGGTAGAAATATGCATAACATACAATATTTCAGGTAAAAAAACAAAGACATTTTGACAGAAACCCTGATAAAAATCAACTCCGCTTATAGAAAAGAGAAGAACCACGAGATTCCTTCAAGATCTTTCTACAAAAATGATAAAAAATTAAAAGAAAACCCATTTTGTCTGTGATTTTGTAACGAAATGTTTCTGTGATTTTACAAGATTTCGGCTGAAATTTCACACCGAAAGCGAAATGTTTCAGTTTCGCTGATGACTGAAACCGAAATTTAAAACCTGGATTATAAGAGACCACGTGACATAAAAAATTTATAATATATGTTTTGATACATCCGTTTTACATTTAACTCCCATTCCCTGGTGATATTGATTGAGGTGGCTTGTAATTAATTTCTTTAATAAATTTCAGAAATCGTTCAAAATAGAAAAATACATGAAGCATCCATGATCATTCAAGCTCATTACGAAGTGGAATGTTATTACAAAACCCATACCTGGAAAGTATAACAGTAAATTTCTGAAAGAAGAACAAACAAGCGGTTCCTTGATGACTTCAGATTGCCTCATTTCAGTGCTTTTCGAGGTCTGAGCCATCACAGCATTTGCATTCTGTGACACTTTCAATTCCTCAATTTCTGCACAGTTGTTCCAGAAGGACGTTCATTAATCAATAGAAAAGACTAACAACTAAACAGGCCACTCTCTGAATGAAATTACATGCAATCTGTGCAACTGAACATGTGAATAAAATCCACATGCATTAGTAGGTGAGGTTCTAGTGCTAAACAGGTTAAAGAAAAAAACAGACAATTCAAGTGACTATAATACCACGGCAGCAAACTTTAAAATTCCCACAAACTTTGATGTGCTGTAGGGTTTATTTATTGACCTCATAAAGAATCTTCGTTAGAGAAGAAAACGAGAAACATGGCAACAAGTACGAATCTGCTGGTGGTACATTAGTATACCTCAGGATAACATAGAGAGGCAGCAACAACTAGTGTACAGTATCAGTTCCAAGATATTTTATATCAGAAACCCTAAATCTATTAAGTCCAAATTCCAAAAAGAGCATTCCTCGAGCAAATGCATTAATTATAGAATCAAATTTGAGACTTGAATCTCTAGTGTAGAACATCAGGAGAAGGTTTCATCAAATGTAGACAGATTTTTTTTTTCATTACTTGAATAATAGAAATACTGACGTAATGAAAATTTGAGAATTATAGAAAGGATCGTAGATGAGTCGATCTCGGAAGAGATTGATCTTATTGTCCCTCAAATATAATCTATATTCACGCAAATATTGGTAGCCACAAAAGCTTCCAGTCACCAAAAATCGTAAAGACAAATCTATAATATTAATGTGGGTTTGTAACTTGACAGAAAAAAAAAAAAACATCCCAAAGCATGATAGCTTCTGCAATTGAGAGAGAGAGAGAGAGAGAGAGAGAGAGAGAGAGAGAGAGAGAGAGAAGGTATTCTTTCATTTCAAAAAAAAAAAAAACAAGAAAAGGAAAGAAGAAAAAGGGAACCAGGATTCATAAGTTTAAGAAAAAGAAAAAGAAACAGGCACACATCAAAGGGGAAAGACATTCTATATTTTTTCTGTTAAGAGGTCACCAGTTACATGATTTATTATGACATTTGTGATCAGTATCCCATTCACTTTGTATGGTGGCAATTTATTAATTAATTGAGCATTTCTTGAAAAAAATGGTTTGAGTCCTACAAACAAGAAGTGTCTGTAATGGCAGTAAATGGCATTTCAATCATCCATTTTTATTTCTCTAATATCATATCTGACATCTATTTTGGTCATTGACGATTTTGATCTCACAAATCGAGTGCTACCAAAACCGAAACAGAAAACAATTGATAAGTTTAATGATCTGTATTGCATCAGTCTCAGTACGGGAATGAGTGTTGGAATCTGACACGGGTATCAAGTGGTAGATTGGGCAAACCCCAAAACGAAAGATTTGTGGATTTGCCAAAATATTTTAATCAATTCTTAAAATTCAATGATAACAGGTAATATATTGAAAATTTTAATAGGTTAAGTAAATATAATGTTTTATTTCAATATAAAAAACTTCCTATTAGGTAGATAAAGCTCAAAACACACAGTAATTGTAAGGTTGTGGTAGTAGTATTCAGAAAAACAAAAAACAAATAAACAAATAAAAGAGACCTCGAAGGCTAGAGCTATCGCCGCAGTATTGGAATCTAAGACGTGTCCGAGACGGGTACTTCGCCCATTCAGAAGGCCCAATCCATGTAACAAAGTTAATGATTGATCTTAGTCATTAGACAAGGTTATGATGAGAAAACATGTGCTTAGAAAAGTCAAAAAACAAAAAAGGTAAATAACAATGTAATCATGATGTACACAGAAACCAAGCAGTGAGGAGAAGACTAAGGGACCACTGCGTAAGAGAATATAGATCATAAGTCGATGTGATAGATCTATAATTTGTGAAGAACTAATACTCGTTATTCAAAATAATATTTCCCTTTGAAATCCCGCCAAAAAATCAACAATCAAAGAGACTAAAATGCAGGTGACTGTAACAAACATTGTCACACAAAATTTAAACTCAGTCCCCACACTAAGAAACATAAATACTCCAAGCATTGAAAAAAAAAAGAAGGGAAATGTTATCGGCACTACTCTATTTTGATGAGGGCACTCCTCACTTTATTAAAACTTAAAAGTACGGTATGGCCTGCACCATAGGATGATCCAAATCGTCCTGGATGGGCCACAGCCTAAATAGGTTGTGCCCCAAAAATCATTTCCATAGGTTGATCCTAACCCTCCAATTTGAATGTAAGAGGGTTGATCCTAACCCTCTATAGATCGGAGGGTGAGGATCAACCTATGGAAATAATTTTTGGGGCACAACCTATTTAGGCTGTGGTCCATCCAATGGACGGTTTGGATCATCCTGTGGTGCGGGCCATACCGTACTTTTAATAAAGTGAGGAGTGCCCTCATCAAAGTACAGTAGTGCTGATAACATTTCCCAAAAAGAAACATCAATATTCCATGCTCATAAATGATGATTCATACATCAAGAGACTAGACAACCTTCGAAATTCATTGACAGACCAAATAAATTGCATAATCATTACGTTTAAAATCAAAAATATCCAAGGACCAAAAATGCATTAATATAAATGTCTTTGTGTATACAAAACTCAACTCAACTCAACTAAGCCTTTGTCCCAAGCATAAATGTCAGTCTTTGTGTATCCATTTAAAAAAAATGTCTTTGTGTATATCCTAACTACCTTCAGACTCCCAGCACAAAAAAGCATTAGAGATTAATTGCAGGACATAGTTTAGGTTTCACATAACAGGATTTAATTGATATCTTTTGTAATTGCTTTATCAAAAAATACAACGCAATAGAAAAAACTTCACAACCTTGAGAAATATTAGAATGCATCTTTTTAAAATAAATTTAATTGTAAAGCATACCCTTGACAATCATTCCAAAGTCCACATCCTTCATATGATACAGCAAAGGTCTCCCAAAACCTTCACAGAACAAGTAGCACGTCCCATTTATCATCTGAATCCATTCCAAAACAACTAATGAACATAAGAAATCATAAAATCATAATGATTCAACAATATGATAACATCAAAAAGTAGAGCAAGTTGCAACCGTTCCAAAGCAAGAGCATTGAACATTTGCAATTGCAACAACATAAATGATCCATGTGTAAGCCATCGCCCACCAAGGATTGGCGTGTGTGGCCATGACCCTTTAAGTAACCTTAGGGAGACTTACTTTCTTGTTTAAGTTTAGTTAGTGACTTGGTGGTTTCTTTTATCTAAAGTTTATTCGAGTTGGACATAAAAGGTATCAGTTAACGTTGAAATAGGGGACTTGTGGGAGAGGTAATTGTGCCCTTTCAGTTAACATTATGTTAAGATTTCAAGGGGAAGAGAGGAGAGGGGATCAATTATGGTTTATGGATTCTGTATTTTTTTATGAAAAAGTGTACTTGGATGCATCATCCAGTTCATGGATTTGCAGTGGAACTTGGGGCTAGATTTCAAGCATTTTTCCTACAAATAAGTCATTTCATATTCTTTGTTCTCTCTTCTCTTCATCAGGGGTTTATTTATTGTTGTAAGTGTGAATTATTTCTTGCTTGCTCTATAGTTTCCACCATAGATCGTTCTTTGGGTTGTTTATGGATTGTTTCATGCTGTATTAGTCTGGTGATTAGATTTTTAAATCTCCAGCTGTTCAGATATTTCCAGCAACCATCTTGGACTGAACATGTTAGAACCAAGGGACCACGGAAAAGAGGCACAAGTCGAGCTTCGGGTCCCTCCTTCCCATGTTAGAACCCTAACCTCAACTTCTAAACATGTACCCTTCTTAGCTTTATAAATTCCTTTTTCTTTGACCCAACCTTGGTGTTCCTCATCTCTATTAGAAACTCTAAATTCTGGAAAGAGACCGCGGAAAAGAGGCAAGGGACCACGGAAAAGAGGCACAAGTCGAGCTTCGGGTCCCTCCTTCCCATGTTAGAACCCTAACCTCAACTTCTAAACACGTACCCTTCTTACCTTCATAAATTCCTTTTTCTTTGACCCAACCTTGGTGTTCCTCATCTCTATTAGAAACTCTCAATTCTGGCAAGAGGCAATTTTCACCATTAGCAAACAGCTTTCAAGTGACTTTTGGGCTGCGGGATTCCGTCCAGAAACAGAGATTTTGGGCCCGATATGTTATCGTCCTACAATACCACAAGATGGTTTCAAGCTTTTATTGCAGTACCGGATCTTGTTGCAATACACAAGCATGAAATTCTCAAATCATCCACTCTTGGTACATATATAATTGAGGCGTTACGAGCCGGCGAACATCATTGCAAGTGAGGCTTTAGCCCAGGAGCATGACAAGTCATTTGGATGGGCTGGTGAGTTAGGCAGAGGATCCCTTCTCTCATCATTTGAATCATCATCATAGATCCACAAGCTGATGACTTGCGATGAAAGCAAGGATAGGCATCAACTCTTTCTCTCTCCAATTCATGCAAACAAGCCGCACGAATGGGAATTTTGATCATTCAAGTTTTTTTTTTCTTTCCTAAAATGGTCAAAAATCAATTGGTTACTTGTATAAAGGTTCTTAGGTCAGCAATGGTAGACAAAATCTTTCAAAAGAATCTCAAATGTATCTTTAGGACCATGGAATTGAATCCCATACATCATGTTTATACATCCCTTTGTAACAACATTAAGGCGTGTATTGAATTGTCGATTGCAAAAAACAATAAGCTTATCTTTGTTCACACAAGGATTCTACGTTTTTTTTAATATAAAATGGTTTTGTACAACATAATGATTAAAAAAGGAGTGCATCTCACCTCAGTAAAATTCTTGTTAGACAACAAGATAGGAAATGTTATGTACTCCTTCATGATAGTCTGGGTTATGTGAGCTTGAGTAGCAACAGAAGAAAGTGAATTACAAGGCTGAAAGCCAAAAATATTAAGCTTTGGATACCTGCAACAACAAAAACCTAACTAGCTTACACAAATTCATCATATTTTTAAAAGTATCTTATACACCAAAAAAGTTCTATAATGATAGGCAGATGGTTCCACATAAGTACCTCTGTTGAAGCAACTTTACTCTTTCTAACATAAGAATATGGTCACAGCCAAATGGCATAACGTCCTCAAGGAAAATGCCTGCAATAACTAGGAAAATACCATCTCTACTGAAGATTTCCTTGCTTTCCCCAATTTTATTCAACCAACAATGATAAGGACCTGTGAATGTAATTGGAAAAAAGAATTCAATATGATGCTTCAAGCATATAAAAGAGAACTTTGAAATTAACTAGGTACGAACAGTGTTCCAAAAAATAATTCTTCCTCCAAACTTGTTTCTGGTTGAGTTACAGCTACGGATATTATCAACCATAACAAAAACTGTGTTATGTGAAAATAACATCTTCATCAGGTGGAAAGGTGTGCTAGAAATTACTATCTATTTCAATCGTATCCTAACAGATATTCCAACATGTGCTCCAGAGCATTGAGGGACAACGTTTGATTTCCTATTGATCAAAGAAGAGTTGACTATTGGCATCATAACCATTACATAAAGTTTACCATCTATATAACTAAATATAATTTTCTCAGATGCAAAGGGATAGTGTTTTGATTGTCATAATGATGTAAATTCAAAGGCTTACAAAAAGAGATTACCTTCAAGCTCATTAAGAGTGGCCTCAACAAAGGTCAAAAAATCTACTTCAGGTGAAAACTCGTGAGGTGAATCCGACACTGTTGAGCACCTGAAAAATAACTGTTATTGGTAAGTTAGAAGTGCTAGCAGCTACAAACAAGCAAAAAAATTTGAACGGAAAGTCCCATTGAAAAATAATAATTTAAACTTCCTACTTGGCAACAGAAAGTGAAGGAAATTCTTTAATTCCGATGCAAGCAAGCACATTTCTATAAAAGTGGCATTCTCATGAGGATAGATAAATGAGCTCAGTTTAATCACTTTTAGCTATTAACATTTTTAATTAAAGAAAATAAATTAGACTACATATCCCCTTTCATAGGAAAATATACTATTGACACATATGCAACTATGAGTGCAAGAAAAGAAACAAAATGAAACTGAAAAACAATAGTAGAGCTAAATAATCAAAAGGAAAGAAGGAAGAAAAAGTTAAATCATTCATGTCAACAAAAAAATGATAATCTAAACATGAAATTGAATACAGATCTCGTAAAGGCTGCGGCCAAATTATTTATTTACCTGTGAATCTGACACCTTCTATCTGCTGTACTGTCATTTATTTTCACCCCTTGAGGACACAAAGGGATTGTATATGAAGCAGGAAACATTCTGTTATATTGCTGACTATGAATACCTGAGCAATGAAGAAAAAAAAATATTACTCCATGGTACATGATAAGAATCAGAAAGCAATTAATTTCGTAGAAATAAATGAAAAAAATAAAAATAACTTATGAGTTGTGACAAAATTTATTGGCTGAATCTGAGAACAACTAGAACCCCTCCCCTCTTACTCCTCGGTACATGATAAGAATCATAAAGCAATTAATTTAGCTTAAATAAATGCGCAAAAAAGTAATAATAATAATAATAACTTATAAGTTGTGACACAATTTATTGGCTGAATCTGAGAACAACTAGAATTTAACCCCACCCTCCCAAAAAAAAAAAAAAACACTCTGGCTTTCTCGGTTTGACAATTATGCTAGATGTGGAATATAAGCACACATGTATGTAACTGTATAAGTGCATAGGATAGTTCATGAAGTATATCAGCAGTTATAAACCCATACAGTACATTAGTTACATTCTAGAATAACTACGTACCAGATTGCCAACAGAAAAAATCATGGAACAGCATAGTTTCAGATATAATTATTTCTCTTCACAAACAAGTTTTCAACAAATGGAAAGTTCTATGAACCAGTTCCAATATGACATCAATACTCAAACACTGCAGAAATACCCACCAAGAACACTTCTTCTTTAGAGGTAAGCAGGAACTAAGCCTGAGATCTTCGAAGTAACACATTGTTGTTGTTTTTTAATTTTAAAAGTAACACATTGTTATGTAGAATGAAATTTAAAAATCGATGTCTTCACTCTGCTTGCACTTGCACACATCTGAATTACCAATGAGCGCGCCCTGGATTTAGTAACAAATATTAACTAAATATGTCGTCTGCCATTCATGCCAACATACAGATAGAACTATGATCAATTTCTACCGAAGCATACAGAATGTGTTTTCCAGAAGAAACTCCACCAGAAAAAAGAAAAAAATAAACAGCATTTAAATACCAGCATGATGTTACACCAAATGTAATCATATATAGATCCATGTGCATTACACATTACAAGTGGGAAGATTGAAAATTACTCATCCTCAGTAGGAAAAAAGACATCAAGAAAACATGTTTTAAGCACCAAGAGAGAAGCCCACCTTGACCAGATCTTGAACGCCTACCCTTTGACAAAACGCCACTACCATCTCCTAGTCCTATCATAGAAGGTTTGCGTCTCAAATGCAGCTGCTCAGCAAGTGTTCATTTGAATTCTTATTGCTTCTTAGAGTCCCAAATTACTAATGTTACCGGAAAGAAAATTTAAATACAATTAGGATTTTACACCAGATATATGCATCACGCATTCTGAAACAAAGTAAGAAACATTGGCTATTTTCGAGAAAACGTGCTTTTAGTGCCAAGAGAGAAGCCCTCCTTCGCTAGATCCTCAAGGCCCAACCTTTGACAAAGAGCCGCTATCATCTCCTATAATGGAAAGGTCCATACTTCGTAGTTTAAGTGCAGCTGCTCCATAATGGGTTTTTTTTTTTTTGAATGCTTATTGCATCTTAGCGTTCCGAATTAATCATGTAACAGGAAATGAAAATTACAGTACGAAAATACAAATAGGATTTTAAACCAAATATAATCATATACAGGTGAGAAGATAAAATTATTCATCCTTTGTGGGAGGAAACATTGGGCTAATTTTGAGAAAACATTCTTTAAGCGCCGAGAGAGAAATCTGCCTTGGCTTGATCTTCAAGTCCTACCCTTTGGCAAAATGCCACTATCATATCCTAATATCCTATCATGGAAAGGTTCACAGTTTAAGCAATGTTTCAAAACTCGGAATCGGATGACAACTCGGCAACAATAAGGGACTAGTTGGGAGAGTTAATGATTGACAATGTCGATTTTTCATTAACTCGAGCGACTCAAAAGGAGTTTTGAATGACTTGGAAAGACAAAACCTTAGAAGTAGGAACCTCCTCTCGGGGTGCCGCTCCCACCTCGGAACCTCGATTCCGCGCTCCTTAGGAAGGAGCTTCCAGGGAGCGCGACCCCAGAGAGACAGGAACTGCTCTAATGACGCTCACAGCTTGCTTCTATTACTCTATAAGCCCCACGATCACCAACTTCCTTATATCAAACTCCTCCAACTCTTCAAAGTAATTCGTTGGAGAAAGCACAAAGGCTTGTGCATCTTCAGAAGGCACGAGGAACGAGTGCACACAAATGAAGATGGTGAAGATGGTTAGAAATTAGCTTTTAGATGTACTTAAATTTTGAAAGATACATATGAAAATGGTTAGAAACTATTATTTTTTGATGTGCTTGAATTTTGAAAGATATATAAAGAAAATATTACATACACGCTCCCATGGCGCTCCCAAACTTAGACTTTTCTAGAACCCACGCTTCCCCGCCCCCGCTCCCGCCCCCGCTTCTTGCTTCTAAGGACAAAACATTGACTCAGGCTAGAACTCGGCCAAGGTAAAAGGGAGCCGACTCAACTGAGCTGGTGATTGATGCGGTGCGCTTTTAAACAGTGAGTTTAAGTGCAGCTGCTCAGTAAGTGTTTGGTTAAATTCTAATTACACCTTAAATTCTAAAATTTGTCATGTTATAGTAAATGAAAATTACACATGACCTAAAATTGAGAGTTGATCTATAAACAGCTAAAAACAGGAAGAAATTGAAAGTTAGGGTTCTATGCTAGTCACAAATTCATGCATAACTCTTTTGGTACTACATTAACAATCACAATACAAGGTAAACAATGCAAAGAGGAATAATAAATGTATTGGATAAAAGATCTATTTCCAACAGGAGGAAAACAAAAAAGCAGTGCCATTCAAAACAATCTGCAAAAAAAAGAAGGGTTGATGAAGGCACGAAAGACTGATTACCAGAATAGAAAAATCGAGGAAGAACCCTAGAAATTTCTCTGAGACGACGTAATCTGAAAGCCATTGAAATTACAGCTATCCAACAGAGACTGTATAAAGAATTGAAATGAAAAGTAATGGAAAAAGGGTTTCTAATTTCTCGACTGACTAAGAAGTAGGGTTACTAATGTTTTGCTTAGGTTACTTTTAACTTTCAAGAGCGAGATGATATTTTCAACCCCCTGAATTACGCATGCACCCCCCTGATAAAGTGATTTTGACGTGAACAGTTGGCAATTTTTAACGCTTTCAAGATTGTACATCTCCACAACACACGAGTTTTAATACCGTGTAAGCCCTTCCAGTCCCTTATTTTTCAAAAAGTACTGTACGGGCCACCCATCATAGGATGATCCAAACCATCCATAAGATGGAACACAACGTAAATAGGCTGTTCCTCAAAAAATCATTTCCGTAGGATGATCCCAGCCCTCTGATCTATGAGGTTTTCATAATAAGCAGTTCCTCTATAGGTAGGAGGGTTGGGATCATCCTATAGAAATGATTTTTTGCGCACAACCTATTTACGTTGTGGCCCATCACATGGACGGTTTGGACTTTGGATCATCCTATGGTGTTGTCTTTATAGTACTTTTTGAAAAATAAGGAACTATAAAGGCTTACACTATATAAAATCTCCACACCACAGATATTCATACAAAAAATCCCTAGGTCGCATTTAGATCCCCACGAGATTTAGATTTGGATTTTTCACATTTGTAGTTGAGATTTGAAACTTGATTGGATCCATTGATTTCTAAATCAGCTACAATAGTGAAAAAAAAACTGATTTTCAGATATTTTCTACGAGACATTATTTGGAAATTACCTTCATCCTCGCTGCTCCTTGACCTTGCTGTGTTAACAGTGCCCTCTTTGGTACAATATGAGCATGCCAATGATTGATGTATTTTGTATCCAAAACTCAAATCCAAATACAAATACAAATACAAAAAACATGAGGCATCCAAACGTGGCCATAAATGACATAATTTTAAGTCGCAGGTATGTAAATTTAAGAAGGAAACCACTTTTTCACGTGACAAACTTTGATCACTCTAATGAAAATAATTATACATGCTTGAGGGCTTAGTACTTACTTTATTTCGGTAAACATGATGGGATCGACAATTAGAAGAGTAGTTATTTGAAAGCTGGTAGGCGAGCAGATATTAATTGGATCATTTCGGAATCCTGATTGAGGATTCTCGTTAGCTTAGCCAGGCAGTAGAACAAGCATTTGGATATGGAGAGGAAAATATAAAGCCTCATATTTTCTAGCGAAAACAGGATCGTCTTCCCAGCAACCCTCATAAGATAATATCCAAAGGGAAATGATATCACCACTACAGGATTTTGATGATCGCCCTCCTCTTTTGATTAAAAATAAAGCTATGGCCCGCACCATAGGATGATCCAAACCGTCCATTAGATCGGCCACAACCTAAATAGGTTGTCCCCAAAAATCATTTCCATAGGTTGATCCTAACCGTCCATTAGATCGGCCACAACCTAAATAGGTTGTCCCCAAAAATCATTTCCATAGGTTGATCCTAACCCTCCGATCTATAGAGGGATTGAATGGTTCAGCCTAACCTTATTTCGGACTTTTTTAGCAAAAACAAATCCTAGCTCGATAACACAACTAATAACAGCCTTAAATCTAACTTTCTAAATTATTTGTAATCATATTTAGAAGGTCAATTTTTTAACTTAAGATACTTTTTTTTTTTTTTAAGATACCTGCATAAAAGACAATTACTAACTTATTATCAGCCTTTTCAAGAAAAGAAATAAACCAATCATCTCTTTGTAAATAAATTACTATATATATGTACGTTCCTTTGTCTTCCACACGTTTCCACATTCTCTCTTGCAATCTCTTCACCTAGCCTTAGGGGTGGCAACGGGGCGGGTCGGGGCCGGATGTTGGGGTCCCCTTACCCTTCCCCTTTGCGGGGAATTTTCCCCCTCCCCTTCCCCTTCCCCTCTGCGGGGATGGTGGGGAATCCCCCTCCCCTCCCCGCGGGGAATATCTAATCCCCTTCCCCTTCCCCTTCCCCTCCCCGCATCCTTCAGGGACAAAATCCCCGCCCCGCCCCCTCTTTGGAACCAAACCAAACCAGCAAACAGAGCTTCTTTCTTCTACGTCCATTACAGACAATATTGTGATGAATGCTATGATTCTATTCATGTGATCAACAAACAGATGGACAAAATCAGAAATGCATGGATGAGACAACAAACATAAATAACAACAGGACCTCATCTTTCAGCAATTTTCTGCATAAATTATGGAATGATAAATAGGAAATGAGCACCAGGATTACCTTCATTAACAGGCAGCCAATGTGCAAAAAGTAACTATTTCAGTAGTCACAATGAACTTTAAAAGTCCATAAGTGGGCGCTCACACACGCAAAATAATGTTCATTAGTTCATTCTGTATAGCATGTTAACCCCCAGATGAGCATGAGAAATGAGAATGGAGAAGAGAACAAAATCAACAAATGACTTATTTCTTTAACTGCAATTCAGTCTAGTGCTGACATGAAACAAATTTCTAGTAGCTAAATTTTTCTTGTTGAAAATTAAAACCTGCAATCCAACCCTAAAATTCTGTTGGCACTACGATTTTTTGAGAATTGCATACACTCAGCGTCTCAGGCTCTCAGCTTGTCTTTATTATTTCAACATCTGTGAAAAGGTTATTATAGTTCCCAAAATGCTCTCAGAAGCTAATTAAAAGGAAAAGACAAGCTAAGTTTATGTTTGGGGGAATCTTGTAGCCGATCCAGAGTTTCTAGTCGTTTTCCTTAAAAAAAACACTTAAAAATTTTCAAAAAAATGGCATTGATTAGCGGGGCGGGGCGGGGACAACTCCATCCCCTTCCCCTTCCCCTCCCCGCACCGGGGAATTTTTATATTCCCCTTCCCCTTCCCCTTTCAAATCGGGGAATCCCCTCCCCAAACGGGGCGGGGCGGGGCGGATCCCCTCTTTTTCGGGTGAAATTGCCAGCCCTACCTAGCCTTAGTCTCTTGGAAGAAAAGACACTCTCTCCACCTCTTGTAACCAGGGAGATCAAAACAATGGGAGAAAAGAGCAAGAAAACTTGGATTTTACCAATCATAGGTCTCATATTCTTTGCTGGAATAGTAGCAGCTCTCTTAATATTCAAACGTTCACCGGACAAGTCCGTAGAACTAGACTTGTTTGTTGAAGATGCGGCCTTTATCGATACTTCAAATCCCGCGTACAAAGATCTTTCACTCAACATGAGTTATAACTTTGGACAGGGAAAGTTCAACCCATTGCATTTCTCTATCATCCCGCCCAACTCTCCTGTAGAGAACTCCGTCAATTTCCATCTCTTCATTCCTTCTCCGAATGGCAACATGAACACTTTTCATGTTGTAATGCGTGGTGAATATGGTTTTTCATTGGCGGCCATCTTAGATATTCACATTCGAATCTATGGTAGATTGTCTAACACCGATGGCGGCGAAAAAGGAATTTCAAACTCCGTAGGAGTTAGAGGCGATTGCAATCTCAGAGTTGGCTCTCCTTTTATTAGAACCAGATGCGGGGTTAGAATATCAATACTATGAAATACACTTTCAAAAGTGTTTATAGTTGATTTTGAATTGGAAAGGTGCAGGTATATGATTTTATTTTGAGGAAAAGGATTGTACGCTCGAGTGTACCTAACCTTAGGTACGCTCGAGTGCCAAATCACATGGGTCCCACATTTTTTTTGGTCATCTAAACCATTCATTTGCAAGGCCCCATCATAGATAGGGTGTGTACGAAAAATCAACACCATTGAATCATCCTAACCCCTCCAAAACTGGAGTGCAAAATTGGCAGATTTGTGGACAAACAGTGTGTGTCCATTTTGACCTCCACAAATGGATGGGTTAGGATGATCCTATGGAGCTGATTTTTTTGTATGCACCCTATCTATGATGGGGCCTTGCAAATGAATCGTTTAGATGACCAAAAAAAATGTGGGACCCATGTGATTTGGCACTCGAGCGTACCTAAGGTTAGGTACACTCGAGCGTACAATCATTTTCCTCTTTTATTTTATATTTTGGTAGGTAATTTGGAGACCGCTACGAGTTCACTAGTTACAAAGGCTAACGTGCCCCTACCAGGGGACAGTCTTAGAAAAGTGGTCACCTCCTTTATTAGCTTCTTGCCATATATGGCCTGTTATATGGTTTTATTTCAATTAAATTGGTATTTTCTTTCATTAGTTTTGGAAAGGAAAATATTTCCAAAATTTCTTACTTTTTTTACACAAAAGATAAACTGATCCAACCCTATTCAATTTTTACTTAGGGGGACTTCAATTTATGATAATATCCTCCTAAATTAACCATAATAATAATATTTCCCTCTAAATCATGGAAAGGAAAAATTTTCTTAGAAATGTTTTTCTTGCAATCCAAACAGGGCCCCCCTCTCCTTCCCTCTTCAATGAATACCCCCATAAAATGATAATTTCACATGGCTGCCAAACATAATACTCACGAGAATGATATTTTCACTCTATCAATAGCCCTCAAGTCTCGTTTATTTTTTTGTTGCCAATAGATCATAGGCCTTTCGTTCGAAATGTCAAAAATACCCTTCCTAGTAATGAATGGAATGGAGATGCAGCGATTAGACCCTTTTGACCTTTTTGTATGATGAATTGATGATCCTAACCATTCGATCAATGAATGTGGACGATCCCCTATTTTGACTTTTAGATGCTAATTTGAAAGCAGCCATTTAAGGCACTTGTTTTTGGCTAATGGCACACCCAGAGTGGGGCCCTTTAATTGTTGGGTTTGTAACTTTGTATGAATGTGTGTCACCATCTGCCCATACCGGATTACAAATACACATCTAATAATATTCTTCAATAAGATAGTATACAGAAAACCCTCATAAGGAGTCTAAATACCTTCTAATTAAATGTCAATGCCTAAGTCTAATAGTGTTCTGCAAAATTTACTTATTACTACTGTGAAACAACCAGTTACTCTAAAAGCTTAAGCTGGTGGAGTGGGGAAGGTTTTAATAAATATTTTATACTTTGGCACCCTCCTCACGTGTGGCCCATTTTTTGGGTTTGGCCATTCCGTGTTGATTTTTACTATCAGGGAGGTTTGAACTCAGGACCTTTGGGTCTTATACCATGTGAAACAACTAGTTACTCCAAAAAACTTATGCTGTCGGAGGAGCTGTTATCAAATCTTTTATACTTTAACAACTATTAGTGTTCTGTAACTCTTCAAATGTGAGTCGTCCATACACATGACAAACTGAGCTATGGTTCTTCCCTGAGTCATAGTGATGGTTGGGTCCAACATTTTCCAATTTATCATGAACATAAAATATGGGCATGTTTGGCTACCATGAGGGCGTGGAGAGGGATAGACAGGGGAGAGAGACCGAGTGAGGAGAGGATAAGAAATGCCTGCAAACAAGGAAGCGAAAAACTCGGCTTAAAATATGATTTCTTCTTCTTCTTGTTTTTAGCCCCTTCTCGGTTCTCATCCTCTGCTCATTCATGCCCTCTCAAGTCTCTCCTTCTCCCACTCTCCCAAACCCTCTCTCGCCACTTGAGAAACCAATTTATCATTAAAAAAAATTCATGGTTGTAAAGCATGTCTTAAACATGCAACATGTAATGATTTGCTCGATACAATCAGAATATCCTTACTTTAGAATTTAGTTTAAAATGAGCGGCATCGATTATATTACGATTTATAGCCGAAATAAGAGACCAGTAGCAAGTGGATCCTCGACGCAGACCAATAGAAAGGTTATGTGTTGACTGCCCAAAAACTAATTTAAAGTAGAATGCCATTGGTCTCATCCGATTGTTGCTGGTCACCGTAGATAACATGCTATCAACAGTGTTTATTTGAAAATTAATGACTATACTAAGGATATTTTGGTCACATTTGCTGGTCGTTGATCAAGCCCATATGACCATACAATCAATCCCAATACCCCATAGTTGGAACATAAATGCACCTTCTAAGCGAAATGCCAAGGGATGATTAAGAAGACCCATATTTCCAGTGTCTAAAAACATGATGGCCCCTCAGCATGATGTGTTTAACTAATTAGACCATGCGACATGTCATTTGGAATTTGAAAATATGTGGATTTGAAATTCATAAATTTATTACTTTTGTTTGGACGATCACGTAAGGATTTGGATTTCAAATCTAACTTTCAAAATCTCTTGTTTGGATGCTCTTTGGATTTGAAATCTTACAAATCCAAAATTCCTATTTTATGATAAGTTACTAAAATACTAGAACAAGTACCCTATCATGAAACTAACCTCATAATTCTTTCAATTCTGAAAAGTAAACGATGACTCGATATTCCACCATTTTAAATTCTGCCTACTTCTCAATCCTGAAAAACTACAAATTTCTCATAAGCTTGGGATACAGCCAATTGTACACCATAAAAAAATAAAGGGAAAATTACATTTACACCCCTCTAGTTTCTGAAACATCCACTTCTACCCCTATAGTTTAAAACATGACAACTACACCCCATGTGGTTTCAATTTGTGTAGACCTCCTCAGTTGACGGTTCGTCCACAGATTGAAGCAAGGACGGAGCCAGGAATTTGGTCCCGGGGGTGGGGGGCAAAGAATGGTTGTTATAGCATATTTGGACCCACACTTTTACACTTCATATTTCTATAGGTGAGGCCCACTATCACCCACTCACCCATGCATTAGGGTTAGGGTGATCCGATAGAGCTGATTTTTTAGGCACGCCCTATCTATGTCAGGGCCCATCAAATGAACGCTCTGGATCATCCAAACAATGTGGGCCCATTGTGTTTTTTGTAGTGTTTGGATTCGGGTATGGGCCCACATTGTTTGGATGATCCAGAGCGTTCATTTGATGGGCCTTGACATAGATAGGGTGTGCCCAAAAAGCCAGTTCCATCGGATCATCCTAACCCTTCAATCTGTGGACGAACCGTATACAGGGGTATAGTTGTCACGTTTTAAACTATAGGAGTAGAAGTGGAAGTGTCAGAAACTAGAGGGGGTGTAAATCTAATTTTCCCAAAAATAAAAAACTCTTTAACATAGACTTGTCAACATAAGATCCAAACAAAACAAAAAAAACTATGGCTCTCCTTTATTTTGTTTGTTCTTCCTCCCTGCAGCTTATTTCTCTTCTAGTTTCAAATGTTGTATCCATTGAACCGGCGGTCACTCCCCTGAATCAGGTTCAAAGACAGTGTATAAGAGTGAAGTTATGACTCTTAAAAATAGTAACTATAAACATCCCATTCATAGTTGAAAATTTAAGATACATAAATCTACTGCATACATAATAAGTCCATGAGAATAAATAATTGTTGATTTAGCAAGGGAAATGATATCAACACAACCATGCTTTAAAAATTGCACAAACCGTGTCTTTTCCTTTCTAGTTGGTTTGTAAGAGCTTTTGGGGAACGTAATAACCCTGGACAGCTCTTTAAAGAATAAAGACAAGATGGTTTAGTGCAATTATCAAAAGATGGTTGCGCTGATATCATTTATCTTTATCAGTAGGCCACTGACATTCGCACTTGGTTACTAACTCACCTTCTCTTATATACTTTAACCAATTGTCAATGGCTGCTGATAAGATTTTGGGAATTGTAGTAGCTGATTAAGCATATAGGACAAGGTGTGTTTGTGCCGACTACTCAATTTGTTCTAAATGGAGATGAGGGGGGAAAGGACAAATGAGGGCCACTTGTTCAATGATCCAAATAAGTCTCCCCAACAACTAAAAATCCAAAGAGTATGAACAAAGAGGACCCTTCTACTTTTGCTAGCTAAAAGTCAGCAAGCATCCCCTCAAAGATCCACAGAAAAAAAAAATCAAAGAGGAAAACCCCAAAACTCAACATCTAAAGAGATAGATAAAAGCCTTCTTCACATATTTTTTTTTTCTTAAGCCGAAAAACTCATGGCTACTCTGCTACTGTCCACATCTCTGATATCTCCCTCCTCATCTTCTTCTTCTACTCTTCATTCCCTTCAACACAACATCATTTCCCTTCCCACAACAACATGGAATCCCAAATCTTTCAACACCTTTCGTGTTATTCCACAACCGAGAAGAAAGACACTAAAGCATTCACAGAGTGCTCTTGTTGGGCAATCAACACTCGATGAAATCCCTTTTCTCGAGTCGAAATCCGAGCTCATTGCTTCCTTGAAGCTGAAATTGCTGGTGAGTCCTTTGATCTTCCATGTTGGTTTTGTGTTTTTTATGCTTAATTTTGTTTGATTTTGGCATTTTCATAACAAATCGTTAAGTGGGTACCCTGTAACTCTGCCCATGAAGGATATTGGAATTGGGTTTGGTGGGTATCCGAATTTTCATGAGCACTTTTATTTAGATGTTCGAATTGGGTTCGGTGGTTATCATACTTTTCATGATTACTTTTGTTTTAGTTAGAACTGGGTAGTCTCTAATTTTGTTGAATTGCCAATTTTTATCATTGCTATTGTTCATCTTATTCTTTATGAGTTTGATGATGTACTTGGTTTTGTTTACACCCATTTTTGGGCATAATCGGCCATAAGAGACCGAATTGTTGAACCATGACTCAGTTTGGAACGGGTCGACAAAGTGACGTGACAGGCTGGCACGCCTGTCACCCGATCGAACGTGCCGATAATGGAAGCTTAGAAGACTAGACAGCTACTAGGAGTTTTCCCTTGCTTATTCCTACTTCTAAACTCGATCGGTAGACAGTTACCGAATTGGACTAGGTCAGAGAGCGGTGCTTCAAAAGATGGGTGATGGTCATGTGGAAGAATGCAGGACGGGCAAATAAGGGAGCCTAGAATAGACATTTACCAAAAAGTGCTCTCCTAGAGAACATGGGGTAATGAAGAGCGGTTGCCCGAATAAAGCTATATAAGGAGACGTTTGTCTACAAGGAAGTGGTCCCATAACCAACATCAAACATGTTTTAGCATTTTTTCCTTTACTTTTCCAGTACTGTACCTTTACTTTTCGTACCTGTAGCTTTCCCCGGATTAAGGAAGCAATGAATTCATCTTCCTAGGTGACGGTCTATCGACCCTGAATGACGTTTGCATTCTGTGTGCATCGGCGGCGGCATTTGCGTTCTTTGCTGGTCGATGTTTTGAGTCAATCACGAGTCGTTCACGTTCTGCGTGTGTCGATGTGTCGTTCACATTATGCATGTGTCGACCTCTCCACATTTGGCATTGTGTTTGTAGTGTAAAAAGCCCTTTAAAGGCAGCGGTGCCCAGGGTGGAAGTGTTGTTCCCCTCTTATTCCCAATCGCATGAAATCCAATCCCAGAGGATGGAAACATTTCGGTTGTTGACCCCTCGAATTGAGTTTCCAATTTCTTTCCTCTTTGGGGGCTGGCACGCCCGCACATCTCACACACACACATACTCCACATGGTGCACTGACTGACCGCGTCGTATCATTTTACTCCGAACACCATTTTTGTGGCAGCATTACGCAATGTTAAATAGCTCATAATACTAGAAGTAAGAATCCAAGCGCCGGTGCTGCCGGAAATGCTAGTGACTAATATTTCTGAGAGTGCCGTAACACATGATCAAAGGACTTCTATTCGTGAAAATCCTTTGCTAGAGGAGAATCTTAATCCAGTTTCGCTGAGTGAAGGAACTTCCCCACAAGGACGAAGCTCTTGCGCGTGCCCGCTTCAGGATATGGCCTCTACGTTTAGGCAGCACCTGGACAAGAATTCCCATGAGTTGTCTTAACTGGTGGCTCGCCAGATTTCGGATGTGATAATGCCCTTCCAGTCCTCTAGAGAGAATTTTTCCAAGCACGTAAACAGACTGTTTGATTTGCTTTCGGATTTGAAATTTTCATGTATCCCTATGTTTCTATGATGAAAGTAGTGGGCTGCAAGAGACTGAAACGAAAGTTGAGTCTCGTATACTTGAAGACAAGGTTAATTTTGGTGCTGAGAAATCTTTTTTTCCACAGTGGGCTGTCATCGAGTGCTACACATGGTGCATTAAATAGATAAAACCATGTTCTTTGTGAAACTAGCTGTTATGGGATTGAAAGTTGTTACTTTAAATTTCATAGCCAGTAGCCTGGCACTTAGGTACTTGGACTGTAGTACTGTACTATAACAAGCTTGCTTTGCAAATTTCCGAACAAAAATAATGGGAGAAGGCGTTTCCCTAAAGTTGCCTTTTTTTGGGAACAATGAAATATTTTTCTCCAAAGATGAGCATAGAACACAAACATATTCTGCATTAATGATTTATTGGCACAAAAGTGTCAGAATTATTGGCTTTCTCGCTGTTACTTAGACATGGGTTGTTGATGAAACCATTACTCAGACACAAGGCATTGATTGACATTTCATCGAATGCAGATGTCAGAAAAAAATTGCCCGACTCAAAAGTACTATTTTATATTGTGAACTAATTAGAGCTCATAAGCTTCTACGTTAGCAATCTAAATGCGCAAAGTAACTGTCATAATTACAGAGTAAGATCCTTTTGATTAACCTGAAAACATGCTCTCTTTGAACTCACCATCTCCAACTATAAAACCAGTTAAGCTTGCATCTAATTATGAATAAATATTTCTGACATCATGTCCATGGAAGTTTATTGTCCAATTATTTTTAGGGAAATGGTATCAACACTACCGTGTTTTGATATTTCCACTAAAGCATCTTGTCTTTTAGTATTTAAAGAGCTGTCAAAAGGTTATTACAGTTCCTAAAAAGCTCTCACAAGCCGATTAAAAGAGAAAAGACAAGTTGGGACCGTGCAACTATTAAACATAGTTGTGCTGATATCATTTCCCTATTTTTTATTCTAGTAAGTCATATGATTCCTTGAACACATTATAAGGTGATCAAATGCAGAACGCTGTTTCTGGGCTGAACAGAGGTCTTGCTGCAAATGAAGAAGATTTGCAAAAGGCAGATTATGCAGCAAAGGAGCTTGAAGCTGCGGGAGGGCTCGTCGATCTCTCCACGAATCTCGATATACTCCAAGGGAGATGGAAATTGATCTACAGCAGTGCATTCTCCTCTCGTACTCTTGGTGGGAGCCGTCCAGGGCCTCCCATAGGAAGGCTATTGCCTATAACTCTTGGCCAGGTGCAAGTTATTGTCTAAGAGTGTATCCATTTTAATTCAATAATATAACCTGATAACTATATGCATTGAAGTTAATGCTACTCAAACCCAGTAATTGATTTGTGTTTTACCAGGTCTTTCAAAGAATTGATATATTAAGCAAAGATTTTGATAACATAGTGGAGCTGCAGTTGGGCACTCCATGGCCAATTCCACCAATAGAAGCGACGGCAACACTGGCCCACAAATTTGAACTTATAGGTCGGTTTCCTTGCACCTCTCTGCTAAATTTATGGTTTCATGGCCAACTTTTGGAATCAACTCGGAAATTTTGATTTCCGAGTTCAACTCATGCCAGTGAAAAACTGGCTGCTTTTATAAAAGGTTGGCAAAGTCGTGATTGACTAGGTCAATTTCTTGTTACGTGAAATAATATGCCCATTCCTACGCGAACCAATTCTTGGTATAGGTTTTGTCATATTTTAGCATCTCATAAATATGAGTCAGAGATATACGGATATATCCATTTCATGTCAAAGCAGATCCTTTATTCTTACATCGCGTCTTTTACTTTTGCAAGGCCCTTTTTAGAAATATTTCTCGTCTCTGTTTATGTCTCGGATTGAAACAGATTACTATAATTTGTCAATGGCTACGGATCAATCAACATTTTTTCGTAAATTTTACGAACATAAGCCTTATTTTCATATTTGTCATTCTTTAATTCTGAATCTACTCAAGATTGGGGATTGGTCTTGGTACTCGGCCTGCCAAAATTGACTTTACTTGGATGATTCCATGTGGTTCAGTGAGTTTTTGAACATAACTTTTATCCATAATTATCTGAATTCCTGGGGTTAACATCTGAAATATCTACATTGCTAAAACTAAAACTATAATTGTTTCCTCTCTTGCTTTTCATGCAAAAATTCTATGTTGTAAAACCATCTGTTGAATATGTATAGGATCTGCGAAGATAAAGATAATATTTGAGAAAACTACTGTCAAGACAACGGGAAGCCTCTCACAACTGCCGCCACTCGAGCTGCCTCGGATTCCAGATGGATTACGGCCTCCATCTAATACAGGAAGTGGGGAATTCGAAGTTACATATGTCGATGCGGATACCCGCATCACGCGAGGAGACAGAGAAGAGCTGAGGGTGTTTGTGATCGCATGAACTTAAGATAAGATGGTCTTTCTTCTCCTCTGTTGCAAATTTTAGCTTCACAAGTGGTCATATGTTTGAAGAAGTCCTTATTATGTAGAGAAGGAAACTATTTGTGATGCAGCTTTGAAAGGAAAAATGTAAAAGTAAAAATAAATAAAAAACCCTTTACTGAAATATATATCCCAAATTGTTAGACTCTTTGTGATTTGGCAATATCTCAGCATGATCCAAACAATTCATTGGGTGGCCGCTCTAAGGTGGGCCCAATCTTTTTTTTTCTATCTCAATCATTCATCTGTTGGGCCTACAATGGATGGACCATTGACCAAAATCCCATGATTTGGACAGAATCAAGGGGCAGAAATGACACCAGGGTGGAATTAAAGGGGGAAATGCTCGAATGATTTCCTGTCCCAAGAGGTGGTGTTCTGATTCCACTCCGGTGGGAATGAATTTTTAATTAATTTTTTTTATTTTAATTATTCCTCCACTCCATTTCCAAGGTAATTAGAATAGAAATCAGAATAGGATACCAATTCTGATTCCGGATCTGCCAAGTCAAATGCAGCTTTTGGAATTAGTAGGGTGGTTGACAAAAACTCTAGGCACATGGGTCCGTTTCTTTGCACCAAAAATTGGGAATAGTAGGGTCAAAAACTCTGAGAAGGGGGCTATAAATATTTTCCATTGCCTCTAATTATTTATGTAAAAAAAATATTACTAGGACGGGGTGCAACTTGGGTCGGACCGGGCTGAGCTTTTGCTAAAAAATGAATAGGAATCAACCCGGACCCGACTTTAAGGTAAAAGCTCAACCAGAATTCCCAAAAATTGACCCAAGTTGCACCCCTCGGATATTTTTATTTCAACGTAAAAAGGGTGTGAAGAGGCAATTTGTTCGGAACCGCTCGGATTCCAACTCGGCTACCATATCATTATTTAAAAAAATAATGATTTAGAGGGCATTTTAATCAACAAAAAATTGGTGTAGTGTTTCTGGAAATTTTTTTTTTTTGAAAAGGTAAACATTCTTCGGAAATTTCATAATTTAAGATGATGTAATTGGATATATAGTCTGCAAATTAGGGATTTGTAAGAAGAAAAAACAATCCCTCTATATCTATATACTAGGAAGAATCGCCTGGCGCTTGGCCTTCTTTATGTGTGATATTACATGATCTAGCGGACCACCCCTATTCAACTCCTTGATTTGTGTTTGATTGTAATCCAATGATCCTAAATGGTCCATCAAAATCTTAGTAAAAAAAGAGCTCAAAATTAAAAAATAGTCATATTTTTAATCAAATGCTTAGGGTTATTGAATTACAATCGAAGGAAATGAATTAGACAAGTGGTGGACAACTAGATTAGCTCCATAAAGAGTCACATGTGTGGTGGGCAAGAGTGTTTAGAAAAAGTAAGGGGGATGATAGATTTGCCCCTTTTTCTTCCCCAGGCCAACCCCTTTTAAGTGTAAAAAGAGTAGTCATAAATACACTAAGGTTACCCATAAAAAAAAAAAAAAAAAACACTAAGGTAGAAGGGTGGGGGCAGGGAAGAAAAGGGGGCGAGTAGTATATCTCCTTCCTTCACGAAAATAAGTGACTATAATTTGGAAATAAATTAAGGCTACTGATATTGGCACAACCATGTTTTAATAATTGCACAAAGTTATCTCATCTTTTCATTTTTAAAGGGCTTCTGAGAGCTTTTTCGAACTGTAATAACCTTTCACAGCTGTTTAAATAATAGAAGACAAGCAGAGTTTGTGCTATTATCTAAACATGGTAGTGCCAATATGGGTGGCTTACATGGTCGATAGACCCCAAATCGCCGATCCATCACGACGTGGGAGCCTCTTGTGACTTGTGAGCTCTCGTACAGCCTGGTACTTGTTAGAAATAAACGTTACAAAAGTAACGGCTATATTTATTTCAAATTTTAAAACGGTCTCTCTCTCTCTCTCATTACCTGTGTGCCTTCACTCATCGTCCGATACTCAGCTCCTTTCAAAATCTTCTCTCAAGATCCTCACATCATAAACCCTAAACCCATCGTTCAACTCCAATTTTTTCCCAAACCCACCAATCAGATCCCCATTTCCTTTCTTTATCATCTTTAATGGCTCCTCGTACTCCTTCATCAAAACCAATTCCAAACCAAGCAACCCCTTCAAAAACCCCCCATTCCAAAAATCGACCAAATCTCACCCTAAAAAACACAATCCCTACTCCCAAAGAAAACCCCCAAACTGATCATCCAGTCGAAGTTATAGGCCGAATTCGCGACTACCCTAATCAGAAAGAGAAACCCTTATCAGCATTACAAATCTCATCAGACGGTCACACGATTCGAGTCAAAACGGATATCGGGTATAGGGATTTTAGCTTGGACGGTGTTTCAATTTCAGAAGAAGAAAATCTTGATGGGTTTTACAAGAAATTTGTGGAATCAAGGATAATTGGGGTAAAAATGGGGGCCAAGTGTACAATTATGATGTACGGGCCCACGGGTTCGGGGAAGAGTCATACAATGTTTGGGTGTTCAAAGCAGCCTGGGATTGTTTATAGGGCTCTTAGAGACATTTTAGGGGAAGGAGATGAAGAAGAGATTACGGGTAATCGAGGTTTGGGCTTTGGATCTTTTGTTCAAGTAACTGTTTTGGAGATTTATAATGAGGAGATCTATGACCTTCTTTCAACTAACAATGGTGGGGGAGTGAGCATTGGGTGGCCAAGAGGGAATGCTTCTAAGGTAAATTAGATTATAGTTTTCCCCTTTCATGACTTCTTGATGTTTTGAATTCTTGAAAAGTAGGTTTTGTATGGGCTATTTTAAGTTTTTTTTTTTTTTTTTTTTTTTCTCATTTCTAGGATCTGCCTCAGCCATGATTATTCATCCCTGTGAAAATTGAAGCAGAACTTTCAGAAATGTTGTTCATTATTGAATAAATTATGTTTGGGAGGCTTGTTTCTTTTATTTATTTGGGAATTTTTGGTATGCTTCAAGAAAAACATTGGAGTTATAAGTATTCAAGAATCTAGTATGATTTGACATTATTTGTAAAGCAAAAATGCTGTACTGTTGTATTTGTTTAACTATTCTTTAATGCTATAACAATCCAAGACCTTGTTTTTTTTATTGAGGAATGCTAAACTGAAAGTTGCCGTTGCAACCAGCCACAAGGGTTGTGAAACAACCAATTACTCCAAAAGCTTAAGCTGTTTGGTGTTATTTAATCATTTATACTTCAACAAAGGGTGTTATTTAATTATTTATACTTCAACAAGGGTGTTATTTAATTATTTATACTTCAACAAGGGCGCCCCATTGGATACCACACTCAACCACATTTATAATGGCACTGAAAATGCAAAATTAAATGTGGTTGGGTGATGTGGATCCAAATTGGGCGCCCTTGTGGGGCTGGCTTTTTTGCATGGGCACCTTATAGTGTTTAGTTTTCAACTTTTTTCTTTTTTCCTTTTTTTCTCCAAACAAAAGTGGTACTGTTGTTAGCTTCCAAGGAAATATTGAATTTGATTCTATTTTATTGAACAAAAATGGCTACTATTATGATTTTTCTCATGAACTTGTAATGGGATTTAGCTTCCTTTGCCAGTATATATATCTGCAATTTGTTATCTCTGAAACACCAGAACAAATACTTCATATACACTTTTTATTTGAATTTGGGTCACTCAGCTTCATAATTACTGTTTTTTCCCCACATTATATGGATTCTTCTTAATGGGCGAAGTACCCATGCCACGTGTCGGATTGCAGTACTTTAGGATTCACTGCGTCACTTATAATATCTCTTTGATCTGTTATTTTTGAATGCTACTACCACAACTTTACAATTGCCATATGCTTTGAGTTTTTTCCATCCCTTTGGGTGATGATATTTTCACCCCCCCCCCTCCCCCCGCCCCCCCCCCCCTGCAGTACTTGCACACCCCCCTTATAAGCTTTTGCATAACAGTTCAATCCTTGCAATGTTTTTGCATAACAGTTCAATCCATTCAATACAGATTCTTCATTTGTATCAGATATAGATTATCCCTAAGACCCTGTTTGTTTTGGATTTTGAGACCGATTGTGAGCCCGAAACTGATTATTGGACTCACAATCGGTTCTCAAAATCCAAAACAAACAAGGCGTAAAATCAGGAGAAGCAACATCAATCATGGTATTTTGGGTCTTGCTATGTTCTTTCTTGTTTTTTTTTTCCCATCTTTCTCGGGTTTGCAGGTAAGATTGGAAGTAATGGGTAAAAAGGCAAAGAATGCAACTTTTATCTCTGGAAATGAAGCTGGAAAGATATCTCGAGAAGTTGCACAAGTAGAGAAACGGAGAATCATAAAGAGCACCCTTTGCAATGAAAGAAGTTCCCGAAGCCACTGCCTGGTTTGTTGCTTATTTTTCTTTACTTTAGGCTTCCAATCCTTTTCAAAGTTTTCCTATTTTAATAACATTCTCTAAACTTGTACAGATAATCCTGGACGTCCCTTCGGTGGGAGGAAGATTGATGCTTGTGGACATGGCTGGTTCTGAAAATATTGAACAAGCTGGCCAGACTGGGCTTGAGGCAAAGATGCAGGTAATATCATCTTTTTTCCATAGGCTCTGACATAAAATTGGTGGAAAACAAAATTTACGCCCGTTTTTCTTAAAATTTGTTTTACACCCATTTTACATCAAAAGAGAAACAAAGCCATAGTTGCCATAGTTTCAAAACTCCCCCGCATCATCATTGACTCGCTGAATCGACTCCCTTTTTTTACCTTAGCCGAGTTCTTGTCAGGGTACGCATTTTGCCCTACAAAATCAATCAAAAACTCTTTTGATCGTCCGAGTACTTGATTGCGTCAACCCGGTATTCGGGCGTGTTGAGCCTAGTCAACTAGGATTTGCTTTGGCTGCATTTTGACCCACATCCACGTTTTGAAACACAAAACACAGATGAAAAAAGTTTTTGCATCTATGTTTTGAACTGATTTTCTATAATGAATTTGAAGGTTTCGTTCTATCTTTCCCCCCATAGTATTAAATTCCCAGGTGATTTCTCTATTGATCATTGCAGACAGGTAAAATTAACCAAGGAAATATAGCACTAAAAAGAGTGGTGGAGTCCATTGCTAATGGAGATTGTCATGTGCCATTCAGAGATAGCAAACTAACCATGCTTCTTCAGGTAATTTTACTTCTTTTTTTCTCAGTTGTCTCCAAAAAATAAGTATTTATGACGATTTTTGAGAGATCAATTTTCATTTTCTGTTCCTTGATTAGGATTCTTTTGAGGATGACAAATCAAAGATTCTGATGATACTGTGTGCAAGTCCTGATCCTAAAGAGATGCACAAAACCATTTCTACACTTGAATATGGTGCCAAGGCAAAGTGCATTGTTCGCGCAAAGCATACACCAGTAAAGGGTAAAACTAACCCAGAGGATTCAAAACTTGCAGCCATGGACGAGTTTATCTTTAAGTTACAAATGGAGAATAAGCTCAAGGAGAAGGAGTGTGATAAAGCCCACAAAGAACTTTCAAGGAAAGAAGAAGAAGTAGAAGAGTTGAGGAGTAAGCTGAAACTTTTGGAAGGAAGGGAATCACTACCAAATGAAGAAGAGATCAACTCAAAGGTTAATGAGAGGACACAGAATTTGAAACTTGAGTTAGAGAAAAAGTTACAAGAGTGTCAGCGAATGGCAAATGAATTAGTTGAATTAGAGAGGAGAAGAATGGAAGAGAAAATCTTACAACAGCAGGAAGAGGTAGAGATGCTGAGGCGGCGGTTAGAGGAAATTGAATCTGAGTTATGCCATTCGAAGCGGAACAATGGTGAGAGACTGGTAGAAGAGATGGATGGAAGTGGGATTATGAAACGATTGTCAGAAATTTACGTTGATGGGGAAAGTGGGATGGAGAAATCTATGGATTTGGATATGGGAGATCAACCAACTGTTCATAATGTGAAAGAAATAGATTCAAAAAACAACTTGGATCTAAATTTTTGGACTGTGGAGGATGGAGATCATTTTGATGCACCAAAATATGTGGACAAGGTATGCTTGAATACTATTTTTGAGAGGGAAGAACAAGGAGAAGATGAAGAGAATACAGATGAAGAAGAGATGGGGAAATTAGTAGAAGAAAAAGAAATGCATTTTAGCCAGAGGATTGGTGATTCTAGGATAGATGACAATACGGGTTCCTTTGTGGGTTCTGAGAATCTTGTACATACGCCCCATTATTGTCGAGAAGACATGGAGGAAGATGATTATAGCAGAAATAGATTGGAGAAGAATGACTGTGAGGAACTCACTGGGGGACTGGAAAATACAAAAGAAGCAGCCTCTGCGAGGAGACTTAGAATCCAAAACATTTTCATGCTTTGTGGAAACCACAGGGAGGTTTCGCAACATGTTAGAACCCCGACACCTGCCAAGAAGAGACCTGACGGTACTGAAATCCGATCATCTCCTTTGAAGCCTAGCAAGGGGTTTGATGCAGAACCAAATATGAAAGAACTCTCTGAAATTCAAAATTTTCCTCAGCCAGAGCTCAGACCACAGAATGATAGTTGTCCATCTAATGGAACGACAAAAAGCATCATGGAAAGCCTAAGTTCGGCACTTTTGGAGCCATTTTCATCACCTCAACTGACAGATGAACACAAAGTCATGGATTCCCACTTGAGCAGAAGACATAGTTCTTATGAAACACTGCAAGAACAGAAGGAGAACAATAGACCCATAAATGAAGAGATAAATGGACTGACTGAAGTGTATGTGAAATGGGAAGCAACAAAAGAAAATCCAGGGAAACTCATTACAAAGCTGAAGGTGCAAAACGACGCTAGCCTTGCAGATCTGCGCAAGCTGATCAAAAAGCATCTCAAAGAAGATGATAATAACAAGCACACATTCACCTTTCTCATGCTTGGGGTAAGTGTTCTTCTATCCATAATCATCTGATAACTTTTTTTAGTTGTTAATGCCATTATTGCAATGCCTGAAGGAAATCATGAGCTAGAGAGAAATCCCTTAGGGGGGGGGGGGTGGGTTTGGATGCCGAGAAGATTTTGATTTGGAAATCTCACATTTACAGCCCTTTTGGCATTGACATTTGGATCCTAATCAAATCCTTGAATTTCCAATTCAGCGACTGACAATGGAAAAAAATCAGATTTCCAAATAAGCTGTGGAAATAAGTAACTGGAAACCCAGAGATCTGGCAGTTTCCTTCACCCTCTTGGCTCCTCAACCTCTCCCCTGCAGTAGGAAGTACCACCCCCTTCCCTCTCTCTCTCCCTCAACATGAGCTGGCAGATCTATTCATTTTGTACACAAACTCAATTCCAAATCCAAATACAAACCACGCCCTTCCCTCTCTCTCTCCCTCAACATGAGATGGCAGATCTATTCATTTTGTACACAAACTCAATTCCAAATCCAAATACAAAATATGAGGTATCCAAAATTCCAAACGGGCCCCTTAATGTTTTGTATATAGATGAATTAAGGTCAATTTAGTTATCTGGTCTTTTGAAATAAGTAACTGCAAATTTTGAGATCTTGTGCCATATGCTAGGCAAGCTAATGGGTACCAGTATTATGCTTAATGTTTTGTATATAGATGAATTAAGGTCAATTTAGTTATCTGGTCTTTTGAAATAAGTAACTGCAAATTTTCAGATCTTGTGCCATATGCTAGGCAAGCTAATGGGTACCAGTATTATGTGGTGAGGTACAGCATGGCTAGATTTGATTGATGGAGAGAATTGAATCAGATCTAAATAGTTAGATTTTAATATCTTCAAGTCATATGCTGTACTGATATATTAAAACTAATGCAATTAATGTTTGACAGCCTCTCTGTAAAGCAAGGGGTAATGCTGCGTACATCTAGCCCTCCCCAGACTCGCAGTGGTGGGAGCCTCTTGCACTGGCCCCCAATTAATGTTTTGACATCGGAAACTTATATCTAACAATTTTAACTATATAATAGAACTAATTACTTTCTGATATGTCATAATTGGCATTAGACGCTGATATATATATATATATATATATACATATGAGAATAGAGTTCCTAAGGTGTCACCTCATATAGCTTATATGAGGTGGCGCTCACAAAACATAAGGGGCCCACATTTTTGGGGTGATCCAAACCACTCATCTGAAAGGCCCTTAGATGGATATGGTGCCTACAAAAAATCAGGTCCATAGGATCATCCTAACCCTTCCATTTATGGAGGTTAAAAATGGGTAGATTTATGGAGGTTTATACCCATCCATTTCAACCTCCACAAATGGAAGGGTTAGGATGATCCTATGAAGTTGACTTTTTGGGCACACCCTATCTATGTGAGGGCCTATCAGATGAATGCTTTGGATCATCCAAACAAAGTGGGCCCCTTATGTTTTTAAGCGCCACCTCATATAAGCTATATGAGGTGACACCTTAGGAACTCTACTCTCTCTCTCTCTCTCTATATATATATATATATATATATATATATATAAATATATATATGAGGAAAATGATTGTGAGCTTGAAGCTCATATAGCTATATGAGCTTGAGGGCCCAAACACATGGGTCCCACATTTTTTGTGGTGATCCAAACCATTCATTTGCAAGGCCCCATCATAGATAGGGTGTGTACCAAAAGTCAGCTCCATTGGATCATCCTAACCCCTCGAAAAGCGGAGGGCAAAAATGGGCAGATTTGTGGCAAACGGTGTCTGTCCATTTTGCCATCCACTTTTGGATGGGTTAGGATGATCCAATGGAGTTGATTTTTTGTACACACCCTATCTATGTAAGGGCCTATCAAATGAATGCTTTGGATCATCATAACAATGTGGGCCCACATGTATTTGGCGCTCAAGCTCATATAAGTTGTATGAGCTTCAAGCTCACAATCATTTTCCTCATATATATATATATATATATATATATATATATATATATATATAATATTGACAGTACCCAACTTATTTTAGTAACAGTTTGGCTGTATTTTCATTATTTTTATGCATGAAAAGGTCTGTTCTATTTACAGGACCCTACTGGAGCTCCTGTAGTGAAAGAGAAGGAAGAGACAATTCAAGCAAGTAAATTACCCATTTGCAATAACCACATAAATGTCCGTCTTGCTTGCTTGCGTCCGAACAAGAAGGTGATCCAACATATAAATCATCTTCCATTTACCCCGCTGGAAAACAGTCTTCTGCTTGCTTCAAATTCCCCATCAATAATCATGCCACAGGGCGATGACTTCTCGCCCAAAATCGGCCAAAAGTTCAGCTCTACTCCTTTCAAGGCAGGACTACGGATTTAGCAATACTTGTAAATCCACTCTGCAAATGTGTGATATGTTATGCAACTTTTGTATTTTAGTACTATGAGAGAGGATGGTAGGTCACATTCTACCTTGGGTACTGTACCTCTTGGTACCAAATAAGATCACATTCTTGTCTTGAAACCGAAAGAAAGGAAGCCAAAGAAGAGTGCTAAGAGCAGAGTATAAAAGTAGAATGGTTTCTTTTGGGTTTCATGGTTTTCAATTCAATGGGAGAACTGTAATTGTTTCTTTTTGATTGAAGGTTTTGAGAGGGCACTGTGCAGTTTCAGTTGTTAGCTTGGAGAATTTATTGTATTTTCTATGTACTTTCCTAAGAAGGAATTTGGAGTGTTTTGAGTATTAATGGAGCTTGGGAAGTTGTTTTGTATGACATGTTTATACCACTTTGCTAGAGTAATCCCTTGTTGCAGTGCATATGAATTGAAAAACAGAAAAGGAACTCAAATTTCATGATACCATGTCAGCCAATTAGTTCAAGGCTTTCATGTGAATTATGGCAAACCTAATGTCAATCGAATTAACTGCCCATTGCTGTCTTTCCATTAGAACATCCTCTCCCCTCATTAAAATGTGTGTGTGTGTGTGTGAGAGAGAGAGAGAGATGAATTAGGACAGAATTAAGTAGTGGGGTGACTATAAAAAAAGGTGGCAATATTAACTATTTATTTTATTATTTAAGGGAAATGGTATTCGCACTCCCAACTCTAACGAACCATGTCATCTTTCTTTCTTTCTTTTCTTCTTCTAGCCACATTGGATAGATTGTGCCTAGGGAGCTAAAGATCAACCATCAACCACAAAACCCATGAAGAAAAAAAAAAACCCAAATTACAATACATGTCTCAAAAACAAAATTTTCCAGAGCACAATTGGATTTTTTGTACTGATCGATTTCTAATTGGTGGTGGGATTCTGATGTGGCATGGGAAAATCCCTCGTTTCTCCATGCTGGAATGGCACCCAAATGGAGTGAACTTTCAGGTTATTTTGCTACAGCAATGTGCAGCATTGCCATGATGATGAGAAACCTCTCTTGCCGCTACACCAGCAAGATGAGTGGCAAATGGAATGACTTACGTTTTCTTAGAAATTTAAGTACATTTTACAATCTTCTATACCCAATATTTGAAATCAAGTGTGAGAGAGAAAACAACAGCCATTCAATTGCAAGTAGAAAATTGAGGGGGAAATGATATGTGCATTACCTTTTCGACAAAAAAGAAAGTAATATAAAAGAAAAAGAGTCAGAGCAGAGAACTGATTATTTAATCTGCTCAATGCTTACAGTCCATGCTAAAAAATTGCAAGATCATGTATACAAATGAGGAAAAGGGCAACACACTTAATTTGAAAGAGACATCTCATCAAGAAGCTTTCAGGTTGTCCAGCCCAACACTCGCCTGCACCCAATCAATAAATAATACATATTAGCTAAAACCTTTAGTGGGGGCAACAAGGTAAAAAGGAGTCGATGCGGATGCAGGTAGTTTTAAAACTATGGGTGAGACACTCCCTCACCATCCCGAGTGATTATTTCCCTATATTATATAAAAATGAACTAATCAATATTATGTATTGCCATTAAATTGGGATGGGATTTGCTAGGGACCATCGCAGAAGGCATTTCGCAGAACGGCTGTTGAATGAGAGAGCAGCCACATAGGCTCACTTTTCCACAGATTTTGTCCTTGTCATTTAATTCATCTGAGGTGGCTGTGCTCTCACGCAACAGCCGTTCCGTGAAATGCCTTCAGCGATGGTCCCTAGCAAATCCCAATTGGGATATATACATTTAGTCATGTGTTCTGGAAGTTCTACCTTTTTTATATTTTGATGGTCACAAAAGATATTATAGTCATCATCCTAACTTTATAATTTACCTAAATAATTTTCATATTTGTCCCTACTTTTTTTTAAGAATAAACCAGCTCTACATAGTGGTGATAAATTCAAAATACATTCAACCGTATTTTAAGATTCGGAACAAATTACTAAACCCCAACAGTGGAACAAAAAGATCTTACCAAGAACTTGTGGTTCTCTTCAAGAAATGGGGAGAAGGTCAAGCAGAATTTCTCCATGTCTGCATTGAGATCACGAGCCCCACCTATCACCTCTGTGAATTTCTTCCTATCTGGAGCAAGTTTCATGGCGACCTGCAATTTCAATAATGTATTTCAGAACAAGCTAAGGAAAGAAAGATGCTAATTCAGGAAAATGTAAGTATTGCTTGTCAATGGGTTTTCAGCCATTCATAATCACGAATTTTCTCAGAAGTCTCTGGATGTTCCAATGGGAGTCCAAAATATTAGTTGAAGGTCACATGATGGTATCAATAGGTTCAGTAACATACAGAAAGTATCTGACAAGAATAGAGAAAAAAACTAGAGTGAAGACACTATTAGTTCAAAAAAAGTCAGCAGGGATTTAAATAGTACAATCACGAAACGATGGTCAAAATGTTAAATATCTTATCAGAAACAGTAAAATTATAGAAAATAAGAAAAGTAAAGCAAATGGGTCAGGGTCGAGATAGAAACTATCAATAAATAAGGTTAGCTATCAATAACAACGAGAATTTTTATGATGTCCGAGCGGGCATGCTCGTATTCAAGGTACCACCCTTGATATTTGATCCGACAGCAGCACAGTCTTTAAGAGGCTGCTGTCTGATCAAATATCATGGGCGGTACTTCCGCCGTACATCATATAATTTCTCTAGTAACAACAGTTATATAATTATAGATAAGTAAACAGGGCTAGTATTCCCTGTAACATGAAGTCGTATACCCCAAAATTATTACACTATGTTATGATCAGCCCATATGATAAATTATGGATTTGGTCAAAGAGTTTAAAATTCAAATCATAGCTTGAGAGGCATTACAGCGAAACTAGAACTGGCAAGCCAGCCATGCCATTTCTTCAAGGTCTTGTTGTAGGAATCAGTGCAGACTTGGGACATGGTCCAATCTGGATGTGCCAATAAGTTGCGAAACAGTTCCACCAAGAAGTCCATAGCCCTGTGGAAATTGAAGTAAGCGTGATTGAGAAATAAAATTTAAAATTGTAAGCATGTATAAAGACAACCATATGCATGCAAACTACAAAGACAAGAAGCTGGTACAGAAAAGTAGACATGGGCATGCGTTGTTGACGTTATCTAGTACCTTGTTAGCCACAGAAGACCATTGGTACAACTCGAAGAAGATTTTGCTGTTTTAGCTTCGATCTCTGTTCGAACCATATTGTAGAGGAGATTGAATTCGGAAGGATTGGAAGAATATTTGGATTCCAATCTCTGCACAAGAAAATATCACAACAAATGAAAATCATGTCAATATCTATTTAATAAAAAATTTAAATATTTCTGAAAACTGCCACGAGAGACATGTTGATTAGCTACAAGTAAAACAGGTGGAAAATCTCAATTCATCTTTATATATGCGTGCGTGCGTGTCTGTGTGTAGGGAAATGCTATCAGCACAGCCATGGTTTTTTCTGCACAAACACATCTTATCTTCTATTATTTAAAGAGCTCTCAAAGGTCATTACCGTTCCCAAAAAGCTCTGACAAGTCAGTTTAAAAAGAAAAGATATGTTGCATTTGTGCAGTTATAAAAGGGATTTGCTAGCGTCCTTCGCAGATGGTCTGTTGCATTACAGCAGCCACCTCGTGAATGAAGACAAAATCTGCTGAGAAGTGAGCCTCTGTGGCTGCTGTCAGATGTAACAGACCATCTGCGAAATGCGTTCTGCAATGGACGATAAGAAATCCCATTATAAAAACATGGCTGAGCCGATAACATTTCCCTATATGTGTGTGTTATAAAACCCGTGCAATGCATGGGGCGTAATAGAAAATATTAAATGAACAATGAAGAAGATGCATTAAAATGATAAAAAGTAAAAAAATAAGTAGGTGGTATAAATTTAATTTACGCCAGCGGTGCATGACAGTCTGTTGTATCTACTCGAAGGAAACTGATAATCAGGCATCCACCTCCACTTTTGAACTCTCCAACCTATCAGATGCCTGAGAAAACCACTCAAATCACCTAAGTCACAAATATTGTTCGCGGGAATTTCTCAGCAAAGGAAAATCTCGTGATATATTTTTTATTTTATTTTTTTCGGGTTTACATCGGAGAAAACGATAAAAATAAAATTATTTAAAAATATATAAATTAAGAAAAAATATAAAGTAAAAAATATCGTAAAAGTATTCATAGAAATATCGTGATATTATCAAAGTTATCGCTATATTTTTTTAAAGGGAAATGATATCAGGACAACGATGTTTTAATAATTACACAGACCTAGCTTGTCGTTTCTATTTTAATTGGTTTGTAAGAGCATTTTGGGAACTGTAATAACCTTTTGACAGCTCTTTAAATCATAGTTTTAAAACTCCCCTACGTCATCGTGGACTCCCTCAAGTAGACTCCCTTTTACCTTGGCCGTGTTCTGCATTTTGCCCTGCATAATCAATAAAAACTCCTTTAACTCTCTCAAATTACAACCGCATCAACCGCGCACTCAGCCGCATCAACCCAATACTCGACTGCGTCGTGCCTAGTCTACTAGGATTTTCTCCAGCCGCAATTTGACCCGCATCCACTTTTTAAAACACTGCTTTAAATACTAAAAGACAAGATGCATTAGTGCAAATAACAAAACATGGTTGTGCTGATATCATTTCCCTTTTTAAATTCTCAGGAATATTTTGTAATTTTGTAATTTTATCAAAATGTCGCGAACTTGTGATAAAATCACTATATTTTGAAAATCTCGGACATATTTGTGACATAGAAAATTGCCTCTATGTATCAGAGAACCCTCGACTTGGATCCAAGCACCATGTCAGGTGACATAGTAAATAGCCACTATGGAACTGCAGCCCTGTGATATTTAAGGTTGCTCCTACCCACCTGGAAGAGAGGGTAATCATGGCAATCACATACCAAGAGCATACCAAAGCGAAGCTGCAATATGATGACATTGGACGGTATGTCCCCTTCCCAGTAAAGGGTGAAAGCTTTGCATTACAATGCTAGGGTGCTCACCGGTCGACTATTTGGAGGGAAAGATATCTTGGAGTAATTTCACTACTCAAAACTTGAAGAAAAAATGGCATGCATCAAGGAAGTAGTTACTTCTAATTAGAGAAGTATAAAGTAAAAAAGCTATAATTTAAGGAGTAATATCATGTGAATTACCAAAAGATCAAGCAGCTGAATACATTCCTTTGAGCTTGAAATCCACAAGAAGGCTAGATCTATTAATGCTAGTTTGGACTCTAAATAAGAGATTGAGAAAAATGTAAAAGAATGCAGTAATGCACACATTTAAATGGAAAGAGCAGAAATTGTTTTATAATGAGGCCTTCAACCTTTTCTCTAGACCACCCGTAAGGAAATCAAGAGAATTCTACAATGAGTTGTGCCACAACTTCCAGGAACCAAATATCTTACTATCTTCAAGGAAAGAAATCCTCCTAAAAACCAAACCAAATCCTCTAAAACAGAATACTGCCAAATTCACATAACTCCTTCCTTGCTTTGGCGCCTAAGAATTGGTGAGGGACTCGATTGATATTTTTTATTCGCAACGAGCAGAAGACCCCAAAGTTCTTTCATAAACCTCCCATTAGGAGTGAGGACACTCAAACAAAACAAAAGACTGGTTTTGGCTATTGATATTAGACTCAGAATTGACTTTGTTTCCGTTTCTTTTTCTTTAAAAGGACAGGCTCTGTTAGTTTTGGAACCAAAGGTTGACACTCTGATTCTTTATATCTATGATGAACAAAGAAAAACCATTTTGTTGCCTTAGTTTCATGACCCAGTAAATGAGTAATACAGTACTCAACAGTATAATGATAATCCTGCATATCCACCTCATGATTAAGATCTATGAAGACAAAAAAAAAAGAAAGACAAAGACAGGGACAGAATTCAGAAGATTACCAACATGTTGAAGTCGTAATAACTCCCCTGAAAATAAGGAATAAAACATTAAAAACCCAAAAAATTGCCTGATTAATAATCTATGATGGAAAAAGAAAAAGCATACTCTTGCCTTACTGTCATGACCCAGTAAATGTGTAATACGATACTCAATATTAAAAAAAAAAACTCATAAAAAAGGGTGTTATATGTATAAGCTCTCTTTTTCTCTGACAGAAATTATCATGTGTAAAATTAGGTGTACAAAATGACTGCATCTAACCGAAATTATCATGTGTAAAATCAGATGTATAAACTGACTAAATATCAAAGATAGGATATTTTAGTAAATGTGTGAAATGGATTTGTGAAAGAAAGCAGTGGATGAGAGATAGAGATATGGATATACAAAGAGAGAGGAGATTCAGAGACGAAAAGTCGGGACAGAGAGAAAGAGAGAGCACTGGAGAGAGGACGGGGAGAGGGCTATGGAGGAAACATTGGGAGTGGAGAGGGGAAGATATGCTTGACAAAATCGGCAGATAAGCGAAATCGATAGAGAGGAAACATTGCGAGTCCGAAATTGACGGATGCACGAAAATTTGGGAAGAGAGATATCGGCGACATGGCGAATCCCCTTTTGATCGACTTCGCCATATTCACTTTCCAAATTTCCGCCGATTTTATCTCATCCACCCGCTGATTTTCACTCTTCCTAAATTTCCTCCCCATACTCTATCTTTGAGAGAGAGAGAGACATATATGCGGCATGGTGAATCCGATGAATAAAAGAGCGTGTGAGATTGTGCCTTGTCCCCCAACCGCTCATATAGCCGAGGTGTAGACTATCCCTGCTCTTCCGAGGGTCTATGCATTCAGTTGGACAGCCCTTCGCAATAAGGTCCTCACGGTAGATAACCTCAAAAATAGAGAGATGATTATTATTGACCACTGTGCATTATACGTGGAAGCAAGGGAGACGGTAGATCACATTTTTATCTAGTACAAAATGACAATGGAGATATGGAGCCGTATCCTAAGGAGATCTGGGATGTCCTAGGTTTTTCCACTAAGCTTGACCGGCCTGGTAGAGTCTTGTGTCTGGGGCCTAATGTTTGAGCAGCGGAATAGCCTCTGCAGTACCCCAACATGTGTGTATGCTAGGGCAAGCCTTCAACCGTGCAAGGCTCTGAAGGCTCTACACGCCAACACCCCTTGATGCTTCATATGTGCACACAATCTCAAAGCTGTTCAATAGGCTACTTAGCTCGGATCTTGACATGCACTTCTAGATACCCACTCTCATGATCAGCTTGCATCACGAGTACATCGAACATCAAGCCTTGGAGCCTAATGCAAAGTCCATCGAGTACGAGACATGACGATGCCACGCACCAATCCGCCAAGCACCAGGGCTTGGTCATCCAAGAAGCAAGATGTCCCATGGAGTGATCCGCAGGCGTACACCTCGCGAGGGCAACTGAGGTCGCCCCGGCACGAACTCATGAAAGACCTAGAGATTGGCCTGCCCACAAGACGTACCGCAGTGCAGAAGGTAAACAGTATAGCTAGCCCCCTGCACCGGTCCGTACGCTCAATGAATGTGGGAACTCAACCCAACATGCACTGTCTTTGGCGCCATCCTCGACCAAAGAAACTGGAGCATCCATGTGGATAACTCGCAGTCCGCACCCAAAGCTCCCTTAGGACACGCCCACGAGTTGTAGTATGATTTCCTGCAGTGTGCGTCACATGCACAAGCAAGTCGTCTTGCAACCCATAAGCAAACCACCAAGGTTCCGGCCTACACCTGCTAGGCCTAACGGGGGAGGAGTCAGCAGGTCACGGGGCCAACTCCACCTATAGAGTTTGGCCAACCAACCCTCTCAACTAGGAGTGCCCACCAAACGTTCTATTAGAGACTACTTTGCGAGACGCAACGAGACGGCGAGTTTGGATTTTAATACCAATTGTGTCCCCGAACTGTTTCCCCGTGACACTTGGCTTGTTGTCTCATTGCTGGAGAAAGGAAAGATTCTTTGGCGTGTGCTATGCTTTGGGTGATTTGGAAGGAAATGAACAATAGAGTATTTGGGGACATTACTAAGAGTTCACCCTTCTTGTACACGACGAAGGGTGTTAATGCAGAAAGGTATGTCACTATTCGTTGCTTTTATTTCAACGTTTGCCACCTTCCGAGGTACTCTTTCCAACGACCTTTCGAGTTATTCTCGCCACGTATGAAAAAAAAATGCCACCTGGATCTTATTCCAGAGGGGGGACTGTCCCAGACTCCCAGTCATCATGCACAGTAAAATCCCCCTTCCCCTATATATATATATATATATATATATATATATATATATATATATATATAGAGAGAGAGAGAGAGAGAGAGAGAGAGAGAGAGGGGAAGGGGGAGGGGAGAGCATGTATTTCCATGGAAATCGACTGGAAAAAAATAGAGGGGGGAACCTATTTGGATTATCTAAACCATTCATTTCTTTGTCTTCACCATAGATAGCCTGTGCCCCAAAAATCTTCTCCATAGGATGGTCCTAACTCCTAACGCTTCGATTTTTAACTTTCTGAGCCATCCATTTTACACCAAATATATCAGAGAATTAGAATCAACATATGGAGAAGATTTTAGAGCATGGCCTACCTACGACAGGGGCCAACAAATAAATGGTTTAGATTATCCAAATAGAGGGCTCCACTAAAGATCCATACGAAAATTAAAAGCCAGATATTTATCATGGCATACCTACGACAAGGACCAACAAATAAATGGTTTAGATTATCCAAATAGAGGGCTCCACTAAAGATCCATATGAAAATTAAAAGCCAGATATTTATCAATGAAGCCATACAAAAATTGATCTAACTAGGAACTTAAATACCATCAACAGAAGCAAATATGTGGAAAGTAAAACTGGTCAAGATTTTTCCTTTTTTAAAGTGTCATTCCAAATTGACCTGCATCTAGCTCAAAGGTAATTCTAAATAGCATTTTAACTCTAACCCTGTCTGGAAGAGCAAGGATAATTGGATAGAAGAAGAAGAAGAAGCAATTATTATGTAAGCAATAAAAAAAATCTACCTCTGAAAGGCATACGAATAATATGATCCTTACCAAAATATTACCCCCCACATCAGATGTTACAAGTGCCATCGCAGTGCCGAACTTTTCTGGCAGCATAAATCATAAGAGACAATAATCAATGTCATGCGCAACAACATATTTCGGTATCATGTCTAGTGTAAAGAGATGGGAAAAATATGCTTTCATTTAGTTTTAACATATTGCAATTAACCTCAGGGAGGGGGAGAGGATATGACCTGAAGTTTAGAACTGTGACAGGTCTTAAATAGTAGCATATCTTATAAAGGAAAGTTACAAAAAAGGTAAGCGCATTTTCATTTTTTTTGAGAAAATGGATGGTTCAAGTTAATGAGAAAAGGACCAATGAGATCTAGTAAAAGTTTACCTCACCTTTAGTAGCTATTAGACACAAAATAATGCACTCTGATTTTCTCATAAAAGAGAGTATATCGATGTATTTTTCAAACAGATTCTTACACAAATCTCATATTTTCTAATGTAGCAACACATAAAATACATACACTGAACCATCTGCCAAGAGGCTAAATCAAATCTCAAATAACTCCGGTTTGACAGAAAATTTATTGGATTATTCCTGAGTAACTGATTGTTTGTTTAAGTGAAAGAAAAAGGTGTCAAACAGTAAGAAATGGCACAATACAAGCAGAATGGACTTTGATATCATAGAGATAAACGATCAGTTCAAATCTTCAAATTCCAAGAACAAAAAAGGGAATTTTCTACCAAATTCAGAAGCTAAAGGTCCTTTGTCAGCAAATAAACATGAAAGGCTTAAAAAGGTCCTGAAGGCTATATCAAACTTGTGTCATGAGAAGGACAAATAAATTACAAAAAGAAAAAAGAAGAAAGATGCTGAGATACCAAACAAGCAGACAGCCATACCTATGACCGGAAGCACGAGCTTGCAAACATCCAGAAAAGGCTTGGTAAGCATTTCCCCTTCATCGGACTTTACATACTTCATTCCTTCCAAAGAGGGGGTGAACACAGTCCCCTCCATTTCCGCGCTCAAATCTTTTTGCCTATATGTAAATGACAAGCAAACCTTAGCACTTTGTCCAAGGTCCTGAATTTTGACGCACAGAAATGTGAAACCAAACACAAAAGAAACATAAGAGAAAATAAATAGGTGTGTCCACATGTACATGGGAATGAGAAAATACAATGCCATGTTGGATCGGGAATGGATACTGCCTCCATCAGATTTAACAATTTCCCAGAAAAGTAAAACAGTTATCAGAGCCTAACCTTGAGATTTAGAGAAATCCACAGCCTAACCTCTTGACAAAATCTAGATTTTTCTGCTGGACCAAAAATTGAAAACTAAAGACAGTTGGAGTGTGAAAGAAGGCCATTAAGTTGCTGGTTCCGTAGAGCATTAACAGTGAAGGAAAGCCGAACGTTCATACAACAAATCAATATAAGCAGATTTACAAGTAAATGATATCTTAAAACAACTCCAAAACAGAAAAGAATGTTAAAATACAGAACTATCTATAGTGATGAAGTGATCTGATAGATGTAACAGGTAAAGGATGCTGCTAATCCTAAAACAACTCCAAAACAGAAGAGAATGTTAAAATACAGAATTACAAATAAATGATTACGTTAATAATCCTAAAAACCTCAAAAACAGAAAAGAAGGTTAGAATACAGAACTATCGATAGTGATGAAGCAATCTGATAGCTCACGTAAAAAGCCAATTTTAACAGAAAAAGCTACTGTTCATCTGAGGTATGAAAAATCCTTTGCTATTATTGTTTAAGTCCGAAGCTCCTCGATAAAAAGATAGAAAATTAAAGGTAAAATACTGAACTTGGTTTATATTGATGAAGAGATCTAAAAGATCAGATAAAAACCTAAATTCAATTAGATTTGGCCAATTCGGTACTGAAAACAGTTGCAGTACAGAAATTCCTACTCGAATTAGATGAGTAAATTAGCAAATAATTGAAATACGAAAGGAAAAGAAAAGGACGAAACGATCAGAAGATAGTTTCCAGACTGTCAGAAACAACATAAACTACATTGAATGGAAGGAATCAAGGCTTTTTCAGCACTAATACGGTAATACCCTATTAATGCCGAAATGAACATTAAAATTCTATTATTCAAAGTTAAAAACCATAAGCTGAGATAAAAGGAAATCAATCAAGAGATCACAAATAAAGGCTATTCCACCAGTTACCTCAATTTCCAGCATTCAAACACCGTTATATCAGAAATTCCCCTCCGAAAACACGCACAGAACACAAATCATGAAGTCTAAATGCACAATATGTGAAAAAAATACCACAAACTTGAAAATGCGAAGATCAAAATCCATAATTGGCCGTTTGGATACGTGGATTTTATAATTCAGGATTGTAAAATCCTGAGTTTTACAAGCTAAATTCTGGATTTTATAAGATAAAACCTAGATTTTAAATGCTAACGCCAGGATTTTAAATCTATAAATAAGGGGTGTTACCACTCAATCTTGTAAAATCTAGGCTTTAGCTTATAAAATCCAGGTTTTAGATTGTAAAATCCGGAATTTTACAAGCTAAAATCTGCATTTCATAAGAAAAAATCCTAGATTTTAAATGCTAATAAAATCAAGTTTTAGATTTTATAAGATAAAACCTAAATCCTGAATTTTACACACGTTATTTACGCATTTAAAATCCTGGCTTTAGCATTTAAAATCTAGGCTTTTAGCTTATAAAATCCAGGTTTTAGATTGTGAAATCCAAAACCTGGATTTTATAAGATAATACCTAGAATTTAAATGCTAAAACCTGGATTTTATAAGATAATACCTAGATTTTAAATGCTAAAACCTGGATTTTAAATACATAAATAAGGTGCGTTACCACTCAATCTTGTAAAATCTAGGTTTTAGCATGGATTTTACAATCCTAGATTAATAAAATCAAGGTATCAAAACGGCCACTAAATGCTGAAAAATCTGTTGACGAACCTCAAAATACAGTGAAAATCGATCGGGAAATCAAGATTCTACCCCAATCGAGCCGATTTCACCACATCCAGAGCTCCAAAGGCTTCGATTTTAAAGAAACGAAAGATAGCAAATGCACAAATAACTACGGAATCTCGTTGTTAGAAAGAAAGGAAAACAAACACGAAACGGAAAAGAGAGATTATGAATCTGAGATCAGGATATGGAAATTCGGAAAATCCGATTCGCATAAAAGATGAAGATTCCTCAGAGAGAGAGAGAGAGGGAGAGAGAGGGAGAGACGTGGGGTGTTTGCAGAGAATCGCGAGAGAAAGGGAGAGGCGTGGGGTGTTTGCAGAGAATCGCGAGATAGGAATGAAATACGGAGCTTAAAATACGCACGTAGACTGTGTGTGCATAGTGCGCGGACTGCGTATTTTAAGAGGTTGTCCACGGAAATATTGGAGGAAGTTCTAAAATACGCACCTATTATTTATTAAGGAAGAGGCGCGCCAAATTGAATTTGGAAAACCGACTGACATTTCTAACGTTCGCTTTTTGTCGGCCAACCCTTTTTCCCGGGAAATTACATCTTCACCCCCTTTACTTCTCCGCGCCACTCCCTTCTAACGTCGGCTTGGTGTAAAAAGCCTTGTCATAAATAGAGTAGAGGGGGGTGGTGTAAGGACCAAAAGGGAGCGAATATCACTGCTTCTTTTTTCTATGGAAGTCCTTTCAAGGGATTTGCTAGGGGCCATCTCAGAAGGCATTTCGGGAACAGGCTGTTGCATGATAGAGTAGCCACGTAGCCCAGATTTTGTCTTATTCATTTATTCATCTGAGGTGGCTGCTCTCTCATGCAACAGCCGGTCTGCGAAATGCCTTCTGCGTTGGCCTCTAGTAATTTCCCCTTTCAAAATGATCCAAAGTGCATGTTTGGGCGTGCACAAAGTTTCTTTTGGTATAAAACATTTTTTTCCTTTAATAAATTTTTGGAACTGGTACTGGCACGACCATGTTTTAATAATTACACTAACCCATCTTGTCTTTTATTATTTAAAAAGCTATCAAAGATTATTACATCTCCCAAATAGCTCTCAAAAGCCAATTAGAAAAGAAAAGGAAAGCTGAGTTTGTGCAATATAGGCTCAGAATTTGTCTTGTCCATTTTATTCGTCTGACGTGGCTGCTCTCTCATGCAACAGCTGGTCCTCAAAATGCCTTCTGCGATGGTCCCTAGCAATTCTTCAATTTGTTTGTGATGTTGATTATCATTTTCATATAAAATTATTTAGACGAATGATTAAATGTAAGGAGTTCTTTCAAGAACCCAATGGGATCCACGTCACAAGGGATACCCTCTCTCGTTAAATTGACCAAAATACCATTATCACATGTAAAATGGCAAAATGCCTTCATCTCATAAAATATAACCAAAATACTTTGACCCGTAAAAAAAACAAAATACCACTATCTCAAAAAAACGGCAAACAGAAATAGGGGTCTGTGAAAGATGAGAGTATTTTGGTTATTTTCTAGGAGATAGGTAGAGTATTTTACTTATTTGATGCAAGGATATTTTGGTTAATTTTTCATGAGATAAAGCTATGTTCACTTGCGTTCCCTGGAAAGCAAATCCTTGGAAAACAGCCTATTTTTTTCTTGACAAGACCTTGACAAAACAGAATTCTGGTGTTCGCTTGCTTTCTTGAGAAAGTAATAGGCCTAGGTGGAAAATGTCAAATAATGACATGGAAATTGCCAAAAATGATGTGGAAATGTCTCTTTTCTCACAAGTGTGGGAAACCAAATCCCACTATTTTGGTCGGATTTGCTTTTCCCGAAAAACTGGTGAAAAAAGGTGGGCAACCAGTTTCTCGGGAAACCTTTTCCTGCACAGTTCCTCCGCACGTGAACAGGCGCGGGAAACCTTTTCCTACACAGTTTTCCTGGATTTCTTTTCCTAATGCCTCGTCAGATTCCCGGAAAACCTTTTCTTTTTCTTTCCCTGAAAAACAAGTGATCAGAGCCTAAGGGTTTTTTGGTTATCTCGATAAGATAAAGATATTTCGATCATTTTCTATAAAAAAAATTAGGGCTTGTTGTACATTTTATGAGATAAGGGTATTTTGGTTTGTTTAGATAATTTGTTTTATGAAATTTGGATATTTTGGTAGTATTGGTGAGATAGGAGAATTTTGTCATTTTATGAAATAAAGGTACTTTGTTGATTTAATATGAGAGTATATTTTGATCGTTTTGAATGGGAACTGATCGTGAGACTCTGCTCGATGCCCTACAACCAAAGTTTGTGTCATTTTACCTAAAAGTCAAATGGAGGAAAGCATTTGCCAGTATTTGAACCACTTCTCGCCGCTTATAAAATAGGTTTCCCTAGTATTTGAACCACGTTTTTTAAAGATGTTTTCTCAATTATTATTGGAGAACACTTTCAAAACGAGATTTTGTTTGGAAGATAAAGACGAAAGTGGAATTGACTGACGATTTGGACAACTCCACAGCTATTTTGCATTTTGGTGGGGATACGAGTTCACTTCCTGTCTTTTGCGCATGTGTCACAAGCATGGTTTTAAATTTTGTCCGAAATCCAAAATTTTGGAATTTGGTTGGGTCCCAATTACCAAATTTCAGCCGAAATTTTGTAATTTCGGCCCAAATTTCAGTTTCGGTGAGGACCGAAACGTATACTGAAACCAATAAAAGCTTTTTATTGATACATAATTTTACCAAATCCCCATTGCATTTGTATACCTAAAGTAGGTTTTAAAATTATGCTAACTATTTTCTCCCCCCCTTTTTTTTTGGTAGGTAAGCTGGGATTGAACATGCGACTTCTAGGTCAACATGGAGATACAAAGCCTCAACTACTTTCTCCTCCTGAACAATATTGAAAACCCCAAATCCAGAAACAAATAAAGATGAAATAATGAAAAGGCACTAGGAAGTGTTTAAATATAAGGAATTTTTTGTATAAAAATGAATTTTCCGTCATTTGATTTTATATCGTGTGAGCCCTTATAGTCCCTTATTTTTCAAAAAGTACTGTACGGACCACATCATAGGATGATCCGAACCGTCAATAATGTAAATAGGTTTTTATTTTACTTATTTTTAAACCACCCGTCTCTTCAACTTGATTAGATTCCATGGAAAAATCTGTCATGGCCGGCAAACATAACATGAATGGAATAAAGAGTATTTCGAACAAAACCGCGTGGCAAAATATCCGTTATATTTGTTTCTGTTAGTGACATTGTCAAAATTCCCCACTTGTCTCATTTCAAATCTTGATCTTTAATATGAATCAGATTCTACGCATTTCGAATCCCTTTTGTCTTTTACTTTTAAAATTGCTTGCATTTTCCACCTTCTATTATATAAAATCAGCTCCGTCTCTTTTCTCTGTAACTAAAACCAGTAGAGCTTTAAGGAGGGCGAAATCGACTCGATTGGCATAGATTTATTTTATTTCTCCATTCAATTTTAACAGTATTTGAAGGTGCGTGAACTATTTTAAGATCTTTTAAACCTTGCATATTTTTTTTATAATGTTTGCGAAAAGTAATTTTTTAAAAAGTAGCGAGATTTTATAAGATGCGTGGCGTTATAAACCCGTATTTTAAAAAAAAAGTACGGTACGTCCCACACCATAGGATGATCCAAACTGTTGATTTGGATTGGTGCCCCCAAAATCACTTCCATAGGACGATCCTAACCTCCAATCTATAGAGTATAGAGGGATTGCACATTATGGAAACTTCTATAGATCGGAGGGTTAAGATCATCCGATAGAAGTCATTTTTGGGGCACCTCCTATTTACACTGTGGCGATCCAAATGGACGGTTTGGATCATCCAATGGTGTCAGCGGTACCGTACCTTTTGAAAAATATGGGTTGATACGGCCACACATCATATTAAATCTCGGAAAAAATATGTGTACAACGTGATTGAACCTTTTGAATTCTAGCTTTTTATTAGTTGATGTGATAAATAATTTTGTTCTTAGGCAAAAAGATCTGAGACTGGAAATGGTGGGGACTGTGTTCAGCCCTGCTTTGGAAGGATTGAAGCTTGTAAAGTCTGATAAGGGAGAAATATTGACCAAACCTTTTCTCGATGTGTGCAAGCTTTTGCTGCCCATTATTGGTATGTTTTCTTCATAGTTGCTAATTGAAGATTGAATTGGACAAAGGCAAGAAAAACCTTTTTTGTGGAAATTTTTCATTACATGTATAATTATAGTTAATTTAGACAGATATTATCATAAATTGAAGGTCCCTCAGAGTAAAAATTAAATAGGGTCGGTCCAAGTCAACTTTTTCCGTGTGTAAAAAAAGTAGGAAATTTTCTAAATATTTTTCCTTTCCAAACTTTTCCAACAAAAATCATGCAATCCAAACATGTTCATAAGTTATCTCAATTTCTGGGAGCTTTCGTATACTTTAAATGATTCGTTAGTTTGATTATAAACATCAGGGCAAGTTTTAGTTCTTACATTTGAATTCTGTGACAATGGGACCTTTAGCTTGTGAATCCTCTATTTCCTGGGAATTCAAGCCCTAAACTGAATGGATTGTTAATCTCTATGTAATCTAGAGTCAAGACCCATTTGGCCTGTTCTGATTATAGGGTTTTGTTCTTTCTCAATAATGTTTTCACTTGCTAATTGAATTCTTAGGGAAAAGCAAATCAAAGACTTTTTCTGTACTGGGTTGTAAGTTTTTTTTATCTTTATTTAGGCTCAAGAGAGAGAATTTATGTATGCATTCTAAGATGTGGCTTCTTTTGACAGATCAAAACGGGGTTTCAGTTTTAGTGACCTCTACTTATAAATTAGAAAATTGTAGTCACTGCTACTAAATGTGTTGTAGCCCCATTAGTATTTTATTTACATGGATTCTTCCGAATGGGCGAAGTACCTATGTTAGACATGTGTCGGATTCCAATGCTACACTTCTGGAACTCTTTTATCTATTTTTTAATACGACGAACGCAACTTTGTAATTACAAGTTTTTATATTGAAATAAAATATTTTATTTACTTAATAAATATATTTAATTATTATAATATTTTAAGGCTCCTTATGTTTTGATAATGACACAAACCCACCTTGTGTTTTCCTTTTAATTGGCTGCTGGGAGCTTTTTGGGAATTGTAACGACTTTTGAAAGCTGATTAAATAATATAAGATAAAGATAACGTGAGTTTGTGTCATTATCAAATCATGGTAGCGTACATATCAGTAGCCTGTATTAATAAATAAAAGATTAAAAATTTAAAACTGATAAAAATATTTCGGAAAATCCACAAATATTTCTTTGAGAGGTTTTCCGAATCTGAAACTCGATATCCACGTCAGATTCCAATAGTTGTATGGTCTGTTGGGGGTTCCATGTGAAAGCAAAGATCACACATCGGAATATTGACAGGATGAGGATGTGCTTAATTATATATGAATGTGCACCCTCCCCTTAACGGCTAGCTTTTAAGGGTGAGTTCTACCCGGGTCCCAATAATATCCGTACTGATGTGACACAGTACTCAATACTCCCTCTCTCTGTGTGTGTGTGTGTCTCTCATTAAATAGAACATGCCGAAACAAAATCTTCTTCATATAAAACCTGTTGATTTAGATTGGAAATAGGAGTGACTTTGTATTCAAGTCGTATCACATGGGTTCATAAACATTAATATGCTTGCATTCTTCCATGCCTTTTGGATTTTCTTAATTTTCTTTTATATTAAACATGCTACTAATGTTTAAGGCATGCGTAAACTTCATATCATATGCAGAGACTATCTTGTTGGCCATGATATTGTATCAATTTGATGTCTTTTTGTAATGCATGCTGCCAGATAGGTTTGGTGCCGCCATGGCCCTTGTAAAAGCTGATGTGGGGGGAAATATTTCTGTAAGTATTGATTTATATTCTTATGCATTTAAGTGAATGCTGTAGATTTTTTTCCGATTTATTGGAGAATAAATGCCTCTATTTTCTTTTATTGAGATAATTTTCATTTGTTGCTGCGGTTTTTTTGTTCCACAGAGGTTGGAGTCCAAATATTCTTCCAACCCTTCACAATTTAATTTCCTATTCAGTTTGGTACGAGCAGAGATTGAAGCTAAAACAAACAAAGCTCATGCAAGTTGTACCAATGGTCTTCTGTGGTTAACAAGGTAGTGCAAACTCTAAAGCTAGCTCTCTTTTGAAACTTAAATAGAAAGGAGGTCTCCTCTTCCTATTTAGGTAGGAAACAAGACACAAACTCAACATCGAGTCAATCAAATCTCTATTAACTGGCCGAGTTAATGAAAAATCTTTGCACACCAATTATTGAACTTAATTGGCCCAGTTTATGAAAAAAAGAGTGAGCCAACTATTGACCCACTCGAGTCAACTTGGTTTTACCTTGATAGAGTTCTCATCCGAGTTCGAGCTTTTAAACACAAGTGTCAAGCATGCTTGCTTAATTTTTCTTCTCATTTATGTTTTAATTCTGTACTATTATCTCTCTTCTTTCTCTTGCAATCATGAATGCAACAATTTCTTAGGGCAATGGACTTCTTGGTGGAACTGTTCCATAACTTATTGTCACATCCAGATTGGACCATGTTGCAAGTTTGCAATGATTCCTACAACAAGACCTTGAAGAAATGGCATGGCTGGCTTGCTAGTTCCAGTTTCACTGTAAAGCCTCTCAAGCCCTTGGAATTGAATTCTTTGGACAAAACCAATTGTTTTTGCCTCTACTGAGTTCTTGTCCGAGTCCGAGTTTTTAAATATTGTATCTAATATTTTTAATTAGACCATATCATTTCCACGGATTTTAAAATCTGGCCCTATCTCATACTTCACAAATAACTAGAAAACCCTATAACATCTTTTAAACATTGCCTAAAATTTATTGAATTAGTTTTTTTTTTAAAATTTTTTGGTGGCCTATAGCCCTATACTAAAATATATTGTTGAAATTATAGGTTGCCATGAAATTTGCTCCAAATAGGAAGAAATTCATGGAGATGATAGGAGGGGGGAGTGGCAATATCAATGCGGACATGGGAAAATTCTGTGCATCCTTCTCACCTATTCTGAAAGAGAACCACAAGTTCTTGGTAAGATCTTGTTCCATTTTTGGGATAAAGACAGTTCTAATTTATTGGTATTAACTAATTCCAATATATTAATTCTCTGTATTGAAAAATCTAAACAGATGCAGAAAACTGTCGATAATGAGGACAGATAAAAAAATATATTGATAACTAAAATTGAATAAGAAATTTAAGTTTACGAGGTATTTAATAGTTAGAGGAAATTTACATTTATAAGGTTTTAAATAACCTTGGGAAACCACGCATGTTTTTCCCATTATATAGTATAGATAGAGATATGATATAGAGAAATTTACACACACTTATGTTTGTATAATGTATTTAATAGCTACAGAAATTTAAATTTATAAGATCTTTAATAGTTAAAGAAAACTTTTCATCTCTAAAGTTTTAAATAACGTTGAGGGCTCGTATATATAGTACTTGCATTCTTGGCCCATGGCATGCATGGTGTGAAATAATGGGCCTCACCCTATGTATGGGCTTGGGTGGATGGGACCCACGCCACCAAAACGTGAGGTAAAATTGGAGGGCCCATCCGATGCACGGGTTAGAGTCGACTTGATGGGACCCATCCTGTCAAAACATGGTGTAAGATGGTAGGCCCCATCCTATGCATGGATTTGGGTGGAGATGGTGTGCCCATTTCCAAAAAAAAAATTCTCATACCAACTAGAAAAGAAAATACAAGCTGAGTTTGTGCAATTATTAAAACATGGTAATATTAATAGCCAATCTACAGTGCTAACTAAGATGTTCATTTTATTCCTTTGTTACAGGCTAGCTTAGGCCTGGACAAATAAAAGAAACTTCTTGGTGAGGGAGGGAGGACTCTCTTTGAAATCAGGCTTTGCCCCTTTGTTTTGTCTACACATCTTTGTTTTGTTTTTTTTTTGAATGGCTGTTTTGTCTACATGTAATGTTTGACATTGGACTGTAGATATTAAGAAGATAATTGTTGTATTAAACAATGTAAATGGTGTTTATCTCTTGAAATTTCTTTTAGGGAAATGATTTCAACGCTACCGTGTTTTGATAAAATGCACGAAGCATCTTATCCTTTAGTATTTAAAGGGCTGTGAGAAGAATGTTACGGTTCTCAAAAAGCTCTTTCAGGCCTTTGAGTACTAAACGACAAGGTGCGCCGCGCATCTTTATCAAACCACGGTAGCAATAAAATCATTTCCCTTCTTTTGCTATGTATTGTTTATACACAGTTTTCAAAGTTTGCACTCGTGATCAAACTGTTGATTTCTTCTGTTCAGCGATATAGATGTAAAAGTAATCAAACTTTTAGGCACTGTTTCTTTCTACATAAAATGGCATAGAATAAATTTTTACAGGCGTAAAGTTTTTATGCCTGGTTTACACCAAAAGAATTGGAACCATAAGAAATAAAAAGTTACTCCACTCACTGGTAATGATGCATTATTAGTTGTGGTCCCCCCCCCTCTAAACGGATAAAGTCCCCGCCTTTAACAGTTTCTATGAGGATAAATTCACCCCCTTTAATGTTTTTCTTTGCCATTAAAACTTAACGAATAATGTTAAGAGAGGGGGGGGGGGGGGGGGGGGATATCATTCCCCTATATATATCTACAACTATATAGCAGAAGAGAAAAGAGAGAGAATTTTGTCCATTTAATACGTCAATGTGGATGATATTTAGTAAAGTTTGGGAGGGAAATTACGGACAACGGGTACCTGGATAGCAGAAGAGAAAATGAGAGAATTATTTGAATTTCTCCCAAAATTCTATGAGAATTACACATAACTTTTTTTTAACGAAGGCACCTATTCACCCCACATATTTTCAATCATACTCCCTACTTTATGCTTTTTAACAAAGGCACCCATTAAAGGCACATAATTTCAATCCTACCCCCCTCTTTTGTGCTTTTTTAATTATGGAAACCTCTATAGATTGGAGGGCTAGGATCAGCCTATGGAAATGATTTTACGGGCACAACCTATTGATGTTGTGTTCTATCACATAGACGGTTTGGACCAACCTATGATGTGGTCCGTACAGTTCTTTGTCGGCCCATGCATCCCACGGCGTTTTTTACAATATATATATATATATATATATATAGAGAGAGAGAGAGAGAGAGAGAGAGTGCCCAATCATATGGGTCCCACATTTTTTTGTGGTGATCCATGTGATTTTTTGCAAGTCCTTATCATAGATAGGGTGTGTACCAAAAATCAGCTCCATTGAATCATCCTAACCCCTCCAAAAGTGGAGGGCAAAAATGTGCAGATTTGTGGACAAACAGTGTCTGTCCATTTTGATGGAACACAACAGAAATAGGTTGTGCCCGTAAAATCATTTCCATAGGCTGATCCTAGCCCTCCAATCAATAGAGGTTTCTATAATCTGTTGTGCCTCTTTAGGTGCCCAGAATTCGTTAATATTTTGAAAGGCGTCCTGAATCCGTAATATTATGTAATATGTTCACAAAAATCCGTAGTATTATGTAACATATGTACCCAATCCATAATGTTGCAAAAAAAAAAACGTCTCTATATTGACTTTGTCTACTTTTTTTTATTACAAAAGCATAAAGAAGGGGGTATGATTGAAATTATGTGGCTTTAATGGGTGCCTTTGTTAAAAAACATAAAGGATGGGGTATGATTGAAAATATGTTGGTTGAATGGGTGCCTTTGTTAAAAAAAGTCAAAAAAAAATGATGTGTAATTCTATTAGAATTTTGGGAGAAATTCAAATAATTCTCTCATTTTCTCTTTTGCTATATAGAAGTAGTGTATATATATATATATATATATATATATATATATATATATATATGAGAAAACGGTTCCTACACATATGTGTAGAGAGTTCTCTACACACTAGCTTAAAATACAGTGGGGGCCCACATTGTTTGGGTGATCCAAGCCATCCATTTTAAAGGCCCTCACATAGATAGGGTGTCTACAAAAAATCAGATCCATAGGATCATCCCAACCCTACGATTTGTGGAGGTAAAATGGATGTCTTTAAACCTTCACAAATTAGTCCAATTTTTGCCTCCACAGTTCGAATGGTTAGGATGATCCTCTGGATCTGATTTTTTGTGGACACCCTATCTATGTGAGGGCCTTAAACATGAATGGTTTGGATCACCCAAATAATGTGGCTCCCACTGTATTTTAAGCTAGTGTGTAGATAACTTATCTACACACATGTGTAGGAACCGTTTTCTCTCTCTCTCTCTCTCTCTCTCTCTCTCTCTATATATATATATATATATATATATATATATATATATATATATATATATATAGAGGGAAAATTTTTTCTGCACGATACCTCAGATAAGTTATCTGAGCAAGAGCTCAAGAAAACATATGGGCCCACATTATTTGGATGATCCAAAGCATTCATTTGGACTGTCTAAAGATAGATAGAGTGTGCACAAAAAATCTGGTCCACATGATTATCCTATCCGTTCGATTTGTGGAGGTTAGAGTGGATGGGTATAAACCTCCACAAATCTGTCAATTTTTAACCTCCAAAAATCGAAGGGTTAGGATGATCCTATGGAGCTGATTTTTTGGGCAACCCTATCTATGTAAGAGCCTATCAAATGAATGATTTGGATAATCTAAACAATATGTGCCCACATGATTTTTTGAGCTCTTGCTCAGATAACTTATCTGAGGTATCGCTCAGAAAACGTGTCCCCATAAATATATATATATATATATATATGAGAATAGAGTTCCTAAGGTGTCACCTCATATAGCTTATATGAGGTGGCGCTTAAAAACATAAGGGGCCTACTTTGTTTGGATGATCCAAAGCATTCATTTGATAGGCCCTCACATAGATAGGGTGTGCCCAAAAAATGAACTTCATAGGATCATCCTAACCCTTTCATTTGTGGAGGTTGAAATGGATGGGTATAAACCTCCATAAATTTGCCTATTTTTAACCTCCATAAATGGAAGGGTTAGGATGATCCTATGGACCTGATTTTTTGTAGGCACCATATCCATCTAAGGGCCTTTCAAATAAGTGGTTTGGATCACCCCAAAAATGTGGGCCCCTTATGTTTTGTGAGCGCCACCTCATATAAGCTATATGAGGTGACACCTTAGGAACTCTATTCTATATATATATATATATATATATATATATATATATATATATATATCACTATTAGAATAACAGAGCACTACTCATGCTTATCAGATCATGCAGAATCTGCTACGGTTGCTCATGATAATATGTTCATAATAAAAATGGAATGGATGATCCAGACACAAGTCGACATGGACGATTCTTTTTACCTTCATTGACGTGAGAGGGCCAACATATCATACCCCATTTACGGTTTTTTCAGTTCATATGGTTAATTTGTCATTGGTGGTCAGTGGTGACGCACCATAGAAGGGCGGTGACTGCTAGAAGTTGCTCCTTAGAGAGGAAGAAAATGAAATGTGATATTCAGTAACCATTCTCAAGCCACATTCTTCCATGTGGTGAATGAGAAATTCCGAAAATCTTTGAAGATGAAGTTTGGCAATTGGGCTCGTGCCGCCTGTTTATATCTTTTCTATTTTGCAGCTAAATGATGCGAATTATTGAGATTTTCTGAAGCGACTCTAATCAGCTTCAGAAGATTCTCATTATCCCGTTTCCGCCCGATTATTCATGCAAGAATGAGAAAATCTTGTCGAATATGCCCTAAACTAGGTGGAAGAGGATCCTTGGACAAAACCAAAAAGACCTAAACTAAGTTGGAATATTTTGCAAGGAACCCCAGTTGTAGAATATTTCCCAATTAATCATTGAAAACTATGAATGGGCCAAAAAACTTAATTATTTGAAATTTTTTTCAAAGAGTCCTTCAATACTACCCCCATTTTTTCTAAATAAAAACAACCTTCAATACTAAAGTTGGGATTTAATAGCAATTGTAGCTGGTTACAAAAAAGCTGCACTAAGTTACACATGCCAAGGGCATTTTGGTCAACAAAAGATTTAGTATCTATTGTATATTAACACGAGCAGTCTTAATTGAGCAGCACTATCACGGTGTAGGGGCCAGGTTGGTCAAACCCTCGTTGGTCTTACCCTCCGAGCCCAAGCGGCATTGTTGGCCCCATAAGGCAACAATTGAAAATATCTTCCAAAAGTTAAAGTCGGAATCATGATTCTTGATGACTACTTGATAATATATTCTAAAGATGAGGAATTTATAGGTAAAATTCACAAATAATTTCATGCACCTAAAACATTCATTTTCCAGGATAAATAATCTCATGTTCAAAGAAATGTGTCTGTTTATAAGTGGCCCCCTATCTGTGGTTAGGCACTTACATTTCATTTGAATTGCCAGATGAAATAAACTTTCGAATTATATAAAGCATGACGGGGGTTTATTGTTTACCACTAGAGTGGACAACCCCCTTCCATCAACATGTCCTAGGAAATCACTCTCTCTCTCTCTCTCTCTCTCTAACCCTCTTAAAATCTCTCTCTGAGAAATACTCTCACAATACAATGAGAATGATACCATATGATGACCCAAAGGAAAAATAGGAGATGCTTTTTATGGTTTGGGCCTTAAAGTCAAGTATTTTTCAAATGTACAGTACAACCCACTTCATAGGATGATCAAAACTGTTCATTTTATGGGCAAAAATGTAAATAGGTTGTGCCCCGAAAATCATTTATGATCCTAACCTTTAGATCTATAGAGGGACTAGACATTATGGAAACCTTTATAGATCAAAGGGGTAGGATCTGTTGAAAAAAATTGAATGTACTGTTGTTGATAGAAAACAGAAACTTGTTGCTTCAAGGCGTGATATCACTTTCCTTAAGACAAGATTCGCCCCCACTAGTAGTGTGCAAAGGGGATCCGCGAATTGCCTCAAAGATACAATGAAGCCTAGTAAGGAAGCCTTACTAATGTTTGATGACGCGTAGCACTAGCGGAATCAAACCCGAAATGCCCTTCCGAAATTTCAAGCCTTAGAAAAATTTCTAGATAATGTTTATGCAGAAAAACAGTATCTAGAACAGTAAACAAAAGAAAAACAGTATGTAGAAATACTTGGGGATTTTGTAGGAGTGTAGAAGAGAGTGTAAAGTCTATCAGAATTTCCAATTCGTTTTTCTATATGAAATGACCGAATTCTGCACATTTTGTAGACTACCCGGTGTCTTTTCAATGTGAAGAAGTGCAAAGTGCGTCTAAAAAAGCGCCAATAAAGCGCCACTATGCGCCCTATAGCTCATTGCCCACGCTGCGCGCGCGCGCGTGCACGAACGGTGCGTTGCACCGTCCCGCGGGTCCAACCATGGGTTCAACCCAATGTGCAATCAAACAAGTAATAGAAAAGTGTAGTGCTTTATAAGCCATTATCTTTCTTTTCTCTCATCCGGTACGGGACTATCTTTTCAACTACACTTCTACATTCTTTTGTAAAAGCAAATCTTTCCAAAAAACTATTTTATTTTTCCCAGACGCTTTTTATAAAATATTTTCCAAAACACTAATACATGATTTTGAAAATCCAAAATCACTAACAGGATCATCCTATAGAAATGATTTTTTTGGGGACAACCTATTTACATTGTGGCCCAACAAATGAACAGTTTTGATCATCCTATGAAGTAGGCTGTACTGTGTACTCATTGGAAAATACTGGACTTTACGACCACACACCATATAATACGAAAAACCCCTATAATACGTACGTAAATATATATCGACATAAAATACCTATCAAACTAAAATCTTTATAAGTCTAAATCTTATCAATGTAAAATCAATATCATTTACCTATCAGTAGTAATATATAAAAAATACAAGTTTATTGTCCAATAAGAAATAATGGTAAGAAGATAGAATGCCCAGATAAACCCCCAAAACAAAATATTCAAAACGAATGGGGACCAACAAAGTACAATATTCATGCAAGGCCACGTACAACAACTGTTGGTTTGATGTTTGATCCTATGTCCTTACACCTTCTCAAATATGTCTTTACATAATCCTGCAAGCGTTTGGATTCTCCTCGTTGAACATGGTAAGCATACTTCTCTCTACCAAATCATCAAACAATACATGGTGAACATTCAACCCTTTGTCTTCTACCCCCGACTTTGAATCCTCTCCATCAGATTTGTCTTTTGATGCGTCCTTACTCACAATCTCCGCCCTCTTTCCTGTCTTCTTCTTAACTCTCTTCAAAACCTTCTCTGGTTCAACTCTCCCTGTTACAACTACCTTATTCTGCTTCATGTCTGTCAAAATCCTCTCCACCCCTGCAAAAATTCAATATTAAAAAAAATTGTGAACCTAAATTCTTTCAATGAAATAACAAATGGGTTCTATTTATTACGCGCCATGGATTGCACATTCTAAAATGTCACCAATTGAATATATACCTTTCAACTTGTATAGTGCTTTCACTACACTTCTCTCGCATGCTTTACAATGCATATAGACTTTCAATTCCACAACAATCTTTGAAAGTAAATACCAGAATTAGAATACAATTAGAATAAAAGAACAAAAGGGGTTAAAGAAATAAATGAACTTCAATTTGTGGAAGAAAATAACCTTTTCAGGGCGTTTTTTCTCTTCCGCCGTTGGAACTGAAAGATGGAAGATGGTGGGAATTAAGAAGAGAATAGAGAAAGCGTAAAATAGAAATGCAGTTTTCATTTGACCAGTAATAAAAAGTTAAAAAACAGTTATAAGGAAGAATAAAGATATATTAAGAACCATGCACGGGTGAATGTCTTTTTTTATTGAAGACAACAGAGAGCATGAAAATTGGAAGAATTGACTAAGAACGATCAGATGAGTCGGCAATGGCTTGTGGGATCCTCATTTCATCATCTACTTGATGCGTGATGGGACATTGGTAGTATATAAACCATTTCATAATAAAAAAAGAAGTGTAATTCATGAAGTGTAAATGTAAATGTGAAATTGTATGTTGGATCAGTGCACATCATATACTGGAAGGACCAAGTTGGGTCAAACATCAGAAGTTTGAGATCTTATTATAGATCCCAATGAAACCTAGATATTTACGTAAAAATATATGCTTCCAAGTGAACAAATGAAAAAAAAATTCCAACAAATGACTGGCTACTCAACTCCAAATGCGACCTAAATCAAATCGAGTCCTAAGTCTAGAAATCATAACAAACATAATGAATCGGTAAGGAGTTCAACTCTCACATGACATATACATTCAAGCCATGGATAAATTTTTTTTTGGAGGCTTATAATAATTAATCCAACTAATTTCCAGTTTTTTGTTTGTTGTAAGTTTTGATCTATGTCCACAGCAACAACAAATGTCATGCTTCCCATACCTTCTAAATATCTAAATTAATAACACAATGTATTTCAAATAAGGTAAATAGATACATATCATCGAGACCTGAATTATTATAAAAAAGGGGTCTGAAGTTAATACGGTACCTTTAAAAGCGTATGGATATAGCAAATAGGCAAGGAGAATGAAGAAATGATAGAACCAAACACAAAATGATAAGTAAATATACTTGTATTTTAGAAGTATGTGGTTGTTATTATGAGTGGGTATATTTGGGTAAAGAAAGAAGTTAGGATAATTGTCTTGACCAATTGTAGGGGAAGAAAACGACATGTAGTAAATTCCAAACCCAATTGGATAGAGAAAAATATATTTGTTGCCAGGGACGGAGCAAGGAATTTGCTCTGTGCGTGGGGAATCAAGGTCCACCATACAAAGGCTGGGGCCCACCATTTTAAACCTTATGCATTGATGGGGTGGGACCAACCATTTTGCATCACATGCATAGCATGTTGGGCCCACCATTTGACACGGCATAGCATGTTTTGGGGTCACAGAATGTTATTAGGGAGAAGGGCGTATGGGAAAACAACACGGAGAAGAGGCGGTTGGAATGATGGCTGTTAAGGAAATAGCTTTCAAAGATCAAGTGACAGGTATGATTTAACCAATAGCATTTTGGTTCAACATATGGATGATTTGGATCATCCTATGGTGTGGGCAGTACAATATTGTTTGAAAATTACTGGACTATAGGAGCTTACAGCATCATATAAAAAATCTAAATATGGTGATGTCATATTTGATTGGGGTACGATCAACATAGGGTGATGATTTTAGGGCATTGCCTATTTACGTTCGGCCGCAACAAATGAACGGTTTGGATATTTGAACAGAGTGGGCCCAAGTGATTTTTTCTTTTAAAGACAATTTTATGGTGTGAATGTGTGATCTTCTTTGAAGAACAAAACCATTTATTGCAGGGCCTGCTAAGGGTTCTATTCAAAGAGAGGAGAGACTAATGGCTGTGAGAATAAGTAGTAAATGAAGAAAATGTCGTACAGAGGTAGTAAATTCAAAACCCCATTGAGAAAACAAAATTTATATATTAGACATGGTATAAAAATTGAAAAAAGAATCATCAGTAGTTTTGTGCCAACATATAAGGATGATAAAATAGTCTAAATAATGCCGATTGTGCAGGAAGAATTTGAATGTGGAAAAAGTCCATTTGAAACCTAGATGATAAAACACAAAAAAAAAAAACAAACAACATAGCACGATAAAAGCGTACCTGTGTCTGATATTAATGGTGGATCCGGATCAGAAGAAATGAGAAGAAGCAGATATGGGATGGATATATGTATAAACAAAAAAAAAAAAAAATGCTATCACTGAATTGTATTTAAACCTTTTGGGGTGAGTAGGCATTTGTAAAAAGTCAAAACGTTTAGGAGGTATTTAATGTTAGTGATTTTGGATTTTCAAAATCATGTATTTTGCATGTTTTAGCGTTTTGGAAAATGTTTTATCAAAAGCGTTTGGGAAAAAGAAAATGTTTTCTTGGAAAGATTTGCTTTTACAAAAGGATGTAGAAGTGTAGTTGAAAAAATAGTCCACGTACCGGATAAGAGAAAGGAAAGAGAAGGGCTTATAAAGCACTACACTTTTCTAATACTTGTTTGATTGCACATTGGGTTGAATCCATGGTTGGACCTGCGGGACGGTGCAACGCACCGTTCGCGCACGCGCGGCGTGAGCAATGGGCTATAGGGCGCATAGTGGCGCTTTTTTAGGCGCACTTTGCACTTCCACCAGGTGGTCTACAAAATGTGCAGAATTCGGTCATTTCAAATAGGAAAACGAATTGGCAATTCTGACAGACTTTACACTCTCTTCTACACTCCTACAAAATCCCCAAGTATTTTTACATACTGTTTTTCTTTTGTTTACTGTTCTAGATACTGTTTTTTCTGCAGAAACAGTATCTAGAAATTTCTCTAAGGCTTGAAATTTCGGAAGGGCATTTCGGGTTTGATTCCAGTAGTGCTACGCGTCAACAAACATTAGTAGGGCTTCCCTACTAGGTTTCATTGTATCTTTGAGGCAATTCGCGGATCCCCTTTGCACACTACTAGTGGGGGCGAATCTTATCTTAAGGAAAGTGATATCACGCCTTAAAGCAACAAGTTTCTGTTTTCTATTAACAACAGTATCCTCAACTTTTATCCAACATTTAATTGGGTGGAAGTGAGGAGGTATTTATGAAGTCACAAATGAACTTTTAAGAAGATGAGGCGTTTCGGAAAAGGGACTAATGGATAGTCGCAACTTAGGGGTTTTGGGTAATCTATGAGGCTGGCTGAGATGTAATGAAGGGTTTTGGATTTTATTACGGGATACGTAAATACCCCAGTAGAGTCTTTGAGATGGCTTTTGGAATGCCGACTTAGTGCACAACCCAACAATTCTTTTTTGAGTTTTTGATGCCACGTAGGATTGGGCACCACGTTGGCAAAAGCTGGGAGTGTCCACCTCAGCGCGGAAATGGTTAAAAAGCTATCATCTTTAATATAATAGATTCCTATCGGTATAAAATCCCTATCAGCCTGAATTCATATTTACATAAAATTCCTATCTGTAAAATCTCTATGGATTTCGTATTGGGAGTATCTCGATCGTTAAATCCTAAAAGATTTCGATCGGCAAAATCCTATCCAAAGCCAAGCCTATCAAGTGAATGGTCCAGATCAATTCAAAGGTGAAATCGCATAGATGATTCAAAGATGAGTTAATCAAATGAACGGGTGTAAAAATATTCCCAAAAAGAATTTATTTGTATAGAAAATGAATTTTCCAGAGTTTGCTTAACTAATTTTAATGATTTATTTTCCAAAATCGAAAGTTTTATCTAGACAAATTACAAACCTCTAGAATTCCTTTTTTTTTTTTCCTCCAAAATAATTTTTTGGAAAACATTTCTTCCAAACGCTAGAAAATCATTTTCCAGGGAAAAATTTTCCAACCAAAAATTCCCCTGCATCCAGAAACCCTAGATCGGACGGTCATAAATCGGACCAACATTTAGTTAAAACGGAGGACAAAACCTTACGATTTCTCTTTCAGTAGAGATAAGAGAAAAAAGGCCTAAATCCTACTCTCAGCCTCTCTCAGATCTTCAACAATGGTAAGAAAATCTCTGCAAAATTCCGTTTCAGTTTCTTCTCTGATCTGTTTTTTTTCCCGTAAAGTTCGGGTTTTGATTCTGTTTTTTTTTTTTTTTTTTTTTTGGCTCATTTTGAAGCCTTTCAAGCGATATGTGGAGATCGGGAGAGTCGCTCTCATGAATTACGGCAAGGATTATGGAAAGCTTGTCGTGATCGTTGATGTTTTAGATCAGAATCGGGTAATTTTTCGATTCTGTCTCGTATTCTTTCGATTATCTGTCTTTATCTTCCTATATGAGTCTTTCAATTTAGGGTTTTGAAGTGACTTGAGTGATTTTTCTGAAAGAGGGGGAGTGTTTAGGGTTCTTTTTTTTGTTTTCATTGGGATTGTTTCAGAGAAATAGTAACTTTTGGGCTTAAGAATTCCCTCCAAACTCACTAAATTGCTCTGAGTAATGAGTGTTTTCAATTGGCTTCACACATCTATTACAAAAATTTTAAGTATGGAGAGTCTTTTTAAGTCATTAGATGGTATTTTAGGTCAAATGTGTTAGGTTTTTGTCTACGATTTTAGAACTTTCTAGTTTTCGTTCTTTTCTTATTTACAAGGGCCTTAAAACCGGAATCGAAACATAAATCGTATCAGGGTCCGAATCGTATCGAAGAGTAAATCGTAAGATTTTTTTCAGATTTATATATATAAATGAGAAAAAATCACATTGGCGAGCTAGATAGAATATTATGGAGGCTAGCTTTCCTATTGAATATTTGGGTGATTTGGAAGGAGAGAAACACGCACAATTAAAAAAATAAATGCAGAAGGGCTCATCTCACCTTCAGGAAGGTTTGTATCATTTATTATCCTTATAGATAATAAATGCAGAAGGGCTCATCTCACCCTTGCTAGTCACAACTCCCTCATGGATCTCCCTATAGCTGAAGAGCTCATGCCTAATTTTGACGGATCCGGGGTACAGAATCCAGATTCAGTGGGTTTCGGGGGAGTTCTTAGAGATGAGCTTGGAGCCTCTAAGTGGGCTTTCTCTGGGCCATCAGTCTTAAGGATTCTTGCGAAATGGAGGTGTTAGCTATCTTGCGCGTGATTTTTCTGGTCAACTTTAGAGGGCCTTGGTTCTTATTGTCTGTAACACCTAATTTTGTGCCTACTCTAACCAAAATTTGAAGTGGAAAATTGGGTGAAATTTGTTTTATGCTCATTTTATGTTGAAAGAAACGAAGCTTAGAGTTGGGAAAATGTATCTATTGGATTCCTCTGTTTCTTAGATATGCCAGCCAATTAGGTCCAGATTCTCAGCACAATCTTTTCATGTTTACCTGTAGGCATCATCAGTTACCATTGTTCTCAACTTCATCAATAAAAAAGAACATCTCTCTCTCTCTCTCTCTTACCCAATTAGTTTTGTACTCCCACCGTATATATTGTTTTTTATGGCTACTGATTTGATTCATTAGTTACCCTCGTGCTAGGAACAACATGGGTATTAAGTGCTCTTTAGTTTATGGCCATGAAGTTGAGTCTTATCAGTTACCTTGTGCTAGGAGAATAGGAATGTAGTGCTCTTAAATTCATCATGGTGCTGACTCTCTGTTATCATGTTTCTGACTACCTTGCTTACTTAAAATATAAAACATAAGGTTGGCTGATATCCCTTATTCGATGATTGTGGATTTGATAGGCTCTCATTGATGCGCCTGGCATGGTGAGATGCCAAATGAATTTCAAGCGGCTTTCACTCACTGATATCAAGATTGATATCCCAAGAATACCGAAAAAGAAGTCTCTGGTTGCTGCCATGGAAGCTGCGGGTAAAACATTAGTCCTTGACAAAAATAATTTAATTATTTGCATTTGCCTATTAAAAGGGAGTATTAATGATGGCAGATGTGAAGAACAAGTGGGAGAACAGCTCTTGGGGAAGGAAGCTGATTGTGCAGAAGAAAAGAGCTTCTCTCAACGACTTCGACCGCTTCAAGGTCATGTTGGCGAAGATTAAGGTCTGTGAAAGTTCATCCATCCATCTTATTTGGTTAAAGTATCAATGTTTTATAAAAAAAAACATTGTAAAATGAGGAATGATAGATGCAAGGGCCGGAGAAGGGCCCTTGAATAGTTCCATGTCAATTTTGAAAGTCGGTTGAGAAACTGAATTCAGTTGCAATTAATGACGTGGATCTATTCAAGGGCTCTTCTTTAGCCCTTGCATAAAGAGCCCCCAACCCCGCGCATCTATCATTCCTCAAATAAATCATTCAATGTAATACTCGATGAACTCGCAGATGAGTACCCTGTTTAGGGATGCAACTTGGGTTGATTTTTGGGAATTCAGGTTGAGCTTTAACAATAAAATCAGGTCTGGTTAAGGTTGTTTCCAATTCATTTTTTAGCAAAAGCTCAACCCATGTTGCTCCCCAAACCCTGGTGTACAAAAAAATCTGAATGGAGTATTGGGGCTCGAAAGCATGAAAGAAATCAGGCTATTGTTGTAACCTTTCTTGACTCAAAAAACTTGAAATTATACTTTTTTTTTGGTGTCTAACTTGAAATTATACCTGACTCATGCACATTCAGCTATTCTAGTTAGGTTTGTCATTTGTCTCAAAGCTTATATGTACAATGTTTTATGTGCTCCAGAGGGGTGGAGCGATAAGGCAAGAGCTTGCAAAGCTGAAAAAGCAGGCTACGTCTTGAAATTCCTACATGATCTCTCAATTTTGTTATAAATTGTCTTGGTTATAATTTGGATGCTGCTATTTCCATGTTGCTTTCTGTTAGTTTGGGGATTGAGTTGTTACTATTTAAGACTAGTGGTACTCTGGTTCATTTTTGGGGAACCCTATTAGACATAAGTTCTGTTTTTTTTTTTGTTGCTTTTCAACATGCAAAACAACTCTCTCATGTATTTGCAGAAGTCTTACCTTGCAGCTCCCTTTTAAATGTTATCGAAAAAAGATCAAGCGGGAGACTTCAAAAAATTATGCGAGGATTGCAGAGAATTTACAGTTAGATATATGTAGCTATCCCTGATTCTCCAATGCCACAATCTGCACGCAATATAAAAGAAAGAAAAAAGAAAAAAGAAAAAAAAAACTATAGTGTGGTTGCACAAAAGCCGGTATGACTAAGGCACTTTGCTTGGCATTTGGGTGCCGCATCAGCAAACCCTTTGTTGATTGCCAATATAGCATTAAAATCTAATAAAACTACAAGGAATGTCTCCCAGTTAATCATTACATGTCTGTTCATATCATCCTTGTCTCCTCCCTATAAAATCCAAGCAAAAAACACAAAAAGGTGAAATTTTGCTTGGATTTCTTTAGAACGATGTTCTTTTCTCTCCTCCACTCTTTCCCCCATCTCTGTTACCTCTATATTGGTAATGACACTCTCCCCCCCCCCCCCCCCCTCCCAAAAAAAAAAAACAAAAGAAAGAAAACCCTCTCTTCTCTCTCTATTTTTGTAACGGTACTCCCCACCTCCGCGAGGTGGACAACCAGACACTAAAATGCCCCCTCCCCCCTCTTTTTTTTTTTTTTTTTTTTTTTTAGATAAAAGAAGACTGAGATGGTCGATAGAAAGAGGAAAGAGGAAAAAGAAAGAAAGAAAACTAGAGAAGACAAAAAAAATAAAATAAAAATACTTGGACCGCAAGCCTAGGGGGAGGCAATGAATTGAACATTTCTAACGACTCCTTGCCCACCCTCTCTTTGGCCAACTGATCTACTACACCATTTGCTGATCGTCAAACATGCTGGAATACGACATAGGAGGATTTTTTCCAATAAAAAATCTCATCAAGGAACCGATGAATCTCCAACGGTGAGGATGAGAACCGCCAATCCAAAGGAATAACATTTAAGGCATCTCCTTCCACCGCCACCAAACCACCAAGGTATAAAATTGTTGAACAAAGACGAGGGAAATGAAGAAATATAAAAGATGCCGATTAGGTGTATTCTAGGCATATGAGCATATCCTTGACCTCTACTCAAGTATTCGTATCCGATGCTAGCACTCTAGGTTTCTGAGAACTCGGTTATCATAGCTAGTCAAGTTAGGAAGCTTCAATTACCTTTCGAAACTAAGAAAAATTACCAAAAAATAATTGAAAAGTTGAGGAATTCACATCAAAATGACCCTTGTCGACATAACATGTGTAAATGTTGTCGTACTAAAAAAAAAAAAAAAAAAAGACTGAAATTGAACTCAAGAACAATTTGATGGTTGACCTACAAAACAGACTCAGTAAGAAACTGCGTATGGTCTTGCATGCTGCAATCTTCAGTTGTCACATTCCTGTTAAATCATTTAACATCAATAGATGCACCAATACAAAGGAATGGAAGACATGGGTCACTGTCGGTTCATAGACACTTCAATAGAAACCTTTCACAACCACTGTAATAGAAACAATTTTACATAACCCGTTCAAAAAAATGAAAAAAAATTGAAATAACCTGTTCATAAGCACTTTCATTACATCACAAAACATGTTCACATTTCATATAATGTGAAAAAATGGAAAAACCTGTTCATTACATGCCACATTCGCATGAACCTTTCTTTTCCAACGTACAATCCCAAAGTCTATTTATACAACAACAATACATAAGTTCTACTTCAGTACACATTCTCCATACAACCCATCCAAAAATCCATCGACTAGTGTTCGTCTTAGTTGAGGAATGTCTTTCTTTGTAAAGCTAATTGTACTATATCGTGACAGACATTCCATGAACTTCATCACATAGACGCCACAGTCCACACTGCATACCAAACATCAAAGAAGTTAAGATCCTTTACATTATACGTACATGATCATCCACACAACCTAATAAATAAATGGAACACACCTGTTGTCTTGCCGTGGTAGTTTTCTCATATTTACTACCTTCCAATTATCGATGCTCATATTGCGTTCTCCGAAATAACTCGTCAATCGTTCTATCTGTGAATCCATAAGTGAAACTTCGGTGTTATCCCTATGTGAAAATTAATTAAGCGACTGGCGATGTGATGGTAATACTTACAGTGAGTTTCAACCGATCTTTAAAGCACAAATTGACAGAGTTGTATATCTTAAAAGATTTTTCTTCCACATCCAACATAAGAAGAATCCAGTGCTGGCTTTCGCAAACTGGCAATAAAATTCTTCTAAGTTCGGAATTGAGTATCTCATCAACGCAATTCAAAAGATTGCGGGCATTGATTTTAATGTGATCTTTGAAGTGGTTTAGGTATGCCTATACAAACAAAATGTATCAGACATTTAGATGTAAAACCCACATACATAAGTTATAACCTGAATTTCTCATACATATAAAACTTAAATCCTAGAACAATAACTCGCATTTCTCTTACATGGTATCGGCTGCTAATGCAAACACATGCACCAGCTCCAGCTTCTCTTGCAACTTGGTCCCTCTCATTCAAGAACGCTCCATACATATCTATAACCTACAAAACAAAAAAGAAATGTTTACAAATCTAGCCCCGCAAGTAAAAGCTGTCTACGTTTTAAAACAATGTCTTACCACCCCATGAAGGCAACCGTCTAGTGAATAGAGAGTCATGAGATCGGATTTTGAAACGAATTCCACTCTGTTTCTAACAACCTCCGCGCTACAAAACAACCAGTGTAAGAAGAAATGACGATACTAATGCCTGGAATTCAGTAAAGTTGTTTAAAGTGACTAACAAAGGTTTATACAACAATGATTAAATTAGTTTACTGATCCAATACAACAGTTTACCTCTCATCCAGGTTTAAGAACGCTTGAGCCTTAGCCGACTGTAGGGGAGTGTCCTCTTCCATTAGGTATTCTTTCCCGGCATCTGCTTTAATTACGGTAACTTTCCTCTTCTTGTTACCAGCCGCGTAGGATGTATGTAGGAGCCGGGTAGCTTTTCTTGGCTTGTCAACCTTAATATTCCGCTCAATACTACCCATTCCCACTACTGATTGTGACCCCACATCTACAATGTCTTCTACTTCTGTAGCATCCAACACTACCACTGACTGAGACTCTTCCTCTCCAATGTCTTCTAATTCATGTCGCAGCTCTGATTCAGGTGCAACTGCTCTCCTTACAGCAGCTTCAACGGTATCCAATGTGGTCCGTTGCTCAACAGATACCTTAGTTGGATATTCCTAGTTAAAAAAAATATGTCAAGTTAAATACTCTTATTTGCAAGCCATAGAAATTAAATAACCAACATGTACCACTGAAGGCTCTGGCGATGGAATGAGCTGCTCCTCAACGCCGTCAGCTGTGACCCGCTGCTGAACTATCACTGCAATTTCTTCCTCCCCTACAGGAGATATTTCTTCCGGTATCTAACATAAAAAGGAGATAGAAGAATCAATGTGAAGTGAACACAAGTGATTAATATTGTAATTGCAATTGCTATACCTGGCCTGTTGGAGGTAGAAGAGCTTCCTCCATCCTTAGGAGTGTAAGCCTCCTCAACACCTGCAAAATCATTTTCAATTCTGGTTAACATAATGTGATAACAATCCAATGTTTGAATACAGATGATACACCATCCATCACCTGGGAGGGATTTAGCTGCTTGTCCTCCACTAACTTAATCAGGATTTGCTGGACTGGAGTAAATGTATGTAATTTAGTCTTCCACTTAAACAGACGAGGAAGAGCATTAGGGTCACTGCTGGACCATAGTTTTGTGTGCTCGAAGATCCACACCTGACATCAAGAAAGCTATAGATAAGCATGAAATTACTTTACAGAGTAAAATGATTATAAACACAATACAGATATTTACCTGCATCACTATCGAGCATCCTGCTAAGCGGCATTTCCTCGTCGAACATCTATTCAAAGAATCTAGAAGATATTCATACACCGCATTGGCCCATGCAAAGTTGCCTATGCTTTCAATATTGTCGATGTAGGGGAAGAATGATGCATGAACCTTATGCATCGTTTGAGTAAACAAAACCGTACTGAAAAGTAGTAACAATAATAATTTTACTGTCATCTCTATTGATTCCCTGTCATCATTATCTACTAAGCTGTCAATCATAGCAACGATCTCCTGACGGGAGGCCGAGGGTGTCTCGAATCTCCAACCCGGTATATTTAGCTTTTTACGACTTCTGTAAACTGATATTCTTTCTCCTCTCATGCTCAAGCCCAAAGCTAATGCTACATCGGAAGCATCAAAAGACACTAATTGCTCGCCTAATTTAAAAGAGTTAGTCTTACTGTCCCATAGACTGACTAGACGTCCTAAAATTGATTGGTAGACGTGGATGCCCCCCAATTCAAATAAATGGCCGAAGGGAGTCTTATTTAGGACATCCCAATGCCGATCCTTTAGCTTTCGCTTCAACCCCTGCATTACCTCGTTGAATTGGAATGGCGAGCAACTGGTCTTGACGCATTTTTCCTACAAATACGTTGACATCAATTATTATGAATACGATTAGTTCGAGAAAATAAACCCGCTATTATGTGCTACAAATTGTATGTACCTTGTTTCTTGTAGTTCCAGCAACAGCCATCTTCTCCTAAGAATTGTTGCAGACACAGAAATCAAGTCATAATGTTATTTACACCAAAAAAATGCTGAATAATGTTGCAATCTGTGAGGTACTGTTATTGGAGCAACAAGGTGATTGAAAACCTTTCCCTTAGTTAAGCACTTTTTAAAAACAAAAAAATAGTTACAAAATTAATTAATCACTTCAGAACAGTCAGTAATGTCAAAAAGATGGTGAAACTCTTCAAAACAGTTACAATCAGGCCACATAATTAGCATAAACACTACAATTGTGTACAATCAGATAAAAAAGACTGAAAGATCATGAAGCCAATTGGAAATCAACCAGTGTTGGGGTAGACTCGGTCAATTTTGTGTTCGACTTGGGAAACTATGGGTTCGGCTCAAGAATGCTTGTGTTCAATTAGGTTAATTTGGGTTAGAATCAATTAATTTGGGTTTGAGTGGGCAAATTGGGTTCAACTAGGTTAATTGGGGTTCGACTAGATTAATTTGGGTACGAATAGGTTATCTTCTGTTAAGGCAAATTTGGGTTAAACTAGGTTAATTTGGGTTTAAATAGGTTATTTTCTGTTTAGGCAAATTTGTGTTTGACCGGGGTAATTTGGGTTCGATTAAATTAATTTAGGTTGACTATATTCATTTGGGTTCGAATAAGTGTTTGGGCAAATTTCGGTTCGACTATGTTAATTTGGGTTTGGGCAAATTGGGTTCGTAGCAGGAAGACTTGGGTTTGAGTAGGTTAATTAGGGTTCTACTAGGAAACTTTGGGTTTGGCCAAATTAGGGTTCCAATAAGGAAAAGTTGGGCATGATTGGTTGGGTTCGATCCCTAAAATAACCTGGTTGAACTCAAATTTTAACCTAGCTGATCTAGAAGTTACCTTCGACAACCAGAAGAAGCGAGAAAATGTTGAGATGTTTGGAAGACTAACTTTTAGATGGTCTGACCGGAAATGGTGTGAAGGCAAATGTCGAATGGCCGGATAACAAGTTGATGCCAGATGCAAGCAATGCTTGAGACGAGCACACGCAGCGGGAAGGTTCGGTTAGCCGGCGAATGCCACACGCAACGGGGGAATAGCACAAAATGGGAGGAGGTCTTTCTTTGCCAGATAATAGCACAGAACAAGAGGTGGTCTTCGTTCGCCAGAGACTAGCACAAAATGGGAGGTCAAGGTCTTTGTTCGCCGGAGAATAGAACAGGTTGGGAGGAGGGCTTTGTTCGCCTAAGAATAGCACAGAACCGGAGGTCTTAGTTCGCTGAAGATTTTTTGGTCCGACTCTACGGGGAGATGCAAGCAGTGTCAATCATGACTCTGCGGGGTCGACTCATTTTACCTTGGTCGAGTTCTCATTTGAGTCCGATTTTTGCCATACCAAGTTGATTAAATTCCTTTGGCATACACGATTTAATAGAAAATTGGCCAGGTTAATCATTGACTCGCCCGAGTTGATTCCCTTTTACCTTGGTAGAGTTCTTTCCAGAGCCTGAGTATTTAAACACCGGTTAAGCTACATAATATCTCTTTAATTGATGACACTAATTACATCTCCTTCAAACCATAAAGTGATGGTAAAAAAATTAGCTTTGAGTCCTTCAACTCCATTAAGATTAAAAGAGTGTAGTAACATAACATTAGCTAAAGTCAAGTTAATCACCCAAAGAAGCTTTCAAAAGGAAAAAAAAGCAATATTACATGGATTCTTCTGAAGGGGCAAAGTACCAGCATCACATCTCTCAAATTCCAATACACCAGGATTCACAACGACATTTCTAGTTATCTTTTATTTGTTTTTTCTAAAATACTATTACCATAACTTTACAATTCTCGTAGGTATGGACTTTTATCCATCCTTATAGTAAGTTTTTATATTAAAATAAAACATTGTATTTACTTAACGTATTAATTGAAAATTGATTAAAATATTTTGGCGAATTCACAAATCTTTCTTGTTGGGGTTTGTCGAATCCTACACTCATACTCATCCTGATGCAATATAGTAAAAAAGGGTTACTTTCTCCTCGAGGTCTTCTAAGAATACCTCGCAGTTTGATATTACAAACCACTTTGAGGAGAGAACATGACGAGTAATAGATTTCTTTATACCACCATCAATATTTTAGCAACTATGCTATGATGAAAACAGAAAAAAAATTAAGATCAGCACAATTCTCAAAGCCCATACAGCATGTCTAAGTCTTAAACCTCTAAGAAAACTAGTATTAACATAAACACAAATAACTATTGATGCCCCGTACTTAGCTCTTTGAGACCAGGTAGCCATGCAGGTGTCAAGATGATAGAGATTCAAACACGGGACACATCCAAAAAATTTACTTACGAGCCATATCTTCATCTTGTAAACATTTAAGGCTATAGTGAATTGTTTCCTTGGCTTGCACATGTTTGTTATGCATTCATGTTCAAAACAAGATACAATGCTACCATTCAAAAAAAGAAAAAGAAAACAAGATACAATGCTTGTAGTGCATCCAGGCTTTTGGAAAACAAGATCAGAACCATACCATTATTTGTATCTTTGTACCTGTATTTGGTATCTGGGCATCATATCAAACAACCTAGTTTAACTTTATGTCTTAATTTCATAAGCATATATAACAGTCTGAAACAGAGTTGCAGGAAACGCCTATGGGAAGCATGTTTCCCGAGATCGCGTTTCCGAAATGGGAAACAGCACGCTTCCCCAAATGTGGGGAAGTGTGTTTCCGAAACATAGGAAGCGCTTCCCACTTCCTGGGAAATGCGTTTCCATGTTTAGGGAAGCGCATTTCGGGTCACCAGGGATTCGTGTTTCCCGTCTTCTTAGGTCTGAAACCAGTCCCCTCTGCTCTACTTCATGAAATTGAAATGTAACCATGAAAAGAACATGTTGGAAGCCCGAACTAAAAAAATTGGAGTGGTAGCTTTGAACACACAGGTCAGAAGTCACGATATTGAGGTCATAAGCTCAATCCCAGATTACTGGAGATAAGTAGAAAATATTGAACATAATAAACCACTAGATTTGAGATTGGCACGTACAATAGCAAGTACACAACAACTAAGTTCAAATTATGCCATCAAAATTCGGAGGAAACATGCCTATTTCGGCTTCATGCTTTGGTTTTCTTTACCACAATGATATTCCATAGAAGTAGATTATTACAATATTTTGACAGAAATTTTAGTCATGTCAGTCTCGTTTTGGTCATGACGAGCAAGATACTATGAATGTAATATAAAAACTTCAGGACTACAGTGAATCAGTCTACTTGTCAAAATTTCCTATATTTCATGTCTATTTATGATGCAGATTGTAGGCCCAATAAGAGGCATATTTGCCCAATAGGACTTTTAGATATTTATTTCCATGTTATTTTAGTTTCCAGGATTTTATTTTCCATGTTAATTAGAATTATGAAGTTTAGTCTTTTAGGAATTCTTAAAAGACTAAACTTTTGGATGATTAATTGAATTGAGAGTTTCTCCCCCATATTTCTTTCTTCCTCTATTCTTCTCCTTTATTCTTCTATTCTTTCCCTCTTCTTCTACTTCTTCTCCTCCTATTCTTGTCTACTCTTCTCCTTCTCTTTCTCTCCTTCTTCTCTTTTCCCCCTCTTTCTTCTATTTCTCTTCCCTTTCTTCTATTTCTCTTCCCGGTCCTACATCAATTTGAAGCATATATTTATGTGATTGCATACTTGTTGAGCTTGGAATGAACCTATTTTTCACACGTCACTAAGTGTTGGACATTGTTGAACCATTATGGATGGCTGTCTTGCTTATGTGATGATTTTTATGTGTATAAGTGGCTATCTAGCATTTTCTAAATTTTAATGCGTTTTCATAAATTTCCATGATTTTACAAGATTCCCATCGAACTTTATGGCCGGAACGGACATATTTCTTTCTATTTCCCTGGCGGCTGAAACGTATATCAAAACCAACAATTAATACATTTTTTTCAAAGGCCAGTGAGAAACAATTGCTCAGTATTCAAAGATGAGGGCTGTTTTGAACTTTCTTCCTGCCAATGAATGATACAATAGACGCATGCAAGAAAGTAATTAACTTAACTAGATAATCACACAAGACTTTAAAACTAAAACAAGCAACGGACACAATGTTTCTAATTTAGTTACCAAAGAGGATAGAGGCATGTATTTGTATTCACACTTTAGACATGTAGGGTAAGCAGCCAACAACAACAAATTCATCACACTTCGCTTTGTGATCTGGCCGGATATTGTTTCAAAATTACACAATTGATTGTAACTGTATTATGGTTTGTAAATTGCCACTATACACCAAACTATGATCTTCTTCCTAATAACTACCTTCTTGAAAAAAAACATTCTCTCAAGCTTGGTCAACACTAAAACTAAAATGACAAATAAACAACAAAGATTAAAAACAAAATAACACAAAATTTTTTTTTGATTTCTCTTTCTTTCTTGTGTTTTGATTTAATTACAACATGCTATCAACTATACCCATCCAACACTGCTTGAAATTACTTTCTTTTAAGACATTGAATCAAATTCATCATAAGTAACACAACGACAGTAGCAAACAGGCTCATCATTCGAAAAATCTCATAATCTCAGGACCAAATTTGAATTGCTAATTAAATTTAAAAGCCAATTCCGACATACTGATTTGCATATAATTTCTCGAATTTTCTGATTCCAACCACAGAAGAGAGTCATGTGGTTACTAAATTGTACCTAATACCAAAACCCTACACTTTTTCCAAGAATGAATCAAAACACTAATCAAGGATAAGAACAACAGATTGGAACATCTACCTATTGGAGCGATTGATCAGGCGATTTCTACGTCGATAGAGCAGCACTGGTTGAATTAGCAGCAGTATCTTCAGCTTCAACGAGCTTTCTCAATCTCTCTTGCAAAACTCGAACCCTATTCTCCGTATTCGAAGTTTTCTCCATCTGCATGTCGTGTATACGGTGAGGCTGCTGTATACGACAAGGTACGAAGCCCATGTATACGGGTACGTCTCTGCATGCTCTCTGGTTCTTCGCCATTGATCTTTGACCTTCTCCTTCCATCCAATTAACAACCTCGATTCTTTGAATTAATCCAGCCCAACATCTTAACAACTTTGATTCTTTGAATTCATCCTAGCCCAACATCTTTTTCGTTCTTCTTTTGTTTTGTTCGTTCTGCAAAGATAGGGAGACCGAGGGAAAGTGCATGTTAGGGCAAATAGGATTCTGAAAGCAGTTAGTATTCTTCTCTAAAATCTTAAATTTAGGATTCTGCTCATATGATCCAATCTAGTATTTCTTGTTTTCTGAGAGCATGGTTTAAATGTTGATTTCAATATGCATGTAAGTTGCCACAAAAATGAGAACATGTCAAATCGGTCATAGATTTAAGTGAATCCTGTAAAATCATGAAAATTTATGAAAAGCATGCAACTGGTGAAAATTCAAGACGAAACTTCGGTAAAAGCTAGAATAAGCACAAATACACACTTACACTTACGAAAAGGCGATCATCCATAATTCTTTAACTGGATCAAACACCTAACAATATGAATTGTTACGCTTGTTGGAAAATATATATACAACCAACCACATATACATATGCTTCAAATAAACACACAATATAATAATAATAAAAAAAGCCACTCCATTCATTAATATTATAAAAAAAAAGTAGAATATAATAGAGTACAATAGAGTGATGGAAATCTAAAGAATTTATAATAAAACAATAAAAAAAAAATTTAAATAAACAAATTCTAACTCGATTGACCGGTAGACTGGGCAAGAATAAAAATTTAGAAGCTACAATGAATATATGATAAGTATTTTTTGTCAAAAATATAGTTAATCCTATTTTAAAGGATTTTCGAACAAAAATAAAGAAAATAATTAATTTTTAAAATAAAAAATATTTCATGAGAAAGAATAGAATGCTAACTTTGCGCAAACAATCGTCTTTTTGATGGAGCCCATCCTAGGGCCCATTTTATAATTTTAAAGTCATTTAGTTTTTTTTTAAAGTCTCTTAAGTTATAGGAGGGGAATCACGGTATTTTCTCACAAATATCAATTTTTTTTATATTGTAGGTACTTAAAAGAGGGCAAGGTACCCCAACTAGTTTGGGACAAAGGCTTAGTTGAGTTGAGTTGAGGTACTTAAAATAGGGCCCACAGTCCCACACATTATTACGAAAATCTCAAGTGATAGGGGCTAGGGGCATTTAAGTAATTTAAGATTAAACATTTAAGTTGTTAAGTAGCCACAAGGGTCCACAATGCAACATAAGAGAGCCCTAGTGGGTTTGAAAAATCCTACTTTACATCTAGAAGGGAGGGTCCATGTACTAGGAATTTTACTTCAATGAGGAGTTAGTAGTTAAGTATAATAAGAGTTTTAATTAGACTAGGAGTTGTTTTCAACAAGGATTAGGAGTCTTTTTTATAATGGACAATCCAAAATGCCATGGAGAATCAAGGAGTTAAGAAGATACGGCACATCATTAATATTAAAAAAGTTCTATTTAATTTTTAGAATGTTATTTAAGTTTGTTTAAGTCACAGGAGGTTAGTAGAGTTGTTTTAGTAGGTTAGCAGAGTCTTTTCCCTTCAAAATCACTTCAGTTATGAGTTATGAGTTCAAGAATATAATAAAAGACTGCAATTATCAAAACATGGTTGTGCCAACATCAGTAAGGGTGAAGGTATCATCACTCTTATAATTAGACAACCACAATGTCAGTCCTTACTCTTTCTATATGCAAGAGAGTATAAGCAACTCTAATACGGTTGGCCATATCCAATATGCCTAATGATTGATAGGGGTGTCAATGGATCCACTTCGGATAGGATCCACCTATGTCTTGGCCCAGATCCGTTTAAATTTCTTATCGGTCGGATCCTATCCTTCTTAAGTCTCCACAATCCATTTTGAATCGGATCGCCTATTGGAGTGTCCTAGGTCCTACATACATTGTACAATGTTAAGGCAGGGAAAACTAGAGGGAGAGAAAGATAAGAATAGTTGTTGAAATGAAAAGAAGAATAAAATGTCATTTTGAATAGGGTTTTTAATGCTACGAAATTACCCCTCACGAATAGATATAAATAAACAAAAATGAAGGGTATAGTTGACTCGACCCGTGACTTGATTTCTTAATTTTATGGCTCGTGACTTGTAAGAGTTTTTGGCAAGAATAGAAATTTAATTGAAAAAATATAATTATATATCAAAAGATGAAGCATGTAAAAAACATAACCCGATAGCACGTAGATAAAGCACTAGCTAAAAATATAATTATGCTTGTAATTTGCATGCACAAAAATAATTAAGTTTTGGTTGGAACTTATTCATGGGTGAAAACCCTTCCTTGCTTTAGATTTGTATTTGCCCATGATTTATAGTATAGTTGGAAGGAGATTTGTGGTGTTTCAGGCCAAGAACCCAAGATTGTCCAAGACTGGGAGCCTCCCGCACATGGTTTTTTGAAGCTAAACTTTGACGGGTCTAACATGGGGAACCCTGTTCCTGCCTGAATTGGGGGAGTCTTGAAGGATGAATTTGGAGCTATGAAATGGGCTTTTGCAGATCCCATTGGTGTCGCAGACGCTAATGAAGCTGAAGTTCGTGCTATCTACCAAGGAATAAGGTATCTTGAGAATGAAGATTTGAATAGGTAGTGGTAGAAGAGACTCGCTCAACGTGATAAGGTGGCATAGTAGCTCTCATTCCTTCCCTTGAAGATTTGCCTCTCTCTTCGATGGGATCCAAGTCAGGGCGGGCATGTATCGATTTCTTTCCATTATGTTAGGCGGTCGGCTAATGGTGTGGCGGACCATTTAGCTAGAGATGGTGTCTCGAGGGAGAGAGTTGAGCTATTTGACTTCGTTCCCTCTTGACCTCTCCAGTGGGGCTAGCTCTTATCTTTCTTTTTCTTTCTCTTTATTTGTATAGACCCCCTCGGTGTTTTTTCGCATTTAATGTAATTGCCTACTATTTAAAATAATAATAATGAAGTTCTAAGTTCCAACTTCAAAGTTTTCAACCATCAAAACAACAAAGCCTAGACCCAGCGACTCGACTTGACTCGTAGGAGTCTTATTTTTTCGACTCGACTCGTAGCAACTCGTAAGAGTCACCAAACGACTCGTCAGAGACTTCAACAGAGGCGAGTCGCCCATGCGACTCGACTCGAAAGCCCAACAACTCGACTCGACTCGAGACTTGACTTGTACGACTCGTAAGAGTTTGACAACTATGTATTTTGGTACACCAGATGTTTGGACCTAGGATGCTCCGTCAGATTTTGTGGCTATGCCTAGGTCATGATTCAAAATAATTTCAGACCTTAGGATGTGGATCCAATGGACATGTTTGGATTCAGTTGTGCCCAAATCCCGTCTATTAACTTTCAGATCCCATGGACTTCGACGAAGCGATCCAATCACGAGAGTCAACAGATTGGTTAGATGTCATAAGAGAGGAAATTGATTCCATTGTAAGGAATAGGTATGGGAGCTGTGTGACTTACCTTAAGGGAAAAAAGCCTAGGGTGTAAATGGTTGCTACAAAAGAAATATAAGTTTGATTGGTTCATTGAAAAGTTCAAAGCCCGGATAGTTGCTGTCACACCCCAAGCCACTCACAAACATATTAATTTACAATCACAAGGCTTAGAGGTGCGATAGCGCCACATACCTGTAAAGTTGCCTTCACAGGCATCCAAGGCTAACGATAAAACAAAACCATGCTCAATCCATAATAAATTAAAATCCATAGTTCTTAATCATTCATAAACTATCCAGCCAACATATGTCTAGTCTATTACATCAAATTCAGTCTCCTCTCATCCCAAATACTGAAATAAAATTTGTCTATATCTATCTAATGCCTACTAAAGCAAATACTCACTAAATATGTAAATAAAGCAAATAACTGGAATTTCCAAAAGTCTCTCGTTCCGCTCCAACCTCAATTTGGAATCACTCCGCAGGATCTGAAATTGTTAAATAAGGGTGAGCTAAACGCGCTCATGTGAGATAATAAGAAACTACACTAACAGATATGGCTTCAAAGACAACAATAGTCAATTGGCAATAGGGCATTCAATGATAACAGTAATTGGTAGTTCAATGGGCATCAATTTCAGAAATAAGGCATCATTCAATTTCAATATTCGATATAGGTGTCAAATTCGATAGGTCAGAGTTTCTTGAGACGTCGATAGTGCTATGTTTATTGATTCAATATATGTCTACTATATGACAGTAATTACACTGGCCAGTGGTATCTAAGTGCCAAAGGTATTATGCATTCCCCCAGTGGCTAAGGGTCCAGAAATAAACTAGCATCTCAAGAAACACTGATTCGATATTCAGAAGGGTCAGGTATTCAATAGCATGTGATTCAAAGAGGTTAATGGGTGTACAATCTCAATCTATAAGGTATCATGATTTTCAATATCCAATAGGGTGCAATAATCAATAATCTGAATTGGTTTTCAAACAGTAAAGCATGTGAACAAAGAGAATATTGTCAAAAAGGGTTTGGGATAACTCATCAGTATAGTCCCTTATTACTCACCTCGATTGCAGTTCGATTCCTTTTCACATAACACCTTGGTTACCTACAGTCAATATTAGGCACATTCCCTATGAGTTCCATTATCAATATCAGTCTTATGGTACATTTTTACTATTCTGGAATTATCATTATTATAAAGTCTTCGAACATTCTTGAATCTATTTTTATCATAAAGTACGTCTTCTGTTGAGTCTATAGAGCACAAGAGCATCGAAAACGGATAAGAGATGAAGAAGTTATGACTTTTCAAAGTTTCACAACATTTCAGGGTAATTCTAGTGGCACCCCTTCGGAAGTCCGAAGGTCACAAATCAGTTCTACTGGCACCCCTTCGGAAGTCTGAAGGTCGCATACTGGGTTTTTCGGAAAAATTCCAGATTCGTCCCGAAAACTTCAAAATGCCATAACTTTTTCGTTTTAGCTCCAACTCGCGCGTGGCTGGGTCCGTTGGATTCATATCGACGAGAGGAATCCATCTAATCCAATTTCACGCTCCAAAAGTCTCAGATTTATTTATCATAATTAATCTAAGCTTTTTAGGGATTAATCTAAACCCTCAATATTCTAGTTCCATATTCTAAATTATATTCTCTTAGGGATCTATGAATCCATCCCTAGATCAACACACACACCAATCCTAATAGATTAATCATATTCTTTTCTTTAGTTCTTTTAACTATGTAAACAATTAAGACTCGAAGTTCTTACCCGGATTCGTAGACGAAGGCTCTGCGATTGATTCTCCCAAGCCATTCTCACGAACTTGTCTCTCTTCGAGGGCTGCAGAAACAATTAGGGTTGAGATATGTTCTGGAGAACCCTAAAGGATGTATTTATAGCTTTCTTATTAAGAGTTCTAACCCTAATGGCTTTCTAAAAGACAAAAACGGCCTCCCCTTTCAAAGGGGCGCGAAATTATAAGTAGGGGTATTTTGGGCATCAAAATTTCGGGTGTTCACAGTTGCCAAGGGGTTCATACACAGAAACATCATATATTATCAAGACATTTACTCAACGGTTGTCAGGTTTGCCCTTAGAAGCAGGAATCGTGCACATGGGTGCCGCTCCCATGTGAGAACCGCGATTCCACGCTCCTCCCTAAGGAGCGACTAAGGATTGCGCCCCCAAATAGAGCTCGGAATAGAAAAAAAAAAAACAAAGAAAGAAAAAACCTAGAGATTATGAAAGTTTTTTCAAAAAAGAAATAGAGACAAAACTAAAAACAAAAGACTTGGGGAGATCGGTGAAGAATCTGACCTTGTGGAGCCCAAAAAATCTCTTATTTTTTTATGTTCTATAGAAGGCTATTGACTCTTCATCACAGATGGTGCTCCAAAATTCAGATTGCACGTAGGAAGGCGATTGAATCCTCCCTACTGCACACGAAAACCCCTTTGTCTCTTCCCAATGCCTCGCCTCTTCCCAATGGCGGTCATGTAGTTTATAGTTCTTTCAATTTTACATTTCCTAAAAAGCTAGGGTTCTTTCATTTTTACATTTACTAAAATGGCAAGTACATGTATAACAATAACATATTACCCTTTCTCCAGAAATGAAAATAGAAATTTCTGGAAAAGGTGTTTTTGGAAAGGCAATAAAGCCCCCTCGTTGAAGGTGGTGTTCTCGAATTCTTGTTTGGGAAATGATATTTTAGCCCCTTTGTTTACTTGGGACAGCCCTCTATAGTATATTCATTAGTACAATTTTGCACTAGAGGGGGCTGTCCCTAGTAAAAAAAGGGGGATAATATGTCACTTACCTTCTTGATTTCCTAATCTCTTTCCTCTCTACTGTTCGAATAAAATATGAGTTCCATTTCTTCTCCTCCTTCTAGAGAGAGAAAAAGTTCAGTAATTTGAAATAAAAAGTTTTATGAATGATATTTGGCATTCCCTTAATTTGATAAGGGCACTCATTATTTTTTTAAACATGCTTATTAATAATGTATCATAGGCATTTGGGAATTGAAAAATAAATGAATCACATATATTATTATAATCTCAGCCATCCACTTTCATGTGAATGACTAAGATTAGTCTAACTTAAAAACCAATTTTCTAATCTCAGCATCCACTTTCATGTGAATGACTAAGATTAGTCTAACTTAAAAACCAATTTTCTAATCTCAGCCATTCACGGCTTATTTTAAGGGTGGTGATAAGTTCGCATAATTGGTACTCTCACTATCTCAACGCAAAATCTTGATGGGGCCCAACAATTGAATGGTTTAGATCTATGAACAAGGCAACCATTGGTTGGGCCTCAACAAAAATAGGCCTTGCCCATAAAATCTTCTCCATAGGACAATCCTAATGATCCGATCTGTAGACAAACAATGACACCATATATATAAACCTCTACAAATCGAAGGGTTAGGATCCTCTTATAGAGATTATTTTTGGGGAAATACTTATTTACATCAAGACCCGATAAATGAACGGTTTGGATCTTTGAACGACATGAGCCCTAATGAATTTTTAAATAAATACTTTTATATGGTGTCTGTATGTATGTGCACGTAGTCTTTTTTAGTAGGGCCTACCTTGCTCAAAGTTCTAACCATCAGTTGTTGAGGCCCAACATAAATATTACATAGGCGCTCCCATGGCGCTCCCAACCTTAGACTTTTCTAGACCCCACGCTTCCCCGCCCCCGCCCCCGCTTCGTGCTTCTAAAGGTTTGCCTCAAGAAGGATCATATTGGCATTCGAAGCTTGTCTAGATTTAGAGCTCTGATACCAATCTTGTATTCTAACATTAAGAGGAGGAAGACATTAGTAAGGGTCATTGCACAGCTACTCTCGGGAGTCTGTTTCTATGGAGAGAGTTTTCCGGAGCTTTTCTTGTGTAGTTGTGTGTATATGCATGTTCTCCTTTTTAAGATCATTAACACATATCACACCAGCCTTGCTTCATCCCCCACTTAGCCACATATCCTGCGGCAATTACCTATTTTCCTTTGATGAGGAGATGTGGCCATCATCCGAACAAAACAATTACCTGATAATCTATCAAAGACCTAACCTGGTTATCAATAAACTACAATGACAATCAAATTTTAGTAAGTAAGCATGCACTGCCTGTTCTATAGGAAGCAGCTGATCTGGTTCATCACAGCGAGAAAAAATGATGAATAGCACCAAGAAAAACATCTAGTGACCCTGATCCTTCCCGACAGATGAGTAACATTTTATTATAGGTTGAAAACTGATCTCTCACTGATTTAACAAAATCGGGGTTGAGTTTACTGAATGGCAATCTGAAGAACAACTCAACTCAACTCAACTCAACAAAGCCTATGTCCCGAACTAGAATGGCAATCTGAAGAACAATCCTGATAAATTCTTGCGTACAGTCTGCTTGACAATTGTCCTTGGAAACTTTCAGTAACTATAAGAAGATGAGTTCTGATCAAAACACGGCAGTGAATTCACTTCAAATTACTCATAAAAAATGAAAGTACGAAAAATAAAATATCATCATCATAATTCCATTTTTCATAATATTCCAAGGAAATCCATGGCTATTGGGAAATTCCACAAAACATATTCCCTCCATGTATTTATCGCAAACACCCACCCTAAACCCTAAACACCAACCCTCTAATATTCAAGCATAAACCCTAAACCCTAAACCCTAAACCCCAAACCCCAAACCCTACACCTTAAACACCCACCCTATCTCATATTCAAGCATAAACCCTAGACCCACACCCTATATCAGAATCAAGCATAGACCCTAAACCCGAAATCCCAAACACCCACCCTCTCTCAGATTCAAGCATAAACCCCACCCTAAACCCTATACCATTCAACTTGAGCACTCCAAAAGCAATCATTTTCTACTTCATTTTATCATATTCGTCCATCTGAATCAAACTCCAATGACATTAAAAAAAAAATCTTAACAGATAAATCTATGTAAAAGAAATCAAATTACTTAAATTTAAAAAAGATTTACTCTAGACATGTTTATTAAAAATTTCTTCTTTGAAAATGCATCAAAGATTTACCCTACACAGGTTTATTACATTTTTCTTCTTTGGTACCTAGGTTGTTTCTACAGACAGAGGGATCTCTCACTGAACTAGAAAAAAAAAAAAAAAAACCCTAAAAATACAATGAAACAAAGTGAAAAGAGACGAACCTCGGAAAATAAAGAGAGAAGAGATACGCATCGATCTTTACATAAATCTTCTGGATTTGAGACTCTTACTTGAGTTTTTTGGCCTTTTGGCATTTCGGGTTTTGAGAACGAGAGGGAGCTGAGTAGAAAAAAGCACTTCAGAGGGTTGACACATGGGATTTTTTTTTATTTCCTTCCTTTCGCATCCCTTGTAGGATGATTCGCGCCCCTGGTAACGTGATTTGACGTCAAAAAAACGTTAAAAGGCCGCCACAGCAATTCAAATAATAATGGGTGCGAATCATCCTACAGGTCGTGCGAATTTATCATCTTCCTTCATCTTAACTTGTTTAATGTCGGAGGGTAAGGGTCAACCTATGGAAATAATTTTTTGGGAACAACCTATTTGGGCTGTCCCATCTAATGAACGGTTTGGATCATCCTATGGTGCGGGCCATACAGTACTTTTAATATAGTGAGGAGTGCCCTCATCAAAATACAGTAGTGCTGATAATATTTCCCTAAACTTTTTTTATTTTTTATTCTATCGGTAAGCTGGGGTTAGGCAAGACCCATATCAGAATTCATTGAACAGAAGAAGAATTACAACTAGGGGGGCTTAAATAGCCAGAAAAAGAAAGGGGAACATGCTCCTAAAAAGAGAGGACTCCAACAGAGTACCATCAAGCAGAGATAAGCAAGAGAAGAAGAACCAAATGCACACATCATCTAAAAGTGAAGGGATGTAACATAAAATTATAATCTGATATACAAGGTGCCTTCTCGGTCAGAGTTGTGGCAAGATAACATTTCCCGAGAAATATTCTCATTATGAATTGGAACTCATGTTTTTACAATAAATCTCTAGCCAGCCTTCCTACGAGAGGTCTATATTTTCTCAACATCAACCATCCTCGATGCCCCCTATTTCCAATATTTAGTCACTTCAACCAGTTCTCAGTAAAAGATTGCGAAAATAATTTATTCCTAGAGTCAGACTAACAGGAATGTATAAACCAATGCTTCCATGGATTCAATCGTCTAGAGCAGTCTAGTGAGTTATGTTATCCATATTCCCCTCTCCCTTGAGGGCTTCCTCCCAACTCTGACTGATCACTTGGGTATGGCATGGGCTTTTCTTTTCTTTATGACTCTTGCCAATTCAGATGGAACAGAGTGGAGTTTATTTCTAACAAAACACCTTGTTAAAAAAATTCTGAAAGGCCTTTAGTTACGGGCATAGTTCATCTTTTCGTATTTTGATGGATGGTTGTGACAAGTGTAGTCAGAAAATGGTAATAAACCAAGTAAAATGACCATCATCCGTAACAAGACTAACTCTTTCTAACCAAGCACTTCACAATCATAGTAGTACTTAAGGTAGTTTGCTAGAATAAATGATTTCCAAGCTTTGATTGTTTACTAATTTTTATTTTATAGTATGCTTTAAAAGTCTCATATGTTGTTATAATTAAAGAGAAAGGCTTTCAGGAATTAATGATTTGTTCCCTTTCTTTTTTCGTTTCTCCTCCCATTTTCATATTCCCCAAATCTTCTAATCTTTCAATTGGTTGTCAATCATTTTTGTATTGGAAATAAAATATAAGAAGAGTTCAATTGATAAATTCTAGGATTTACAAGATGAAAAGATATCCGCATTCTCTTGAATTCATAAGACACACCTCTGTTCATTTACGATTTCCTACTTAAATGTTAACGCGGCTATTCCAGTTCTCCCAAAGGTAATGCCATTTTCAAAATAAGGGAGTGTGGATATCAATTTCCCTTTACGAAAACAGATAAATTTTTATTGATGCTTGTTATATAAATAAAGCCAAAAAACACTAGAAAACCAAAGTGTAGGATAACATAACAGTTAAGAGTAGTACAGAAATAGGTAAAAATGATAAGTAAGAAAGAAAAAGACAAATATTACTCTGAATATCAAGAGTCAGACCTGAAATTGTTTACCAAATTTCTTTGCTTCTATTTTCTAAATCCTTTGTGGGTGTAATTTTTAAAGCCTCTACTAGCCAAATTACAAAAAGGGGTGCTGAAATCATCTCTCTGTTTTCATACTTGGTATATTTAGTGGAATACTCTCTCTAGTGGTATACTGAAATCATCACTCTGTTTTCATACTTGGTATATTTAGTGGAATACTCTCTCTCTCTCTCTCTCTCTCTCTCTCTCAAATTCCTATGTAATTGAGGTGCAACTGGGGCCGGTTGTGGCCAACCCTAGTCCAACCGGAGATAGCATTCCCTCAACCCTAATATGGACCAAACCGAGCCTCTGCTCAAGGACAGTCAACACTAATCCAACGCGAGCATATAAATTTTTCAACCCTAACCTGAACCTTCTAACCCACTCCTGAGATTTTGAAAATCACACTAAAATTAGAGGAGGGTCAGGTCGTGTTCCCAAGGCCTCAACCCTAACCCAACCTGAAATTAAATTGGGTTGGCTTTTCCCAACCTAACCTGAGCTGAAATTGGGTTGAACCAGACGGGTTTGGGCTGAGCCTGACCCAAAAACACTCTTAAATAAGGTTGCAACTTGGGTAGGGTTTTACTCGCCCCTCATCAACCCGACCTGAAAATAAGTCCGCTCGATTTAGATATCACGGGTCTTGGATTGGGTGGGTTTCAAGAAAGAAAAAAGCCAAAACCGGACCCGACTCTTATAACTGCACTAAGCCTTTCTTAAATATCTCTTTAATAACATAGCAAATTATTTTCTACTATATTGATATAATTGTTTTCATTGGGCTAATCATGTTTGTGATGTGAAAAAAGTCATTTCCATTTTAAATTTATGCACTTATGATACAAATTTAGAGATTTTTGGCATGAAAAATTGTTGTTTTCTACAATCTTTGAAATTAGTCATTATCCTATGCTGAATAATAAAAACTAGACTCCACCCGAACCAACCCGAGAAACTATCTTGGGTAGGTCAGGTTTCTGAATCTAGTGTTTTCCCAAAGAAAACTAAACCCGACCCGACTCAAGATAATTTCTAGCGTAGGGTAGGGTAATGGAAACCAGACCTGCCCAAACCGAGTTGCAAGTTGCAACCCTAATGCTATGCATGGTGTAAGGGTGATTTGGTCATTTTGGTTTTACTTATTTGACCATTTTATGCACCAATATTAATGCTACTTAATCACTTCTATTGGTGATAAACGCGTAACGACTATCTAATTTGCAGCAACTGAAATTGCGGGAGAAGATCTTCTCAACTTCTTTTAATTGACTTGTAACAGCTACTTACGTTCTATCCTTATTTGTTCTTTGCGATTTTTTTTATACTTATTAAAATACTTTGTTCCAACCCATTTCTTTAAATTCCCCACAGGCCACAACCTTAATCTTCATTTCATTTGTGAAGATATACAAGAGCAATATATGGGTTTAGACTATTTTCTACAAAATCTCAAGGTAGTTTTTTCTTTACTTTTTTCTCTTTTTTTTTTTTTTCAGACCCTACAAAATTCTCCTTGAATACATTTCAGTATAGGCAAAGTGAATTTCTCTTTTTTATTAGGCTTGCTTGTTTTGGATTTTGTGAACAGATTCTGAATCCGAAATAGGGCCTTAATTACTCTCTCTTGGGTCTTTGAAATGTCTGTTTGAAGAAATTTATATTGGTTTTTTTTATATTTCATTTTTACTTTATTAGGAAAGTTTATGAATTTTTGTTAGAAATTAATAGTGGGGTTTTTGGATTTTATCAGGGAAATGTTATCAGCACTACTGTATTTTGATGAGGGCACTCATCACTTTATTTTAAGTGCGGTATGGCCCACACCATTGGATGATCCAAACCGTCCATTAGATGGGCCACAGCCTAAATAGGTTAAATTGATCCTAACCTTCCGATCTGAATGCTAGAGGGTTGATCCTAATCCTCTATAGATCGGAGGGTTAGGATCAAACTATTGAAATAATTTTTTGGGCACAACCTATTTAGGCTGTGGCCCATCTAATGGACGGTTTGGATGATCTTATGGTGAGGGCCATACCCCCATACCATACTTTTAATAAAAGTGAGGAGTGCCCTCATCAAAATACAGTAGTGCTGATAACATTTCCCTTTTATTATTGTTTTATTAGAAAAATTTCTTTTTATATTCCCTTCTTTCCATCCCTGTTTGGATTGCAGGAATTTTCTAGAAAAGTTTGGAAACCAAAATTTTTTTTTCTAAAAGTCCCACTTTTTTTACACACTAGAAAAGATAACCCTGAAATTTTATTGATGAAAAAAAGAAGTAGAAGAGCGGGCCATACCAACTTACCTCAAAACCCAAAATAAAAGGATAATCACTTAATCACAACAGATATCATCAGAAACTTCCATTCTTATCTAATTTTCTTGTTTTGAAGGTTAAAATCTGCTAAAATGTTTGTTTGGAATATACATAAAGAGCAATGTAAATTATGTTTTGTGGTAATTAATTAGTTTGTTGTATTGTTTTTTGGAAGGCAATTCAGTTAAGAAGATTGCTGAGAGAAGGAATTGAGGGCCAAAAGCTGATAACAAATAAGAGTCCATGGGTGACAATTTCTCATGGATTCTATGTAGTTGAGGATGGATTGGAGGAGACTGTTGTGGCACAAAAGAGGCAAATGAAAGGTTTGGAGATGTGGTTCTTTGGAGTTTTTGATGGGCATATGGGAGCTGGAGTGACCAAATACCTTCAATCACATCTCTTTTTTGACAATAAGCTAAATGGGTTAATACTGCATTCCTATAGCCACTCCAATTATCTATTCAATTACATCTTCTTTTCTTTCTTTCCTAGAAATGATAAAGAATTGATTTCTACACTCCCTTTTTTTTATTTTTTATAATGGAACTCTTTTTCTTTTTCTTTTTGTAGTAAACACTTCTCTGATTGGCAGTGGATAGCTTTCTGAGAATAGTAAGAACTTATAAGACTAACTGATTAAGTTAGAAAGGATTAAATAGATTGTATCATAGTTACAAAATTCTCATAATAATTGAAAAATTCTTGAGAAGTCCCGAATTTTTTATACCAATTTTAAACATTAAACAATCTGGAATAATCCAAAAGTTCTCACATTTTCGAATTAGATGTGATTTTTCAAAATAAACCCGAATTTTCCGAATTAAACGTGTATATACTATATGCGGATCTCGTGAGAGATAAAAATTTATGAAAAGATATTTAGTGAAAACTGAGCTCAAATCTTAATCTAGCAAATTCATGCACATAACCATCTTTCCATACTTTTGTTGGGCCTTGTTTAGAAAAACAAGTGTGTGTGTAGGGATTTGCTAGGCAATTTTGCGGAAAACCATTTTGCAGGAGACAACAGCTACACAGGCTCACTTTTTAGTATGTTTTGTCTTATTGATTTAATTCATCTGAGATGGCTCCTAATTTCCCCCAAACTCTTAGACATTTCTCAAATTATTCAAACGTTTGCCTTGCTGAATTATACCCGAATCTGAACTTGTTACTATGCCTCATCTATAGATATAGTTTGTAATTTGTTCATTTGTTTGTTTGATCTTACCTCTTGCAGCCTCAAACATGGGGACAAACCAAAGTCACAATGAAGGAAGCGTTTCTCTCTGCCAAAGGAAAGAAACACGAAGTGAAAGCAAGTGGAATGGGTGAATTGGGTTCTGCATCTGTTGTGATGATCAATGGGCAGAAGCTTGTGGCAGCAAATGTTGGTGACTACAAAGCTGTTATGTGCAGGGATGGCATGGCCATTCAAATGGGAAAAGGGAACCCAACCATAGCCAAGAGACATTTCTCTATGAAGGCCATAACAGGTTCTGAAAAAATTCTCTTCTGCTTTCACACACTTTTATTTTGAGTATAAAAATTGAAATCTACAGGGAGATTAGCTTCCTTCATAGAACTTTGGTGCAATAAATAGCTATAGCACTTAAATGGATTCCTTGGGAACCTCTAAAAATTATATGAGAGAGAGAGAGAGATCATACCTGCAGTCCCTTGCTATGATAATGGTTTTCTACACTTCTTAATCGCTTTTTTATTGGCTGTTAGCAGCCTTTTTAGAATTGTAACAGCCTTAATAGCTAATTACAAAAGTTTAAAATGAAGAGGAGAGTGCCATTATTAAAAGATGAATGCTTATCTCTCTCTCTCTCTCTCTCTCTCTCTATATATATATATATATATATAATTTCGTCATGTTCCTAGAAAGACTTGATGGTTAGGAACATAAAAGAGAACATGACCTTGGATAGGAGAGAATGGAAGAAAATGATCCATGTAGACGAACTACACTAGTGTCAGGAGGATTAGACTCAATCAATTTGAGCCTACTAGATTCTTTCACCTCCTTCATAAAATTTTTCTAAATGATTCATTAGCCGACCCTTGGAAGGGTGGAACATACATTCTATTCAGTTCAATCTATTTCTTTATCTCTCATGAATCGTGTGCTTTAACAATAAGGACATAATTTTCTCAATTTGTATCGACTAGGTAAATTGTGTAGATTCTTTGAGTAATGTATCTGATGCCCTGCAATCCTTTTGGGACAGGAATATTGCAAATGAAGAGGATGCAGATGGGCAATGCAACTCATGGCCCATGGACATGGAAGAAGTGCTAAGCTTGTTGTGAATATCAAGAAGATCAACCCTGATACAGAATTCATCATTTTGGCTAGGACGGAATATGGGAGGTGAGACATGCCCCATCATCCAAACCAATAGTTAATTTCATTTTTATCATCTGGGTTTTTTCTTCCAAGTAATGAAGATTTTGTATGGGAAATGATATTCCCACCCCCCTTATCCAGCATTTCCACCCACTATTGTTTGTCTTTTCCTAAAAATGGTTGCGTTTCTTCCTTTTGTTTGTCTTTCCTTCATTTTCAGGAAAGACAAACAAAAGAGGGTGGAAATGCTAAGAAAGGGGGTGTAAATAATGGAGATTTTATATAGTGCAACTCGGTATAGACCAGTATTTTTCAAAAAGTAATGTATGGCCCATACCATAGGATGATCCAAACCGCCCATTTGATGGGCCACAATGTAAATAGGCTGTGCCCAAAAAAACACCTCCATAGGTTGAACCTAGCCTTCCAATCTATAGAAGAACTGCATATTATGGATACCTCTATAGATCGGAGGGTTGGGATCATCCTATTTAACCGATTTTTGGGGACAACCTATTTACGTTGTGGCCCATCAAATGGACAGTTTGGAATTTTGGATCATCCTGGCCGTACAGTACTTTTTTGAAAAATATGGACTATATGGGCTCACACCATATAAAAATTACTTAATATTGACTGCATGTAGTAGCCCTCTCTCTCTCTGGTTTGGTAATTTATAACTAATTGGAAAATGCTGTGTTTTTTAGGCGATGATGAATCAGGAGGCTGTGAATCTTATCAGGCATATGGAAGATCCCCAGGAAGCAGCAGAATGCCTAGCAAAGGAAGCTTTGTTCAGGTTTACCAAATCAAACATTTCATGTTTAGTAATTCGCTTGGTTTGAGCGATGAGCACTCTCTCCATACATCAAAAGTTCCTTCTTCTTTTTTTCTTCTTCATTTATTTAATTATGACTATAATTTTGGATTATGTCAAGATTTTGAAGTATAAATGATTAGATAACACCAAACCTAATAGCTTAAGCTTTTGGAGTAATTGGTTGTTTCAACATCTTTTTACCTGGTAATTTTGTGACAATGTCATGCCACCACAAGGCTATATAGTATTTTTTGGGGGGTACCATGCTGAATTGGTGATCCTAACCGTTCAATCAGACTGCAACAACAATCAAGATTTTTAGAGGAAAACTGAAATTCCAAGGGTGGTCCCGAGTACAGCAACTATGAGAAGTGAAAATTAATTAGGTTTCTAACAAGTTTTAATCCTTTGAAAACTCAAATCTAAATTGAAGATTAAGAGATCAAAAAGAAATTCAAGCACACAAGTTAAATCTACAGGTGCAATGGATTCTTCAAGTCTTCATTTGTCTTGGATCTCTGATGTCTTTGGCCTTCATGATGTGGTCCAATGAGATCTCCTTGGTCTCAATCCAAGCAATGTTGTCTTAGCACTAATGTGATCTACAACTTAGACAATCAAACACATTAGTGATCATAAATCACTTGTGTATTGGAATCATCAAAATAAGATGGGAATGCCAAGGTGGAAAACCATTGGACTTACAAAAACCCTACATGGGTTGAGTTGCATTTTGTTAAAATGACAATCACACTTAGGATTAACTTTTGGGCTCTATGTGTCCACATGGATATGATCGGGTCCATTGATCCAACTTCCGAATGAAAGTCCAGCGGATTGTCGTTGGCCCCACCTTGATTTGTTGATCCTAGAACATGCGGGATGTCCCAAAAGATCAACGGTCCAAATTACAAGTAGATGTCCACAATGTGGGATCCAGTGCCAATTGTTTCCAGCATTTATCATCCCATTTTGTGATTTGTAAGTTGGAACAAAATAAAGGGAGTGATTTGCACTAACATATCTTGATTAATGATCATGGCACAACTCAATATTGCACAAATAACGGGTGTTGTATGACAAAAATACCACTATTTGTCTCACAATGACAAAACTACCCCCATTTGGCACCCATGGAGTTGCTTCCCGCGAAATTGCCTAGCACAAGGACGCAAACAAAATTCTGCCTTTTGCGGATGTGTGACTTTAAACCAGAGTTGTCTGCTCTCTTAAGATTTCATGGACGTTTTCTGTAATTTCATGAAATGTTTGAAAGGAGATGGTAATTTGGTTTAGGGGGGGTGATAAATCGACCCCCATATAGGGTGGTGCTGAGAGAGAGAGAGAGAGAGAGAGAGAGAGAGAGAGAGAGAGAGAGGGGTGGGCGTCGATTTAAGATATTAGGGGGTCGATTTATCACTGCCCTTTGGTTTATTATAGATTTATTTATTTATTTGACGACTCACAGTCACAGGCGCCCTTGCAAAAAAGGGGCAAAGGGCACTCCCAATGGGCAAATTCCATTTAAGATGGCGCAGAAAATTATGATATTAACCATAGGGGCGCCCTTTACCCAATTCTTGCAAGTGCGCCTGTGAATCTAGCATTACTCAAAGTTTATATATTTATAGGCTACTAATATTGGCAGTACCTTAATGATTGCACAAACTCAGCTCGTATTTTCCTTTTTAATTGGCTTGGCTTGTGGGAGCTTTTTGGTTACTGCAAAAACCTTCGATTGAGGTTTAAAAATAATAAAAGACAAGCTGAGTTAGTGCAATTATCAAAACATGGTAGTGCCAACTTCAGTAAGGGTGGGTATCGTCACTCTTATAATTGTACAACCACCAAGTCAGTCATTACTCTTTCTATATGCAAGACAGTAAAGACAGCTTTAATTTGATTGGCCATATCAAATATGCCTAATTGTTGATAATGGATCCACTTCTGATAGGACCCGCCTATGTCTTAGCCAAAGATCCGTTTAGATTTCTTATCAGTCGGATCCTATCCTACTCTAGGTCTTCACAATCCATTTCAAATTGAACCGTCCATTGGAGCCTATTAGGTCCAAGTTGACATTGTAGAGTCCAGCAGGGAAAAACGAGAGAGAGAGAGAGACCTCAAAATGAAAAGCAAGAAATGGGAAATGATTTCTGCGCTCCACTTGTTTGTCGTGTAGTATTTAGAGGGATTTACGAGTTTTTTTAGTAGGATTTTTAAATATTATGAAATTGCCGCTCATGAATAGATATAAATAAACAAAAAAAATGAAGGGTATTTTAGTACACCAGCACCCTCTATTCGGATCTAGTATGCTCCATCCGAAATTATTTCCAATTGTAGGAGTGGCATTATCATTTCCGGTATTTCAAATGTGGTCATGAACAGTTACATAGTTGACTGTATAGGGTAAATAGTAAGGTGCAAAAGTGCAAAACAATTCATGATAAGACCAATAAAAAAGGGATTTGCTAAGCTCCATCGCAAAAGGCTTTTTGCAGCTGGTCTATCACCCTATCGCGATTCAGACCAGCCACCTCGTGAATGGAGACAACAGCTTTTGTCTCCATTCACGAGGTGGCTGAAGTGCGACAGACCAGCCGTGGAAAGCCTGATGGACGCTAGCAATTCCCTAAAAAAAATGAGCTGAAGAATGTAATATTTACTCTTTACGGATTTGCTAAGCTCCATCGCAAAAGGCTTTTCACGGCTGGTCTGTTGCACGCCAGACCAGCCACCTCGTGAATGGAGACAAAAGCTGTTGTCTTCATTAACGAGGTGGCTGGTCTGATGTACGACAGACCAGCCGCAAAAACCCCTTTGCGATGGACGCTAGCAATTCCCTCACAATATATATTATGAAGAACGAGCCTTACTGATTATAGAACATTTGAACAAATCAAAACATCAAACCATTTCACATGGGTATAAAACACAAATTAACAATAGAAGAAAGAAAACACTAATCATTTTTCTTTTCTGACCTCGTATCATCACAGCCTCATCATGTTGTCAGCTTCTTCTCACTGGTCTTGCTCCGAAAGGGTGACATCAAAGAGAAGGGGCGAGAAACTGTAATGAAGGAATGAGCCATTACCCATAAAAAAAAAAAGAAAGCAAAAAAGAAAAATGAACCATTAAGCCTATATGAGGAAACTGTTGGTGCGCTTAAGCTCACCAAGCTTATGGTGCGCTTAAGCGCCCAATCACATGGGTCCCACATTTTCTGTGGTGATCCAAACCATTCATTTGCAAGGCCCTATCGTAGATAGGGGGGTGTACCAAAAATCAGCTCCATAGGATCATCCTAACCCTCCATTTTTGGAGGACAAATATGGGCAGATTTGTGGACAAACAAGGTCTGTCCATTTTGACCTCCACAAATGGATGGGTTAGGATGATTCTATGGAGCTGATTTTTGGTACACCCCCCATCTATGTAAGGGCCTTTCAAATGAATGCTTTGGATCATCCTAACAAAGTGGGCCCCCATGTGATTGGGCGCTTAAGCGCACCATAAGCTTGGTGAGCTTAAGCGCACCAACAGTTTCCTCATATATATATATATATATATATATATATGAGAAACTCGAGTGCTGGAAAGGGGAGTAGGGTCACCATTTGACAGGCCCCATCATGGATGGGGGTGTATAAAAAATCAGCTCCATTGGACCATCTTAGGATGTCCATTTGTGGGGCCAAAAATGGACAGATACTGTTTCTCCACAAATCTGCCCATTTTGGCCCCACAAATGGACACCCTATGGTGATCCAATGGAGCTGATTTTTGGTGGACACCCTATCCATGAAAGGGCCCATCAAATGAATGAACCCTTTCCTCTCTCTCTCTCTCTCATATATATATATATATATACACACACACACACAGAGAGAGAGAGAGAGAGAGAGAGAGAGAGAGAGAGAGAGAGAGAGAGAGAGAGAGAGAGAGAGAGAGAGAGAGCAAAGAGTTGTTACCTTTTGGCGGAGTGCCTCCAACGGGACTATCATCTTGTGATATGAGATTCTTCAGCGTATGAACTGGAATACATAACAGATATAAGGATCTTCAAGTGTATAAATTTTGAAGACGAGTTTGTGACAGTGTTCAAAAAGTTGGGTTCAACTAAAAAATGGCAGTTTAGTTTCCAAATATGAGTTGGCTGAATTGATGAAAAGGTGGGAATTGTCTGCTTTTTCCCAGTTTCCAAATTCAACTTGGGTGAATCAGTGGACAAGTTACAAATTTTACAAGAAATCAAGCTAGTCAATTTGCAAAACAGTACTAGAAGTTTGGGCTCAGTACTAATAGCTGGCCTAAAATGGCTCACCCTCAGCTAAGTTTGAAGCCATCAACTTCTTTGATCAGTGTAACAAAGTGCAAGGCTTCGAGTTTAAGAGCGTACGTTAGAGCTTGTACAGTTTCAAATATATAAGATGGGGCCTGTGGCTTTCCAATCAGTTGATGAATTCAAGTGTCAACCAAGCTTTGGGACTTAGGGTTTTGACTAACAATGGTCTTTCTTGCAGGATTAATCATAATGATAATAGCAGTTGAAATTTTGCTCTAGACGGTGCCTGAAATTTTGCAGAAGTGAACGTTACAGCAAAAATGATTACAAGTGTTCGCCGAGATTTTCCATGGTGTTCAGATTTGAGTTCATAGTAGAGTATTAAAGTATACTGTTTTAACATTATGTTTCTCTAGTGATTAGTAGTTATAGAAAAGTACAAACCAAGGTTAACAAACTAAAATCTTGGACTCAATGAGACCCAGATTATGAGTTTGACTCCAACATCTGCAAAGTTCTTGGATGTGTTTTTCAAATTAAAATGGATTATACTATATGTATCTGTCTTTTCAGTCTCATGGAGTACTTAATCAAGTTTCTCAAGCACCTGATTGAGTTTTACAAACACTTAAGTTTTACAAATACTTTCTTGAGTTTTTTGTGTACTCAATCAAATTTCTAAATGCTTGGTACAATATTAGAGATTTGGAAATTCTTCTTTAGGTGTAAAGAGTTGTACAAGAGAGTTGAGACTTTACCTTCCATAGAAGAAGCTCTTGTTGCAGTACGACCATCAACGGCCGAGCTGTTAATGCCTGCTTTATCTGAATCCATACTCTGTTCACCAGCAGCCGAGCTGTGATTCTTTCTTCGAAACTTCAACAGCCGTTTGAATCCTTTTGAGGATTCCTTAACCCGAGACTTCTCCAGAGTCTCTGGAAATTGTTCTTGTGACTTAGGATTTGTAAAATCAGAGGCATGCACCTTGACAGTCTCTGTATTTGTTACCATTTCAGAGCTTACAATTGGTACTTTGCTTTTCTCTAAATTTCTAGTGCATGGATCTTCTAAGAACGACGATTGGGCATAAGGAGCCTGATATGATTTTTCAGTAGCTCTATTGCTTGAAAACTTTAGCAACTCCTCTTTTGCATGATCTATTGTCACCTGATCATCAGAAAATACTATATTGAGCTGATTGCCTAGACTCTGAGGTGGAAAAGTTCAAGATAACAGGAATCATAACAGTATTCTCTTTGTACAATGAATTCATAAACTAAAATCCAAATTATTCCAAAAAAAAAATAAAAAAAAATCTCATGGGTAATGCACTCGCCCGGGCTGCAGGGAAGCACTTAATCAATCCTCCAGTACCAAAAAGAAAAAGTAAAAAGATGACTAGACTTCTCCAATCTGACATGAATATTCATTTGAAAGTATGCACAAAATTTGGATGATAAGGAGAAGAAAGAGAAAACACCCAATAACTGCAACTAAAACTTATAAGATGAGTTTTTCAAAGTTTCAATGAGAAATTCCATTGCCAGTATAAAGATCTGGAAGGTTTGCCACTCAACGACGACAACAGCAAATAATAATAACGACAACAACAACAAATAATAATAAAAGTGATATTATAATGGAAATAAAGGTATTTCCTCCTTTCTATCTTAACTTTTTTCAAAGCTAAAAAAGGAAATAATATAAAATAAAGCTGGCAATAAGATATTCCCTCCCATCTTAATCTCTAAGCCTGAGAGTTGTGGCAATGAGATTCCCAGCTTACCCACCAGAAAGGAAAATCTCTCCGAAAATATATATATATATATATATATATATATATATATTAGAAAAAACAAAATTCATGAATAGAAATGGCAGTAAACTGTTTGTTTGACAGAACATACCTCATGAGAACGAGGCTCCTCAGCAAGTTGACACTCATTAGGATCTTGATTAACTTCACATATAGTAATGGATGAAGCTGGTGCACGGATAGCTGCAAATTCTAAACCCATCTCAGTCTTTTCTCCCGCAACATCAACATATGATCCCCTTTTTATCTCCATTCCTTCTTTAGATGCTTGCAGAATAGGAACAGGTTCACGTTCAAGCATCACAACAGTTTTCTCAATAACTGGGTTTTCGTCTCCATCGCTATGATTTGAGGTTTTCCCATTACAATTTTTAGGTTTGATAATTTCAGAAGTTAGAGAAGTTCTGATTTCTATCCCTTTCTGCATTATCTCCTTTGCCACTGACTTGTTATGGACCATTTCTGAAGAGCCTCTTGATGGTCTAATCTTAAGCTCTGGCAGTGTCGCGGACTTAGTTCTGTCAAGGCTCATAATTGCTGAGATTTTCTTAATCGTAGGCTCATCAGATAATTTTGGCTTTGGAGCTGGATCATTGGTTCCAGACTTAAGTGAAGAAGAGCGATGGGTAGTGCTTCCTTTAGGGTCTGAAAGTCTTCTAGTTCGGATTGAGGGCGCCCGAGGTTCTGAAGTGACTCCCCTCTCAGGTAACGATGATACTGATCGGCTTAATCCATTCCCAGCTAAATGTGCACCATTTAATCTGCTGGATATAGTACTTCTCTGAGAATGATTGGAGCGCAGAGCAGTCTTGACAGGCAACTTTTGTATAGGGGAAGATGATCCAGGCTCTGAGTCACTAAACTTTGACCCTTTAAGGGAGGTTGGAGAAAGCTTTGTTGGCAGTCGGGATTTGGTCTGTGCAGTGGGTGTTGGTAATTGTGTAACATTGGAGCTGCTTTTTGCAGCGATTCTCTTTTGCCTTTCTCTCTTCAAAGCCTCCAGCCGTTTTATTTGTTCCTCTTCCTGAAAATTGAGTAGTTTGAAATAAATAGTTCAGAGGGAAAAGAAAATCAAGCTATGTCCAAAGAACCACGGCTTTGAAGAAAATAGCAGCGGGTGACACAAAGTTGGAAACAAGTGAAATATAGACAAACAATATTGATACCAAATATTGCCTCTAAATTATTGTCATGGCCATTCATATGGATTGTTTTGGTATGTAAGCTGACATAGGGTTTTATAGGGTGCATTGAGGGCCGCATTCTCTAATAAAAACACAAAAGCATATCCTTCGAAATTCCAAAGATAGTACAACACCACCAGGGAGAACATTAACATAAGAAACCGGTGACTTCTGAATGCTAACAATATATATTTCACATTTTGAGTACAGGAGAAATTTCCTCCAAAGTGTCTAAAGAAAAAAAAGAAGCAATGTACTCTTGATGTTTTCAGATTAACAAAGAAAAGGAAAAAGAAAAAACCAATTTACCACTGATGTTTTCATCTGAAAGAGGAAAGAAAGAAGAAGAAAAAAGTACAAAACCAATGCAGTCTTGATGTTTTCATCTAACAAAAATATGTACATAAAATATCATGTTATGCAAAATCAAAAGGGTATATCCTTAAAGCAGCCAAAGCACACCCAATCTCTCATATCCTTGATTCTTTTAAACTTTAAACAGACCAACAGGTGGATCCAGAAAATAATAGATGCGAAATTTTATTTTGCTTCCATTTTTCTATTCACAAAACAGCAAACTTCCTATTTATTTTACAACTCGTGAAAGATTGGCAAAATCATTGAAAATGGGAATAAAGTTGAGAATGGGGAATCTAATATTGTTTTCCAGCATGTGCGCTGTTCTGCAAATGGTGTGGCTGATAGACTCGCAAGAGAAGGGGTAGAGAAGGAAGAGTTGGAACTTTACGATTTTCTACCCCCTTGATTTTTTGTTTCCTCTTTTTATCTCGCTTTGTATCCTATTTTTGCTGTATCTCTTTCTTGACGTTCTCGGTCTCTTTTAATGAAATTATTTTACTGTTCAAAAAAAAGTTGAGATAGAGACACTAGTAAATGGACAAAATTGAATAAATTTATGTTACAGATGTTTTTCATTTGAAGAAAAAATGAATAGTTTTCACCACTCTGGCAAGAGAAACTTTGGATTTCACAATCACTAAACTTTCTTGAGGGCTCTTGTTTTTCTAAAACTACCTTTACCATTGAAGTTTCAAGAAAGGTCATCCAGAACTAAGTAGTCAATTTCATTCTGCCCCAGATCGGAAAACAGACCAAATGAACTAATGAAGAAACTGGAACATCTCGGCCTGGGTTCCGGATTCCAGTCATTCTGACCAGAACAAAAAACATTCTGGCTCTTGCAGATGAAACACCCCATTCTGGCAGGAGGTGACTGGATTTCAACTGGCATTCTACAAGGGTTTTTTCCTCTCTCTCTCTCTCTCTTAATTTCAAAGGTTAGATGTCTACTCCTAGGGACCTTTTAGGTGATACACCCAGGGTTGAATTAAAACCTAGCAAAATCATTCTCTTTTGTTTCAAGTGTTCTTCTTAACCCTAAAGATTAATGAATGGTTGAAGATTCCCCATTCATTTCTGGACAAACCTTTTTCAAGAACAAGCAAGACTCCCCATTCCCACAACAAACCATTTGATGAGCAGGAACAAGATCAATGTTTTCAAACCTTTTTCGAGAACAAGCAAGATTCCCCATTCCCACAACAAACCATTTGATGAGCAGGAACAGAATCAATGTTTTCCGGCTCTGCTCCAACAAACCAAAACGTACCAATAGATCCATGATATATATATATATATATATATATATATATATATATATATATATATATATATAGAGAGAGAGAGAGAGAGAGAGAGAGAGAGAAGTGTTGGTGCGCTTAAGTTGTTATAACGCCTCCCATTGGTGCGCTTTAGCGGGACCCAGACATTTAAACGAATGGGAGTCGTTATAACAACTTAAGCGCACCAACAGTTTTCTCATATATATATATATATATATATATATATATATATATAGAGAGAGAGAGAGAGAGAGAGAGAGAGAGAGAGAGTAGATAACATATTTACTCCGTCGGCCCAAAAGACCACATTTTTTGGATGATCCAAACCATTCATTTGATAGGCCCTGACATTGATAGGGTGTGCCCAAAAAATCAGCTCCATAGGATCATCCTAACCCTTCGATTTGTGGAGGATTATACCCGTCCATTTTAACCTCCACAAATCGAAATGTTGGGATCCTATGGAGCTGATTTTTTTGTCACACCCAATGACAGGGCCCATTAAATGCATGGTTTGCATCACCTAAAAAATGTGGGCCCCCACTATATTTGGAGCTAACAGAGTAGATAACTTATTGTAGACACCCTCATTTTGCTACACTTTAACCAACAATAACCTAATATATTGATCCATGGAATTTCACTGGTAAAATATGCATCCTCACATTTCCTGAAAACCAAAATGATAAAGAGATATACCTGGTAAGATGATTAGACCCGAAAAATTGAAAAAATGCCCTGATTCGTGACTTTAGAGTGTTAAATCCATGTAAGAGTCCTTCTATCACGGATTTATATGTTTTAGGGCATTAATATCTCGATCTGACTTTACGGATCATCAATCGGGACAAAATAAGCTAGGGTCACTTCACAACCCGGACCCTGATTCCATTATGAGACCCGATTTCCATAAATCGTTAGATCGATGGCTGATTTTTTAACCTGGGTATCTTTCTTTACCAAGAATTTGTGATCATTTATAATACCAATCAAGGTCGATCTCAAATTTCGGTCAAACATTGGGCCACTTTAATTAAGCAAAAACCCAGTGAAAAGTTACGGATCAAGGCGGGATAAGCGAGATCCATCGAAATTGTCCCATTAAATCATCGATATCAAAACTTTCTAATGTCTCAACTATTGTCAATATCATGGTTTAATAGTTTTAACCGTTGGCCCAAAGTTGATCGAATCAGTTGGTTCGTTCGGACCACCAATTTGCTCGATCTTTGGAAAAACGATCTACCGACGGAGATCGAAGGCTCGCATTGGTCGAAAATTCTGAAAACAGTATTTCTATGGCAATATTGGGCTTAAATGAACGAGAAAAAATCAGGGATTCCAAAGGCGAAATAATTATCGGAATCGGATGCCAAAACTCCGGAAAACGACATTTTTCTGTTTTCGAGAGAGTTCTCTCTCCTCACCCTCTCTCTCCTCTCACCACACGTTTTCCTCCTCCTCCCCTATTGTTTAGAGATTTGAAATAATTTTGGATATTTTTAGGCTAATTTTACAACTTTGAAAAAGAGGCATGTGTTTCAAGCTTATTGGTCAAAAGGATTGCCGAAAACTAAAAGAGGCAAGTGTCATCTTCTAATTGAGTAGGGAATCATGCCAAATTTTCAGCATGCACTCCTCTTTTGGACGTTTCTAATTGTTCTTGATTTGATTCTTTATTTGCAAAATTTTGTTAGGACACTTGGCCTCATCTTATTTACTTCCCTTTGCTTCCTAGTTTGTGCAAACAATCTCCACCACACAAGCTCCTTCTATTATTTAAAAGGGGATGTATTTTGGGCATCTAACCCATACGTTTCACGAGTTTGGGAAAGGAATTCTCTAGATACTTTGATCTCATCCCTTTAATCCTTTCTAAATTGCCATCTTTTAATCTCAACCATTGCTCCAACATAACAACTCAAGGTAACCTTCACCTATAAATACCCCCTTTATTGCTCCATCCAAGAGGAGGAAAACATTCTTAGCCTTCTCTCCATCCCCCATCAAGATCGTCCAATACTACATTCTCAGTCTTCTCTCCATCTCCCTCTAAATTATTCTAGTCCCCCTCTCTTTGTTTGTTTTTTATATTTCGGCCAAAACATCTATTTGGCCTCATTCGTCCTCTTGGATTGTTTTGGGTTGAAATTGCACATCAACCAGGAATCATCTTGAGAATCACCATCAAAGGAATCATCGTATCCAAAAGACTTCACAAGGGAATTCGAAACTCACAGGGGAGCAACATCAAGCTTCGGAAAAGGTAGGCCAACTTGGGATTTTCTTTTATTCTAAAATGGGGAAGCATGCAAATTTCTTCAATTTACTAGAATTTTTGGATTGAGAGACTCCCAAATTCACAAATCTTAGAACAAAAAAGGTCTTTGTTCAATAAGATTTCAAGAAACTAAAAGAGAAGAAATTCTTCAATTTTGATCCAAAAGTAATTTGCATGCATCCTCTCTCCCCCTCTCTCTCTTTTTCATTTTTTACCCATAACCCAATTGAACCTATGTTGTGGATAATTTGCTCCCTGTATGTGCTGTACACTTTGTGAACATGGCCCTTTTAATTCTAAAATTATCATGCACTATGTGAACCAAAACCCATGCACTGTGTTATGCATGTCCGTACAATCCAAGCCCTTAATTCATAGAACTTAACTTGTGTGAAGTTATGTGGTCATGGATCATATCTCAACCAAAGCTTAAGTTATGCGTACACTGTGACACTCTTTAAACCCATTGTGAACAACCCAAACCCTTTTCAGTACACCTAAATCCTATACATGCTGTGTGTGTATGTGAATGACCCAAACCCATTTCGATGCCCATTATATAACCGACATGTGCTGATTAAATAATTGCATGCGCTGTTCTTCCCAAAACCCAGACATCCCAACATACTTAGTCGGACCTCACTTAACCAATCCAACTCACCTAACCCAACTCAACCCGAGTTGCACCCCAACCCTCGCCCTTAAGCCGTATCCCAAAGCCGCACCCTCAAGCCGCACCCCAAACCTCGCCCTTAAGCCGTATCCCAAAGCCGTACCCCAACCCTCGCCCTTAAGCCGTATCCCAAAGCCGCACCCCAACCTGCGCCCCTAAGCCGTGCCCTAAAGTTGTACCCCAACCCGCAATTCGACCACTACGTCTACCCGCACCCCCATCTGCACCCCGGGCCCGCACCCAAAGCCTATTTGGACCCAAACTGTGCACTGTGTATGGTGCACACATTCGTGCCGCCCAATTCCTATGCACTGTGAGCATGTACCCAAAGATGAAACCCCTCTTAGCTAGGTTGTTTGTTTCTGTTAGAATAATTGTTTGTATGCTTAGTTATTTGTGCTATTGGAACTTTAAAAGAATTCAAAAATCTATAAGAACCTAAGAACTCACATTCATTGGAAAGTCAATATTCCAAAATTTTAAAGAACATAAATACCTTAGGTTCTAAAACTTAGAAATTGTACTCTAGGTTTCACAATAGAACTTTTAGGGCCCAAACTTCACAAAAATACTAAAAATACAACTTAGGTCCATTGCATTAGATCTAGGTCCATATAGCATAGGTCACTTCACCTCAAATCAATTAATCAAATTCAACTCAAGTCAAATCTCCTCAATCTCAAAACAATCACATAGGCACATAGGCATGTAGTTGCATGTAGGATGCACTCCTGGCCCGCATGAGTCTAAACTGTGAACGGCTAAAAAATTAGAATGCATTTAGGTTAATAAAGTTTACATTCACCCCCTTTGTTAAACCTAAATAATTAAAGTTTTTAAAAGTCAGGCAAGGTCGGTGCTGTACACTTGGTGCGGTACACCTTCCGACTTCGTAACCAGGTAACTTACCCAGAACTCAAAACGTAGACCAAATTAACAGAGTTAATCATGGGTCCTAGATCCGTAATCTAGGTGGCGACTCTGGTCAGTTGCTTCTTTCGTGAAGTTAGAACTTTTATCCTAAATTTATGAAAAAAGCAACCATATTCAAATCCAATGGACAAAGACGCTATTGTCGTAAAAACACACACCCTTGTGGGCCACCACCTCCGGGCGGGATCCACACTTATCTACTCTACAGAGTAGACGAGACGCTCTTCTCTCTCTCTCTCTCTCTCTCTCTCTCTCTCTCTCTCTCTCTCTCTCTCGGGGGGGGGATGATGTTATTTTGTTACTATTGGGAAAGTTGCCTTATTTCCCACCCACATGGGTTGTCATGGGTGGGAAGGCAAGAGGCAAAAAGGAAAGCTACCTTTTTAGGTTTTAGGGAAAACCTAAATACCAAAAGAGAGTGGGTTTTCTCTATGGGAAGGATAGCGAGAGAGGGCGAGAGAGAGAGGCTTGGGGTGTGACGGCTACCCTAAGGGAGAGAGAGAAGAAGAAGGAGGAAAATGTTTTTTTTCTTGGGTTTCTTCTCGTGTTCCTCTTCGATTTTCTTTCGGGTTTTCTCGGGTTTCTCTTGTGTACGATCTTGGGTTTGAGAAGCAAGGAAAGGGTGGCGGGTTTGTGGGTTTATGATTAATCCATTGTACTCCTTGTATTTTGTTTTTCTCATAGTGGAAGATCGTGTATCTTGCCCATGGAGTAGGCTTGGCCGAACCACGTAAAATCTTGGTGTTCATCTTGTGGCTTGCTTGTGTTATTTTACTTTTCCGTTTAATTTGTGCATGATCGGATTGTTTTGCCCGGCGGATTTTCTCAACAGTTACTTTTGATTTCTTTCATAATTTGTGATTTTCTCAATTTCGATACATTTTTATCTTTTAATATATTTCAATAACACTAGCCGACCCCAACTAGTTTGGGACAAAGGCTTAGTTGAGTTGAGTTGAGAATATATTTCAATAACACTGCAGGCCGAACATCCACAAGAAGAAAATTGACAACTTTGAACCAGAAACAATTTTGCTAACCCATTTAAAGATGCAGCCATTCTGAAGGTTGAAAGTTCAACATTTTCCAATGCAGAAATATATATGGAAAGAAATTGAAGATTAGAAAATACCTTCTCTCTCTTCACTTTCTGAAGATCGGCTTTGAAGGCCCGCAGCTTCTCTGCACGGGCTTGTGCTTCGGCCAAAGGACTCAACTTTGATGGCTTCCCCTTCTTAATGGCTGCCTCCATCTTTCTTTTCTCCCAACCATTTTGAACTCTCAACTTCTTTTCCTTGTCCAACTTCTTTGATCCTTCCTTGACACCAGCCACAACATCTCCATTTCCATTCTCTACAACAACAGCACGTAGATGTGTTTCATACTCTACAGCCGGATCATAACCAATAGACTCCCTCTTTGTTCCACGCTCTGGCACTAAGCTCAAGTCATCTGGTTCGTAGCTAATTTGGCTTCTAATTCTGTTGGAAGAATCATCAGCTCTCGCTGATGGGACCTCAGAATCCATATCAATTGCAGTCCTGCTATTTGTTCCACTTTGATTTTCCAAGCTTGACCTAAAAGGAACTATAAAGGACTCATCAATTAGATTATTAGAAGAGCTCTTATCCAATTTATCAGCATGCCCATATTGTTCTCCAGCAAGTGGATCTGATAGAGAATTTGAAATCCCTGATTGGTTTCGTCGTCCATAAATCATGAAATCATCACTAGTCATTCTTTTATACCCTCCCCCTCCACTTTCTATTTCTGTGAACGGTACATCCACCTGCCTACCTTTCAGTCCCCTTACATCACTTGAATAAAACCCTTCTCGAGATATTGCCAATTCATCATTTGATGCCTTTTGCTTATACATTCGGGTTGTCCTACCACTAACTGAATCGAATTCAGACATCCTATGTCCTGGAACTTCACCCAAATCTCGTTCCGGTGGAAGGATGGGATCTGCCCCCATTCTCTGCCGCCTCTTTACATGGGTATCTTTATCAACAGAAAACATACCTCTCTCAACAGTGCGTGTGGTTTCTTCGTCATCTCGCAATAAAAAATTTTGAAATGCTTGCCAGTTTCCACCATCTGCCTCCCTTCCATAAACAACATCATCATTTGCATCCAATGTATCACTAGACTTGGTGACACTTCCATTACTTTTTGAAGATCTCAGTGAACTTTTATGCTTCCTTTCCGGGGCATCAGACTGCAAATACTTAGCTTCATCATCTGTTTCAGGTTCAGAAGCCGATTCAGATTCACATCCTGATGCATTTTGCCTCTTTGAAGCGATATAATTGATGTTTCGAATGAAAACCGTGCCCCGTTGTTTTCTCCCACTTCGACCAACTTTTTCCCGTGATTCTTGACCATGTGAAACTTCCTTCTCTACGTCTGACATGCTTTGATCTGCCCCGTGCTGTGATCTCGAATTGGAAACACCTATTTCCCAAGTCTCTGACTCACCATCGGTGTCTTTACAATCCATGGAATGCCTTTTCTGAACAGTCCTTTGCGTGGTGTTGACTCTGGGATCCCCAGATTGAGGATACGGTGGCTGGAAAAATGGGGCACATGCTGGGTAGTTCTGATAGTAAGGCATGCTTTGCATGGGATAGGCTGGAAAGACAGGCACACCTGGTGGAGAATGAATGGGCCATTGAGGATACATAGGATGATGAAACTGGCCTTGAAAATATTCCTGGGAGCTTAATGGCACCTGGGAATCCATGGGGGACCTTTTATCTGACCATGAACAAATTGATATCAACATCTAGGAAATCATTATGCTCAATTAAAATGAAGAAAAGATAGGAGTCTCAGGTCAACACAATCTATGGGAGTTACTGGGATAGGTATGAGAGTTTTACATGAAAACTCAACATTCAACTATCAAAAACAAATGAAACAGTCCTTTTAAAATGTCAAAATTCTCCTTGTTGGACATAAAGGGCCACTCAGAACTTAACAAGTTCCTAATGGTGATTTTCACCAGAGATTAAAAAGGAATCTGATAGAGGGAGCCCCCCGCTGACGAAAAAACTACGTAGGTTCCCTTACTAGTGCCATTAACATGAATGAAGAATTTTGTTTTTTGTTTTTATATATATTTGAATTTTCAGTAGATTCTTATTAATACAGACAAAAAGGAAATCCCCAATTTTACATACCCTAAACTTCCTTTATCAATAAAATGTTCCAGATGCAGAAGTATTTTCTTAAATAAAGCCTTGAACACCCCCCTCTTTCTTCATTTATAATGGAAAAGTGCAGAATCATTTTTTCTGTTTTTAAAGAAAAGTGACAGTCGTGGACAAATTACTGTTCATCTGTACCTTCAAAAGTATTGAGATCATTTGGTCAGCAGGAAAAAGGGGCAATTCTGGCCTTTTCATAAAACAAGAGGTATCTTGTACTTAAACATATAACTTACCTCTGTTATGATCCGAGCTCAAATGCTGAGAACTAATGCCTGCACCGGTATCAATACTCGTTTTCCCGTTGCTTTCAGTGCCCAACTCAGGATGGAGACAATGCTTAGTCTCACTGGAGAGCATAATGCCTGAAGCATTCATAGAAGAGAAATCTGATCGGCTAGACATTGCCTCAGCCGCTTCAATTTCAAGCCATTGGCCAGTTTCATGCTTTCGCTTCCATAGTTCCATAAAACTTAAGCATGCATCCCTGGTGAATGAAGAAACACAGGACCATTAGGGGCCAAGTTCTAAACTGAAAACTGTCACACTTGAATAGGGATCAAATAACAAAAAAGTGACCTTGTAACAAAATCCCATTATCTCCTTTCTTTCTTGCAGTTATTTGGGTGTTGTGGAAAGAGAGGAATGCTAGAATATTCAAGGGGTATGTTAAGCATGCTTCCTATTTATCAACTAAGGCATTGGCTTTAACTATCTACCTTCCAAGGTTTGATTTTGTATCTGCTTTCAACTTATGGAACGGGTGGAGGGAGGTTGCCTCAGCTCCGAGATGAGACCTTCAATAGTTCAATCTTGGGAGACTCCAAATCCTGGATTCCTAAAGCTCAACTTTGACGGTTCTAGCTTTGGAAACCCGGGTCCGGCTGGTATTGGGGGAGTCCTAAGGGATGAAGGGGTGGTGGTGAGGTGGGCTTTTGCGGGCCCTATTGGTATGGCCAATTCTAGTGAGGCGGAGGTGCGTGTAGTTCACCAAGGAATAAAGCTTCTAGAGGGAGAAGACTTAAATCGAGTAGAATTGGCTAGGCGGCCTCCCTCAATGTGATCCGTTGGTTATCAGACTCTCATATGTTTCCCTGGGGATTTGCTTCTTTTTTCTTTTTTTTTGAATGGTAAGGATAAATTCATTAAAGAAAACGAAGACCGAGAAGGTCTCGAAAGGATACAAAGGAGGGCAATCAGAGCCAAAACAACACAGAAGAAAAAACAAAAGCGTTGGCAACCATGGAGGTGGAGGGAGAAAGTTGAATAGCTCCACTCTCTCCCTATGTACACCCTCTCTAGCAAGCTTGTCCGCCTTTCCGTTCGTTGTCCACCTCATATGATTGAAAGATATCGAAGATGATCCTACCCTGTCCTGAATCTCATCAAAAAGAGCTGCAAATCTCCAAGGCACCGGATGTGTTTCTCTTAGCCACCTTATGACTTTGAGAGAGTCCCCTCCTACCACCACGCTATTCAAGTCTCCGCTTTGCAAAAAAACATATTCCTTGGTAGATGGCTCGAACTTCTGCCTCATTGGAATCTGCCACCCCCCTATGGGCCCACAGAAAGCCCAAATGACATCCCCTCTTTTCATTTCTTAGAAGCCAACCAATACCCCAGCAGGACCCGGATTTCCCAGACTAGAGCCATCAAAATTCAATTTGAGGGTCCCTTGAGGCGGGGGAACCATGCTTGTACCACCTTAGGATTATTGGAAGAGGCGGTACAAATCTCTCTTCACCTGTGCCATAAATCGTATGCCGATACAAATTTGAACAATTCTAACGATTTGACCCATGAGATAGAAATTGATATCAACTGTTGAAAATGTATTGGGCTCCCTTAGAGTAACCCTTGAATATCCTTGCATTGCATTCCTTCCACGGTACCCAAAAAGTAGCTAAGGATACATGCCAAAGAATCTTCCCTTTCCGTTTCCATGGTGCCATTTTCCAACATTCAAATAGCTCCACAAGCGAAGGCGGGAATACCCAAGTTATCCCGAATCTACTCAAGACTCTACCCCATACCTTTGTTGCGAGCTTGCAGTGAATTAATAGATGATCCACAGTTTCCCTTGCCTCTATACATAGGGCACAACCTCTATACATATGGCGCAATAATCAATGAACCACATCTTCCTCAGGCTCAAATCTGATATTAACTATGAGGGATTTGCTAATTTTCTTAATAAGATTAAAGACATTGTGGGCAATTCTTGTATCTCCTTTCGCCATATTAGAAGATCGGCTAACGGTGAGGCAGATAGGCTTGCTAGGGTTGGGATGGGTATGGAGGCTTTCGAGCAGTTTGATTTCCTTCCTCCTTGATTTTTGCTTCTCTTTATGATGTCCATATTATATTTTCTTGTATAGCCCCGTTGCTTTCTTTTCTTTCATCTATTTGTATTTGACCATCTCAGTCTTTTTCTTTAATGAAATCTTTGACCATGAAAAAAACCATAAACTACAGCTTACATTAAACGTGAGGCCCCAAAGCATTCAGCAAAGGATATCAAATGCGTCATGCGATCCATGTCGAAGCCCGCCGCTACAGCACGTGCAAAGGCCATCCCCTGTTCTTTCTGCAGTACAGTTTTGCGTGTCTCGAGCACTCTTAAAAGCTTAACTCTGCAAAAGAAATATGTATAAGATGAAACATATCCCATAATGACGATTGTCGATGCATTTAGGCCATGTTTGGAAACCACGAATTTTTTTAATATGGATAAGATGAAACATGCCCCATAATGAGGATTGTAGATACATTTAGGCCATGTTTGGAAATCACAAATTTTTTTTCAGGGAATACTAGGTTGCCAAGTGGTTAGAGAGGGATAGAATAAACTAATATATATATATATATATATATATATATATATATATATATATATATATCGATAGAATAAACTAATATTCCGTGGAAAAAATTTGCATGGCTGTCGTACATGGCCTTATTGTATCCTACATAGTCACTAAGTAAGGCAAAGATAATCATAGCCATAAAACACGTGTATATGACAGAGTTCGATATAATGGACTATGTTTCAAATATATACCAACTTGGGCCCATCCTATATGAAGAAAAACATATGATGGTGAAAGAACATGAGCCACGGTAGCATTCTACAAATAAAAGGAACGATGAACCATAAATATGAGTTTAAGATGTCTTAGACCCAAAAAGATGGGTCGAAAAAGGTTGAAAAGACAACACAAAAAAAAATGGTAGTTGGAAAGTATGGGTTTAATATCGCCCTGACTTAAAAAGGCAAAATAAAATATGGTGTATACTTTATACATTTTCGAACCATCTTAGATGAATTATTTAGCATTTGGCTTTTAGGTCCAGACTCTATCATATGAATTCTTATTATTAGTAGCTGTCAAAGTCATTAGATTTAAAGAAAGTTGGACTCTTTCATTAGTAGCTCGTACTCGTAGAGTCATTACATTTGATTGGAAGAAACATGCATGTTGTTATTAAAATCAATCATTTATTAATTCGGCAATTGAACAGATTGAGAAAGTTTGACTTGATGTAACATGAAATCTACTAGTATGAAAGTGCTATGAGGGGAATGTTTGGCATCTCGACTTTCGCCCTTCGCCATCTTGGGCTGACAAAGAACCACAATTTTGTAGTTCATATGATACACTTGAGTTTATCATCAGAAACAAATTATATTCTTTGTAAGTAAATGCTAATTCAGATGATCTAACAACATTTTTATTCTACATCCAACATTAGACGTCAGCTCAACTCATCTCAAATTTCACCCAAGACCTTAGGGCAAGTTTCTGAAACACCTATGTCCTATCAATGGGAAGAGTTTGATCAAGAAGAAAAAATAGATAGAGAAAGAGAGAGGAAAGAGAAAAGGAGAAACCAAACCATGTGGAGAGATGCTCTCCCACTCCTATGTTTCTTCGGTTTTTTTTCTTAAATGTATTAATCAAAGGTTTTCTTATTATTTCAAAGTTTTGAAGTTAGTTGAAAAAAGAGTAAGTGAGACATTTTCGAAATAAAACAAGTTTACAATGTATTTTAAAGAAAACTCCAAGTTCTGCTAACATAGGACCAATCTTGGTGTCTCTTTGGAGACATCCGATAAAATTGGAACGATACAAAGAAGATTAGCATGGCCCCTGCGTAAGGATGACATGCACAAATCGAGAAAAGGACCAATCTTGGTGACAGCCAATTCCAATTTTCATATTGTTGCATATCATCAAATCTGTGGATCAACCCAAGGTTTGGGCAGATGAAGGACAACAAAATTTCTATTTTACCATTACGTATATGCTCATGAAAAGGATAGGCATGGAAAAGTTAGTAGCAAGGATGCCACTAGTACATACTTTGATTTCTCCTCCTGTACGGCAGAACCATTTGATTCAGGTGGAGGTACCCCAGGCTACAACAAAAGAAATTATATTGAGAATGGTCACTAAATGAGCCTTTGTATGACGCATGTAAATGCTGTGTCAATACCTTGAAAAGGACAATCGCTTTCTCTGCATCAGTGTCAAACACAGGCTTGCTACCTGTCCAAAATATAGTCATTAAGAATGGCATTCAAACAATCAGTATTTCTTGAAAACATTATTCTGTGTCAAATAACTCCAGAACATAAAGCCATTAAAAAAAAAAAACTCCAGAACATAAAAATGGAAAAGAAATGTAGAAAATCTCGAAGACGAATTCCACACATTACTGTAGAAGAGCTTAAAATGGAGCGAAACATCACTGAGATGAAAGAATGAAAATTTAATTGATGAACCCCTTTAGAGATTTTGACTAAATACAGTTGATAAAATGGACCCGAAGAATCAAGAATGAACATAATAAATTAAAATAAATGTCCTCATATCATACGACAACAGGAAAATGTTCGAATTTTTTTTTAGCGTACCTTCGATGCCCTCGGTGGATTTCGGTAGATTTTCTACCTGCTGCACAAAAAGAACAAAAATTACTCTTCTACAGTATATGAACCATCTAAAGATTAGTCAATATTATTACTTACAGTGCTCAGCCCGGTGTTGTCATTACCCTGAATGGCAATTGCTTCATCAATTTGTAAGATCTCAGATTCTATAGTATTCACACGTTCTAAGACCTCAGGAGTGCTGACAAAACGGACAAACCTAAGAGAGAGAAAAGTCATTATGATGTTTTAGCTTTTCTCACAAACCCTTAGAATAAGAAGCCTTTTCCGAGAAGAAGAATTAGATCATAGAAACAGATGGACTTCCTTGTCAGCGAAGAATCACATGCTCAATGACCACACCAAGGTATAATGAAGCCCAAAGTATCAACCAAGGTTTAAAAACTTAAATCAACTTGCATTTGATGACAAGCCAAGTCCAAACTAAGTACAAGTTGATTTTTTTTTTTTTTTTGAATGCCAACTGAGTACAACTTGATCAAGTTTTCAACTTCAAAATCTCCTATTTTAGTCTGTTTGCAGAGTTTTTCAAGTACTCAACCAACTATATCATGTACTTGATCAAGCTTTTTATTACTATTATTTTTTACTTGATCAAGTTTTTTGAGCACTTGATAGTGTTCTCAGGTTTTATGAAATACAAACTACTCCCTTAACTCGGCCTGAGTCATGGTGGAGACGAATCCACTTAGTGTATTTATCAAGTACTTGATTGAGTTGCAACAGTTAGCCTGTTACGAACCTAGATCGGTTCGCAACGGATTTGATCTTCTTAGAGGGAAGATCAGCCTCTTGATCCACTTCGAGGGAAGGATCAATCCTCCTTTGTGCACAGAACACAATTTTTGGAATAAATTTCTATGTACATATTTTATTCATAAGCAACATTAAATAGAAGAAAACATCCACGTTTCATCTTCCTATAAATTCTCCACTAATACCTATCTCTAAATCAACTTTGAAGATTTACCCAAGATAACACTGATCATAACTAACATCAAGACACGTTTCACTTTGTTAGATAACATCAAAAGACTCCCACGCATAGCAAACTCCACACAAACCTAATTAATTTATTCAACCCAGAGGGCCATGTAGGTACGTAACATAGCCATTAAGAACTAAAACATGTAAAGAAGCACCATATGCCATGAAACATCAACAGAGTTACCGACCTTTCCACTGTGCCCTTTGTAAACCATGCCATATCAGTTCCAGGATTCGGTTCAAGGATGATTGAATAACCGCCCTTGGCAATCTCATCTTGGGCCTTCTTTAAGTGGGCAACAAAAGGGTTCAACAAGCCAGATGCAATCTTCTCTGTCTTCCCATTTGCTGTGATAACCAAATCAAACCTGAAAAGAAACATCAGGTTTCCATCAGCAAAAACTCAAAGTAAATCAGCAAAATGACAAAATTTTACTTAAAAGCGTCACTTGGCACCTCAAAGAAGACACCCATATCTAATAACCAAAAATATATGAAATTAACATCACAGAACTACAAAACTGAATTGTTCGAAATAAGTCGTGTTGATCTACAACAGTAAGAATCATATCTACCATCCTTCTAAAAAGCGTGATTTCCATACCACATAATCCAAAAAAAGAGAAAAAATGGACCTATTAGTAGTACCATAATTTCTATTGAAAAAAGACCCAAAACCAAAATATTCAACAGATAACACCTGAAACAATATTTCTTACAGTAATTGCCTTGGAAAAGCAATGAAATTTGCATCACAACTAAAAGCATGTATTAGAGCTACAAAGATATCTTCCATTTGAAACAGAAATCCAATGTTCCAAACTTAAAATTACCAAATGCAAACTCCATCAAACTAACAAAATATGTTCCTAACATTACCTACAGTAACCATTCAAAAAAAAAAAAAAAAAAACATTACCTACAATAAAATTCCGATCAGAAAGGAGGTAACATTAAATTATTCAATAGTCAAATTACTTCTTGACACATAATAGCAATGTCATAGACTGGATCGGATACAGTTTTGCTTCAGAACCGAAAAAAATAAAAAATAAATTCAAGACACAGAAACCTTAAGATCAATTTAACCCGGGACTCAAACTCCATTGAGCCAACAGACTTCCCGAAAGATTTTTCACACTGGAAAGATGAATCCAACAAGAATAGAAAAGAAATTTGCAAAGAGTAGTACATCAAGTTCGTTGAATCTACACAACACTATGCAGTTCACTCCAAAACCTACTCTGAAACTTCACAAATCGTATGACAAAACTTAAAAAAAAAAAAGATTCTGAAAATTGCATGTTCTTTCCAAAATTTTCTTACCCCGTATTGACATACACATCATTTAGGCATTCCAATTGCTTCCAATCAAAGTAAAAACCCTAGGCTGATTATTCATTGATTAATCCCTGAAATTTTCTCAATATCACACTACTTTTTGAAACTCCCAACTCATTTCGACACAGAGCGAACTAAACCACAAAAATATAGGGAACAAATCGAAAAATCGTATGACAAAACTTTAAAAAAGACAGATTTTCAAAATTGCATGTTATTTCCAAAAATTTCTTACGCCGTATTGATGTACACATCATTTAGACATTCCAATTGCTTCCGAACAAAGTAAGAACCCTAGTCCGAAAATTCACTGATTAATCCCTACAACTTTCTCAATATCATACCATTTCCGTTCGAAACTCCCGACTCATTACTAAACCACACAAATATAGGAAACAAATTGAAGAAAGATCTCAGCAATGGCAGATCAAGACTACCTGGTTCGAGTAGGCATGAGCTGAAAAACCTACATTGACACTTCATAAATCGTATGACAAAACTTTAAAATATACAGATTTTCAAAGTTGCACGTTCTTTCCAAAAATTTCTTCAGCCGTATTGACGTACACATCATTTAGATATTCCAATTGCTTCCGAACAAAGTAAAAACCCTAGTCCGAAAACTCACTGATTAATCCGTAAAACTTTCTCAATATCACACCATTTCCTTTCGAAACTTTATCATTCCGAGACAGAGCGAACAAAACCACAAAAATATGGGAAACAAATCAAAAAAACGTATGACAAAACTTTTACAAAAAGACAGATTCTGAAAATTGCATGTTCTTTCGGAAAATTTCTTAAGCCGTATTGATGTACAAATCATTTACACATTCCAATCGCTTCCGATCAAAGTATAAACCCTACGCCGAAAACTCACTGATTAATCCCCAAAACTTTCTCAATATCACACCATTTTCTTTTAAAACTTTCTCATTCATTGACAGAGCGAACTGAACCACAAAAATATAGGAAACAAATTTAAAAAAAAACGTATGAAAAAACACAAAAAAAGACAGATTCTGAAAATTGCATGTTCTTTCGGAAAATTTCTTAAGCCGTATTGATGTACAAATCATTTAGACATTCTAATTGCTTCCGATCAAAGTATAAACCCTAGGTCGAAAACTCATTGATTAATCCCTAAAACTTCTCAATATCACACTATTTCCTTTCGAAACAGAGCAAACTAAACCACATAAATGTATAGGAAACAAATCGAAGAATGATGTCAGTAATGGCAGATCGAGAGTACCTGGTTCGAGTAGGCGTGAGCTGAAAAACGGCAGAATCGAGACGAGTTTCAGACTTCATTGCGGAAAAAATTGATTAGAGAAGTTCTAGATCTCTCAAAAACAGTGTTTCAGTTGCAGAGAATAGAAACGAACTGAAATGAGAATGGAAATAGTCAAATGAAGGAGAAAATACAGAAAAAAGGAATTAAAAATTACTTTGAAGCTGATCGAGAAATGAAGATGTTCAGGAAAAAATGGGAAAAGGTCCAAAAAGATGCTTTAATGGCAGAAAATAAATGAAGATACCATTAAGGAGAGAGAAAGCTGGACAAAACCACAAAGGTGCTTTAGTAGCAGAAAATAAATTAAGAGAGGAGAAAAAAACAACCGACAGAGGTGCTTTAATGGCGGAGAGAGAGAGGGAAAGAGAGAGAGAGAGAGAGAGAGAGAGAGAGAGAATCACGGAGAGTTCTGTCTTTGGATTCCGGCCAGATACTGCGGAAAGGCATAATAAAAAGGGTAAAAAAGGGAAAACGGGATATAAAACAGCTGAAGAAAACGAAGGGTATTCTGGTAATTCGCGTTCTTATGGGCCGAGAGCACAAATGGAAACCAAGTCAGAAAGCAGTTCATGCAGTCGGCGGATATTAAATAGGGGGAAAATGATATATTTCCCACTTTTTATTACGTACGAGAACCTCTATAGATCGCAGGGTTGGGATCATCCACGATATATGGTGTTTAGCCTATATTTATATTGTGGCCCAACAAAGGAACGGTTTGGATCATCCTATGAATTGAGCCCCACTGTACTTTTAACAAAAATGCTGGACTTCACTGGCACTAACGATACAAAATCACATCATATTCTTGACTTCAGGCTCGCTCGCCATATAAATTCTAGGGGTGCAACTCGGCTGGTTCAACCCGAAAAAAAGTCGGGTCGGGTTCGGGTTCGGGTTCAGGTTGAGTTTTCTCAACCTGGGTTGGGTTCGGGTCTGCATCAGCTTGAGGGTTTGGGCAATACAACCCAAGTGATACCTGGCATTTTTTATGAATTTTTTAGTTTATAAGCTTAAAAACTCGGGTTGGATCGGGTTGAACTCGGATCAGGTCGGGTTGGGGTTGGAAAAATGGGTTCCTTGGTCGGGTCGGGTTGAACCTTGTCAACATGGTTGTGCTGACTGCTGATATCATTTCCCTAAAATAATTGAATCCAGAATCATTTTCTAAAAATAATTAAATACCAATATTGCTAACAAATAGGGAATTTATATATATTTTTAATTTTGTTCATTTCGGGCTTAATTAGTAGGGCAAAAGACATGCCATGCAGTGTCCATCTACGAGTAGTTCCACCTACAGGGATATGCATCTTAGTATTTTATTCTGATGTCTTAAATATTTTTAATTATTAGTTTTTAAAATCAAAATCGTGTAAAATGATTAAAAAATGGAAATTATTAGATTATTATATTAATGTAATCAATGTCAGTACTATTAGCGATTATTATATGATTAAAAATGTATTAGATCTGGTCAAGCTGGCAAGAAGGATGCATGTGAGACTGTGAGTCCGATGAGGCTCAAACCCACGACAAATGCAAGTCTTGATGGCTCCTAATCATACAAAGACATTACACACAGAAAATTTGTATGTCTTTGTTTGTCATTTAAGACGAAGAATTTCATGTAGCATTTTTGCGAGAAGAAAAGAGAGGCCATATGTTCAAGGATAAAAGATTAAATATTAATGCCTTCTCCAGCGCCTCAAGCTTTTTAAGTAATTGGTTGTTTCACATGGTATCAGGGCAAAGGTCCTCAGTTAGAATGGCAACCCAGCTCAAAACTCCTTGATATTAAAAATTCACATGCAATGGCAACCCAAATAGAGGGGCCACATGTGCCATGTGTAGGCCAACCTTAAAAAGAGGGGACACACGTGAGCGTTAAAGCATACAAGATTAAATAACGCCTTCTCCAACAGCTTAAGCTTTTGGAGTAATTGGTTGTTTCGCGGCATAAGTGACGAGTTGATGTGGAGTGGCGGGAAAATAAGGAAACATGAAACTCTATTTATAATAGATTTTTTCTTTTCCCTATTTTTCAACCCATCTCTCACTCTCTCCTCACACGTGCCCTCTCAGTTCTCCATGGATTCCCCCCCCATAAAATATTAGCTTTCTTAGTGATGAGGGAAGGGCAGAGAATGGGCAAGGGAGAGAATTGAGAAGGAATGAGTGAGGAGATGATGCAAAGCGGCTGAAAATGATGACAACAAAACCCTATTTTGTGTTGATTTCTTCTTTTCCCAGTTTTTCAGCCACTTCCGACCCTCTCACTCTTGCCCTCTCAATTCTCTTCCTCTCTCAACCTCCTTGCCCCTCTCTCCATTGCTTATTTTGTGTGTGTGTGTGTGTGTGTGTGAGAGAGAGAGAGAGAGAGAGAGAGAGAGAGAGAGAGAGAGAGAGAGAGAGAGATCTTAGGGCCTTATTGTTTTCATAATTTAGCTTATTAAGAAGATTATTTGGAGGGTCATTTTTTATGGTACAATGGCCATGGGTTATGTGGCTCTCCTACTAATTTGTCTTTAGATCCTTTGCAAAAGTAGAAAACAAGGCAGATAGAATACACTATCAGTATCTGCCTCCCATCCCTTTCTTCTACTGTCTACAAGAAACTATCTTACAATACTTTGGAAAGAATTGTTGTGTCAGTGTTTAGACTAGAACTGGAAAGGTGGCTTGAAGACAATTTGCTAAAAGACAGTCAACTAGTCAACTCCCAACAATAAGAGAACGGCATGAAAATGGACCCTCCACTCTTTTACAATATATGCGAAAGAGAAGTTCACAACAATGACCTATCAACAAACCGGCAGAAAATACAAAGAATATGGGGGCGTTTGGGCCTAGGGAGTAAAAAATTATGGAAAATAATGTTTTTTATGAAAAATATCCAGAGGTCAAATAGGTTTGGAGTTATGATTGAAAACAAGGAATTTTTTTTTTGGTTACCGTTATTGGCACTACAATGTATTAATAATTGTGCAAACCCAGTTTGTCTTTTCTTTTTTAATTAGCTTTTGGGAGCTCTTTGGGAACTTTAATAACCTTTGACAAGCATTTAAATAATAAAAGATAAGATGAGTTAGTGCAATTATCAAAACATGGTAGTGCCAATACCAGCAGGGGAGGAGGCACATATAGCTTGAGGGGGGCCATGGCCCCCCATGACTTGCAAAATTCCTTTATATGGTGCATGGCTACCCATGCATGCCAAGCTAGTTTAGTGGCCATGGCCTCCCACAGTGACCAATGCAGCCCCCCCCCCCCCCAACCCCCCCCCCAACCGTAAATTCCGCTTTATTAGTCAGAAATTACAGAAACAGGCCGAACCAGCGGAATGGTGGATTTGCTTAACAACATTCTTAGTTTTTTTTAGGAGATGATAAATTCGCACCCCCTGTAGGATGATCGCACCCTATAATGTGAATTGACGTGAAAAAAAGCGTCAAAAAGCCTAAAAAAGCGTCAGACTTTCACGCTTTTTGACATCAATTCACACTAAAGGGGCGTACATCATCCTTAGGGGGTGCGAATTTATCATTCCCCTTTTTTTTCCTTTCACAGAAAACTGCAGAAGTGCAGAGAAGGGTTACAGAATGTGACCAGAGTTTACCAAACACTGGAAAATGGTGTACATTGGAAATGAGCCATGGATGTGACTATGTGAGACCACATGTATAATTCCTCTTCTAAATGAGTAAAACCCCGTACTAAAGGGAAGTGAAATATTTGCCCCATTGTCTTCCCCGAGCCATACCCTCTTGGGTGTTTCTGACCAAGGTTTTAAATTTCGTTTTCGGGGGCAATTTTGGTCCTCACAGAAACTGAAATTTTAGCCAAAATTCGGTAAAGGGGCTTGAAATGTCGTTTTTTTTAGCCCAAATTTCGGCTGAAATTCAAATCTGTAAAGGAATAAAAAAATTAATATTTTATCAAAACTTTCACAATTTAGACCAAAATTTGGTAAATTTTCGGCAATTCCGTTTTCAGAACGTTTCGGTTTCGGTCCTCACCGAAATCCTAAATTTCAGCCGAAATTTAAAACCTTTTTTCTAACTACTAATTTTACCTTACAAGGGGGTGGCCAAGGGAAGAAAAGGGAGCAAATATATCATTTCCTTATTCTAGCATAATTTTATCGACACTTTAATTTTCGTCTTCATTTTAGTGATTAACATGATCCATTGGCGCACATGTAAAAGATCCGGACCTTCGTCTCACAGGTCCCATTTTCTATGGGTCATTGCCCTAACTCACACCAATCAAAACAATTAAGGCCATGTTTGGCTGCCATGAAAGTTTTTTCCATGAAATGTTGGTTTATCAAGTGATGGGAGAGTTGCAAGGAAGGTAAGAGAGGGAGATAATTTGAGGGCATGAGTGAGGAGAGGGTGAGAAGTAGCTGAAAAACAGTGAAGAAAAACTCAACTCAAAATATATTTTTTGTTTTCCTTTATTTTAAGCCACCTCTCTCTCTCTCTCTCTCTCTCTCTCTCCACATGTAAGCTAATATTCCATGAAAAAAAGTTTCATGGTTGCCAAACATGGCCTAAATGTCGGCCTCGTGGTCAATTTGTTGACGAATTAGCTGGGCTATAGACCATTCGTGATGGGTCCCACCAATTTCCATTTTAATTTTTTACATGGAAGTGCTATTACCATCCAGCCCTTTTTTTGTCTTTCATAAAACAACTACATTTTAATCTCATTTTTGTTCTTTTCTTGCTAATAAGAGAATAGTGTTCCTGCGCAGCTGCTCAGATAAGCTATCTGAGCAGCTGCTTCAAAAACTCATGTGGCCCACATTTTTGGGGTGATCCAAAGCATTCATTTGAAAGGCCCTACCATGGATAGGTTGTGTACCAAAAATCAGCCATATAGAATCATCCTAACCCAATCAAGGGTGGAGGAGAAAATGGACAAACACTGTTTCTGACCATTTTTTCCCTCCACAAATGGCACGGTTAGGATTATCCCAAAGGGCTGACTTTTGGTACACCCTATCCATGGAAGAGCCTTCCAAATGAATGCTTTGGATCACCCCAAAAATGTAAGACCACATGAGTTTTTGAAGCAGCTGCTTAGATAAGTTACCTGAGCAGGAACACTTTTCTTTGCTAATAAAGTTATTTTCAAAATGGGGGCGAGAATATCATTTTTCATTTTGATATGGGAAATGATATTTTCATTTTTCAGCATTTCCACTCTCTATTCTTTGCCTTTTCTTGGAAATGACTTTATTTTCCAGAGAAGACAACAAAAAGGAGGGCAAATGCAATTATTTTCAGGAAAATAAGGGTAAAATACGAAAAAATTGCAAACCATGCAATTCGAGAGGCAGAGGCGGCAGCAAAGGCAATCAAGCGGCTGAACAATTATTTCGGTTTCACATCCATTTGACGTCGTACCGTCCAAAAGACCAAATGCCCTGTTCTTTAATTATTTTTTTGTTTTTTATCTCCACCGTCCGATCCTTGCAACTTGGAGGAGGAAGAAGAGACATATGAGAAAATGCAGGAGAGAGAGAGAGAGAGAGAGAGAGAGAGAGAGAGAGAGAGGTGGAGGTGCCGGAGAAATGGAAAAGAGGAAGACGAAGAAGAAAAAAGACACCACTGAAAAAATGAAAGGCACCTGAAAAAATTGGAAGGCGCAAGAAAAATGGAAAAGAGGAAGAATATACAAAGGTCTGTTTTGCGACACAATCTAGCATGACCCCCCAGCAGAAATGGCCAATCCCCACTCTTCCTCTACTCTTCCCCAAGATCTACTTGTTGAGGCTCCCTCATAAGTAACTGACAAATAGAGGCACGCCATCACCCTTACCAGTTTCCTCAATTTCCTTTCCTTTCTAAGATCTCGCATCAGACAGTCTCTGAATTCAGCTCTCTGAAACATTAGTCTTAAGATTATTCTCCATCCCTGGATAAGATAGACCCAGCACCCTGTTAGTTTCAGCCACATGATTCACAAGCAGTTCATTCAATTCCATGTCTGGCCTTTGCCATGCTAACCGTAAGATTTCCATTTCTGAGGATTGGACAGTAGCTAATTGGTTGGATTCCCTGTTACTCGGATCGTTCTCCCCAAATTTTCTTTTGTTACCTTCTGGAGTTTCCTTTCTACTCGTTTCTTTAATGCTTCCGATTTCTGTATCTACCATTTGAGTCCCAGCCATTCCAACCTGAGAAGGTGTTTCTTGGACAAGGGTTTGGATAAATTACGGCTTCGTCTAAGAGCAATGTCTGGTCATCTACCACCGCCAAGCCTAGCTCTCTGACATGCAAGGAACTAGAGTAAGAAAACACACAAGCATACCTCACACAGGTTTTCAGGCACTGTGGCCGATGTTTGAATCAACATTCTACCCCTCATATCGGTGACCCCCTTGGCATGCCTCATCCATAGCCAACACTTTCCTGATCTTTGCTCCTATGCAAATATCTAAATTTCACCCTTTTAGATACTTTTTTCTGACCCATTGCCGATACTAAGCAGCAGTCAAAATTTTGTAACATTTTTTCATGATATTATGCATGGATCAGATATATCATGGCAAATTCCTCAGAAAGAAATGGCGGGCGATTCTAGGATACTCTAAAATTTGACAAACTACATGACCAGATCTTAGAAAGGGGAGCCCACTTTCGCAAGCCAAAGTTGCAATAGTGTTGCGGGATTTTCTTCCGGTGGGACACAATAAGCACTTAAAATCCATCTAATGCATAGATATTGATGTTCCCCTCGATTCCACGCATATATATTGATGTTCCCCTTGATTCGGCTCGACTTGAATAACCATGGTTCTAGTATTTGCAGTGTTCCTGACCATCTGGGTGCCAGTTTCCCCAAGATCCCTCTTTTTGCATTTGGGATGGCTTGGAGGGCTACAACTCCAAGCTAAACCTGCCCTGATTGAAAGTGATTCTGATCCATAGCCGAAGTATCAAGAGTCATTCCAATCTCCATGGTTGAAGAGGTTTTCCGTAGGATCCAAAGTTTCTACCCTTGCTCTGTGTAGGTGCCGTAGCCCAGTGAAGAGGAAGATTCTAGTGATCGATGACCAGACCTTACTGCACCTCCAACAATCCACCCTGTGCTTGAAATTAACTAAGCAACATTGAGAACATCTCGAATCTCCAAGTTTATTTTCCTTTCTTTTGTTTGCCGCCCTTTCATATTGCCTCACCTCCCTGCTTTGAACTATGTCCCAGACTCCCACCTTCAATCCTCTCTGGGCGCTTCTCAGACAGGATACACCATTACCCAATATGACATACTGTATTGGCCACTATTTAAACAATTGGGAAGGACCCTAGTTACCAGAAACAACATTAAGCTGGAGTGGCAGAAGTGGAGAAAAAGCAATTTCATGACTAGGAGCATATAGAGATCACAATATCCCAAATGGGAACTGCACCCTGAGCAAACACACTTGCAAGTTTTGTCCAAAATCCAAATACAGCTCCAAGAACAAAGAATTACAATATCTAGTTGTGTGATAATCTAACACTGAAAATGAGACTAGTTGTATGCACCAATATCCCTTTCACCAATGAAAATAATAACTCTTCACTGTAACTGGATTTGAGAAACAAACTCAATATTTAAGAGTTAAGATTAATATATTATATTGGCTACAATCTGAAAAATAATAGAATAGCCTATCACAAAGGAGACAAAAACCAGAAAAGATCAGCATGTAAAGAAGCGCAATATATTAGCTAGTCCCAGGTGCCACTCAACATAAAATAGTGGGGTACTTAAATTTTATCTCCCAAAAAGTGTGGCTAATACCGATAAAATGGGTAGCCACTGATACAACACGTGAAACCAATAATTCGGGCAAGTATTTAGAGATATGCTAAATTGACTAATCTGAAATTGAAGGCATTTGAAGAGATATCTAATCCACAATATGTTATGAGGTCATCCCACCAGGATGATCCAACTTCACACCAGTGACGTGCAGAAACCAACAACATTTTGACAGCTCGATTCAGAAAACAACATACATAATTAAAGAACGAACGACATTGGCCAAAATACATGGTATTAAAAAAAACTCTTTCATCATAAAATCCAATAAGAAAATAATATGTAACAGCATAGAGAAACCCACAGACAAGGCAGACAAACCACCCGAGATGGAAACACATGCCATCAAAAGCCAAAGATAAACACGCTCTTGTGGACTTCTATGAATCGCCAGAAAAGAAACAAGAGGTGAAAAAACAACCATAGATGCAGCTGATTTTCCTGGAAAAATGACTAATATTCTTAAACTGTGCTACCTGGATCTGGTGGGTGATTAAACAGTTCATTGAGTGCCCTCCTTGCGAAGGTGGCAGCCAGCATTTTAATGGAGAATTTCATTGGACTCCAGAATGCCGCTCTCTTTCACTTGCATAACAGTTGGACTCTTGCCCGCTTTAAAAAAGACACCCCACAGATTTTGCGTGTCAAAGCTTGGAGCTTATCATTGATGGGGTTGATTGCTGTTGCTAAGTTCCACTCCAGGGGTATTCCTGATGATTGTTACCGATTTCAACACTCAAACTTAACTAAGCATCCACAGCTTTCTTGTTGCCAGCTGAAAATAAAGACAAGCAACATTAAGAACAGAGAAGATTAATTCTAAAGAAATGTTAAAAAGAAATTCGCGCACACACACACGCACGCACACGCAAAAGGCATTTCACAGATGCTAGCGTCCATCGCAAAAGGCATTTCGCAGATGGTCTGTCGCATGTCAGACCAGCCACACGTGATATGAAGACAAAATCAGCTGCCACACAAGATATGAAGACAACCTGCTGAAAAATGATCATGTGTGGCAGGTCTGACATGCAACAGACCATCTGTGAAATGCATTTTGTGATGGACGCTAGCAAATCCCTATGTGTGTGTCGTGCATGTGTGTGGGCGCGCGCGCGCGCCCACAGTGAAATGATATCAGCACAACCATGTTTTGATATTTGCACTAATCCATCTTGTCCTTTATTAGTTAAAGAGCTGTCAAAGGTCATTATAGTTCCCAAAAAGCTTTCACAAGTCAATTAAAAAAGAAAAGAAAAGCTAGGTTTGTGCAATTACTAACACATGGTTGTGCTAATAACATTTCCCTACAAACACACACGCGCTCACACACACACACCCGGCCCCACCTAGTGTCAGGAAAGTTAATGATTTTATTTAAATCTTGGTCGTTTTTTTTTCCCGATCGAAGATTAACAGTTTAGATTTTCGATTGGAGCCTTTCGGACTGTCGGATTCACACTTACTATAAATAGTAAGTCCATTTATACTATAAATAATAAGTCGAATTCCGTTTTTACTATAAATAGTAAGTCAAAACTTACTATAAATAGTAAGTCCATTTTTACTATAAATAGTAAATGGGACCACTTAATATATATTTTGTAGTTAATTTATTTAACAAGATAAGATTAGAGAGAACTAATAAAATTGTACACATTCCATTCTTTTAGAATAAGAATAGGAAACATACTTTTTAGTTGAAATAAACTAGGAAGCACAAAGAGAAGAGAAGAAGGAAGAGAGAAAGAAAAGAAAAAAAGCGAGGAAGGGAAGAATACTTGGGACCAATTCGCAACCCATATATGAAAAAGGACTAATTTCGTCATGTTTTGGATCCCCACGAATGTGCGTATATGTGTGTAGGGTTTGTTGCAATTAGGGTTTCCATATACGCATGTTTTCCCATATTTAATTACTAAATTTTCTCAGTTTTTAAGCCCTAATTAAACCCTGATTTTTTTAATTATCACCTCTATACATGCGTATTTTTCTCAGTGTTAAAGGCATGGAAACTGCTGATTTTACAGAATTTTATGCCATAAAAACTGTTGTTTTTTACAGTTTTATGTCCCTAACTAGTTGCTGATTTTGACAGTTTTATACCCTAATTAGTTGCTATTTTGGCTGTTTTATATTCCTAAATATGTGCTAATTTTGAGTATCTGAGTGCTGATTTTGCAACAGTCTTAGGGCATAATAAGTGCAGATTTTCATAGTTTTAATGCATGATTAAGTGCTGATTTTCTTAGTTTTATTTCGTGATTAGTCGCAGATTTTTATATTTATTAAGGCTGATTTAGTTGCAGATTTTAAGAGTATTTTGATGAAAATATATATATTTTAGGGTATGGAAAATATGAATTTTGGGACCACATAGAGAGTAGTTGAACAAATAAATAAAAAGACATCATAGGACAATAATAGGTATAGGTTAAATAACTTTAACATAAGACCGAAAGAAGAAACTGACACCAAGCTAATTATTAAATTTGGACCTCAGGATCCTCATCTTCACATCAGTGTCAGGATTTCGTATGATCACCTATGCTTCAATATCAAGGCAAGTGATGACTGACTTTTTTAATATTACTTGCGATTATGATTTCTATGATTATTCTCATTCCTTTTGCACCTACGTCATTGAATTACCTGGAATTCCCTTGTGGAAATTGCATGTGGTAAGATTTTTATTTTTAGGCCATAATCTATATATACAGTGTTTTTGTTTACGCCTTGTACTATAGTACGGAAAGGCCATAGAGCTACGTGTGGCCATAGATCGACGGGTTTGTGATGATTTCACTGTGTATATACTTATGAGGAGATAGATATGACCCATATACCTTGTCGAGATGACATGATATTTTTCGTAATTTATCCGTCTCTATATTTACTCTGTATGATTGAGGCTCCCTTATATGATTCCATGATTTGCCATCTTTAGTATATTCCCTTGACATTCTCACATGCTTATTGATATTCTTTATCCTTAGCAATAAATCTTATAATTCTTATTGTTTTTCCTTATTACATGTGAATGCCATGAGAAACACATTTATAATGCAGATTTTCATTCTTGTCACTTTCATTATCTAAGCCAGTCACAAGCTTGTTGTTTGACTTAGATTATTTTTCAAACTTTGTAGGTGAGGAAAGTGAAGGAGCCTTGCCGATGAACAAGTCTAGGTGGCACTTAGGATGGGAGAGAGCACTAATAGGATTTCTTTTGAGGATGACTTGTTGTCATGCCCGATGGAAGTTTAGTTGTTTCTATTCATTTTAGATATTGAGTTTTAGTCATGGATTCAGTTATTATTTTATTTCAGTTCATAGTTCGATATTAGCAGTCGAGATAAATCATGTAATAGACATTCAATTAATGGAATAGAATCGTTTAGTTATTGTTTTCCCTTTTTGGGGTAGCGATTCAGATTTTAGGATTTTGAAGAAAAAAAATTATAACTAAAAATTTGCCCCAAATCTGGGTCGTTGCACACACATATATAACTTATCTGGTCCGACAGACCAGAAAATGTGAGCCCATATGCAAATGATACTATATATATGGGATTTGCTAGGTAATTTCGTGGCTGGCTTTTGCATGTGAGGTGGTATTGGTCGATTTCGATTTAAATCTTGTAAAATCATGGAAATGCATGGAAACATAGGCAAATGATAAAATTTTAAGATGAAATCACATTGAATGCCTAGTGACATGACAATAAGTACAATGTAATGAAGTATAAGAAAGTAAATTGACCGGTCATTCCTCAATGGACCCCAAGTTTATGTGAGCATCACATACATTTATGAGGTGGTATTAGTCCCATGCCGATCTCACATCCCGTGCATAAGACAACATTACTTTGTTGTGCAGCCCAATGATACTGCCTACCAAATATCATTATCTACATGAATGGGCTGAAATGAAATGCAAAGAAAAATTACTTTAAAAAAAACAGTTCTCCTTTCTGTGTTTAGTTAGACTCATCATTTGTATGATGCATAGATTTTAAAATTTAATATTCCCATGACTTCACCTTGAAATGAAAAGTGGGCCCATCTTGGAATCAGTCGGCCCACGAAATATCTTGTACAGTACCTAGTATTAAATTATAATAATTTGCATTCACTTCTGCAGAGTTATGGGTGGTGTGACAACTTAAAATTATAGGAACCACAGTAACATTTTGAGAAAGAAACAGCAAAGCACCGACGGAAATCTAGACAAAATAATGCAGGGAAATCTTACATGGGCATGATTTCAAAAGGGAGCTTCAAGTTATTCGTCCCAAACTTCTGCACTTCCATTGGAGGCATCTTCGCCATCTTCTTCCATGGAAAGCCTAATATATTCTCTATGAGCAAAGCGGTCCCACTCTGTCAAAGTAGGATCTTCCCGTTCCTGCTCAGATCATTGGAATTGAAAGCATAAATAAGGTGTAACACCGCTAACAATATACCACCACACCTTCCAGCCTCTCATGTTCATGACTAAGAAGGTATGCATAAAATTCCACCACACCTTCCAGCCTCTCATGTTCAAAATGCAGTTACCTGACGAATAAGAAATGGATCGCGAGTTTCAAAAGCCATGAACTTATTCAAATTGAAAAGGATGTTGAAAACATTTCCTGATAGTTTGCAGCCTCTTAAGTCGCGTAGTGTAAAATGACATTCTTTCTGCAGGACATTTGGAAGTGTTATGGGTAATGAAGTTATCACTAGCCAGAATACAAGAAAGAAATATCTAAAAGAGAATTAGTAGAAACAAGGTGACCTCTGGTTCAATCATGTCAACCATCTGGCATAAGATATCCTCAAAGAGCACAGGTTCTTGGGCCATACATTCCATGCGATGCAACTGCTCCTCATAAAAGAATTGCATTTCATTGGGTGTGAGTACTCCATTTCCATCTAAATCTATACATTTGAACCTGAAAGAAACAGGTTATGGATATGAATGCCTTGTACAGATTATCTTGTACAAATAAAATTGGAACTTGAGGTCCAGGGTAGAACTCAACTAAAACTGAATACATAGGATATTATTCGTAATGCCATTCCATCAACAAAATTCACATGGAGATGACCCAAAAAGAAAGTAGATCATAAAGTTATCCCTTAATTTCACTAGTAAAAATATACTAAGGACAATGGTCCCCATGAAGCTTATCCGGGAACATAACCAATTATCTTTGCATGTGATACCAAATTGATGGGGGAACATGTAATTCATATAAATATTTAGTCATTATACATACACCGTGTTTCACATGTCCTATAAATCAGTATATACTATAGTTGTTATGTAATTCATATAAATAGTTATTCATAATGCATATACCACATTTCACGTGCTATTTATATAAATATAACTAGTAACACATACTAATATAGTATACCACTAATACACTTAAGGTTATTGATGTGATCCGACCGTCGGATCGCCACTTTCATTGCATATGATGTTACTTTTATTATTATTTTTGAGGATTATTGGACTTATTTAGCTTATTTGTGGACCTAGATGTGGGGGATGTCCACATCATCTAGGGCCCACCCTTGCACATTATTTTTTTTCTATTTGTTTAGTTAGTTTTTTCACTTGTGCCCTTGTGCTACTAATATCTTCTTCCTTGTGTTTAGGGGCATGGGAGTCTTTTCAACCTCAATCAAGTGAGCTAGCATGGGGCCCACCAAGAAGGAGAAAGCCCTAACTTGAATTAAAATTTGTGATGACCAAATCAAGGAGCCGACGGCCTCCCCTCTCTCTTGCACGCCAATTGCGTTCCCCCCTTTCCCCAAACTGAGGTAGCCCTCTCTCTCTCTCTCTCATGCCTCTCCTTCTCACACCCTTCTCCATCATCCCAGATCTCCCATTCATTATCTCCCTATTTTTTTTCACGCCCTTCTCCATCATCCCAGATATTCGGGTGAGGTTTTCCTACGTTTTTCGGGTGAGGTTTTTCCTTTATTTTCAACCTTTGTTGAGCCTTTTAGCCCTTTAGCACCCCTAGGAACCTTTTACTTGTCTTACCCTAGACCATCTTGGAATTTTTACCCTTGTTTAGAGTAGATTTGGGCCCTAGGTTCCTATTTTATTTCGTGGACAGCAGTTAAACAGTGGTTATTTTCAGTTATCTGAGCCTCATATTCTCATCTTCTTGTGTTATTTGGATTGTCATATGCAATATTGCTTACTATAAAAATCTTTTCCATATTTCTTTATGCCGAGATTAACCAATTACTGCTTGCTTCTCTGTTTATGGATGGATATGGCTATATGAATGTGAAAGTTTGGTTCCATTGAGCTCCTAAATTCTTCATAGTCATTTGCGAGCCTCCGCGTTTTCACCAGTTATGGTCTTGATACGAGTTCCCGTTTTGGCATTCATTTCAATGGGGATGAAAATGATAACAGTTTGGTCGTTTCGTGTCAGTTTTGGTAGAAATTTAAAACAATGCTCCAATGTGAAGCCACAAAGAGAAAGGATGGGAGAATTTGCCCCTTTTGAAAAATTGGACTTTGGTCAAATAGTCAAAAGGGAACATCTTCCCTCTGCTTCGACAAATCGAAGGGTTGGGATGATCCTATGGAGCTGATTTTTTGGGCACACCCTATCTGAGGGCCCATCAAATGAATGCTTTGGATCACCCAAACAATGTGGCCCCCACTATACTTTAAGCCACGGAGTAGATAAGTTATCTATCCCGAGGAGTAGGAAGTCTTTTCTCTAATATTCGTAGGAAGGGGGAAGGGCCCCATTTCAATTGCCACATGTTTGGTTTTAATTTTGGGTTTGTTTATTATGTTAATAGTCAAATCTAGCTAGGTTCTATTTTAAGTTTTTATCTGTTTTAAACGAGTCCTTTGCACAAGCATCTTGGCATGGAGAATTGGAGGGGAGCCCAGCTACTCACAATAGGGTTTGAAACAGGTGAAACTCAGAGAAGTTCCTCCAATTATATAATATGTCTCTCAACAAAAGCCCCAAAAATTTCTCACGAGAGCCATATATCCTCAATGGTTTGTGCATTAGATACATTTTACAATTCTGCATTTACTACAACTAGGAACCAAGAACAGTTCCAGCTTTAAATGTGTTTTAGCAAGAATTCCAAGTGTTTTAAAACTAGTTTTTCACAGTTATCGACTAAAGAATGTCAAGATGATAAAGGCCAGAATCACAAGGAGAAGAACTGCACAACCCTACCAAATTATAACATTCAAAGGATAAGGTATGAATAGATACCAATACTCAAGACTAGGCTCAGATGATTTATCCTCTTCTGACAGCATGAAGTAAACAAAATCTTCATAACCCATCTTTCCTTCAACTTTGCTGGTAAATTTTCTTGGAATCTAAGACACAATTAAAATGTAACAAGATCAGAAACAAATGGCATATGTATGAAAGAATTTCTTTTACTGAAAAATATAATTTGGTTTATGTAGTTTGCATAAAGTAAATACAAACCTGTGAAAAGATTCTATCAACAATCCTGTATGTAAGAGCATGGTTACCATATCTAATAAGGTTATCTTTATCGATCAAGAAATCATGATCTGTATCCAGCTCCCAGAACTTGCAGTATATCACATAGAAGTGTTCGTAGGAAAAGTACCTGTAAAGGAAAAAATAATTTTTAAAATAAAAATGTGCATAACTTTCACAAGAGGCAGCAATGATATTGGATGGGTGCAAAACCAGCAGATCTAGTCAGCAGCATCAACTTTAATCCATAGTAACCATTGCATCAAAGATTTCATAACCAGTTCCTACCTTTTTTAGGTAAATCATTCTTTAAACCCTTTCCAGGTGTCTTACCACAATATATGAAATATAATCCATGTTACATGCATTCTTCTAAATGGACAAAGAATCCGTGTCGGACATGTCTCTGATTTCAATACTTCAGGATTCTTTGAGACACTTCTAGATCTATTTTAACTGTTTTTTTTCATGAATACCGCTAGCGCAAATTTACAATTACCATATGTTTTGAGTTTTACCCATCCTAATAGTAAGTTTCTTAAATGGAAATAAAATATTATGTCTATTTAACCTATTAAAATTTTCAAGCTATTACTTGTTTTAATCATATTATTATGTAAAAAAATAAAACTTGAGAATTGATTAAAATGTTTTGGCGAATCCACAAATCCTTCTTTTTGAGGGTTGGTGAATCCAACACTCGATCCCCCTGTCGGATTCCGACACCCATATCCGTACTGATGCAACATAGAATATAATAAATTTGATTCCCCATAACAGTTCTCAAGGGAACAACCCTAAGAACAGGGAGTGATATCCCCTTCAACCGTGTTTAAATATCCCTGCAATGAGGAACAACTACAAAATGTCAAGTCTCAAAGGTCTGATGCCAGATGACCAGATGGCAAGCAAAATTGAAGGATGTTACCTAGTTTGTGGGAGAAAATTTTCAAAATGTTAAGTCTCAACAACAGTGGGATGTAACCTTTCTTATGAGATTAGGTATTATACAGTATGCAAGTTAAAATGAAATATACATGACTACTGATGGTGGGGGCCTTACAAACATCATGACATTTTTTCTAGGCCAAATGATTTAGAGATTAATTCAAGTAACCCTACCTCAAGACTTTATTGATATCCTCTTCGTCATCCGCATGTTCCATTGCCGCAATTAGATTTCCCCGTTTCAGCTCCCTAAGGGTAAGATGGCCATTTCCAGATCTATTCACGTAATAAAATATTCTGTATATGACAGTTTCGGCTGGTCCAAATTACAATGTATCAGTGATAGCAAAATGCATGCTATACTATGCTGGGAAAAATGAACATATTCTCCCTCAGATTACATAAGGACTTCAAACCAACAAGTTGAAAAGGGCAACAGATAGGAGCATCAACCTTAAGATGTAAATAGGTAGATGGGCGCATGCTCCTAATGCAATTGAATAAGTCGAAAATTAGATTTGTCAACTAGCATACAATCTTGTATACACATTGGAATCCAATGCTTACATTCATAGCTGACATGCCATCCATGACAATGCTTACAAAATCAGGAAACAACTTGTTACTCGGCTAAGTAAATTGCATTTGGCCAAGGACCAAGTGTCGAATCCCAAGTCAAGCTCAACTCATTTATGGTTTTTCATTGTAAAAACTCTAGCAAGTAAGATGATGAAGGGAAATCATTTCAAGCAATATCAATATATTACAGACCTTGATGAGCACTAAATAACAATGTTCCACGAGATTCTCAAATGAAATCCTCACAATAAATTGCATAAATAGAATCACAACAAAATAAATAGAAGCCTTTGACTATTTCACTCGTATGAGATTTGATTTCAACCAGAAAATTGAAATCAATCTCAAATGAACATGCCTGAACACAGTTGAACAGCATCAAATCATTCAAATACGCAATGTCACACCATAAGAAACCTCAAGAATCACTTCAATGATGCAAAATTGAATTTCTTCTTCAATTTTCCAAACAATAGAGAAACTATTGCTCAAAGAACTTAAAAATTGACCCAAAACCCTACCCCATCCATAAGTTGATACTAGACCTTCATCATAGACCTAAAAGACTGTCCCTGAAAAAGATGAAAGTGACACCCCAAAAATAATAAAATAAAAAAGTGACAAATTTTAACATGTTACATTTTTTATGGGTGTTTTAACATGTTACATGGTTGTACATTTTAACATGTTACATGGTTGTCCAATGTAAGTAGACAGAGCACACTTTCAATCACTTAAGCGAGTTACTTATGAAAACACCCCCACTTAAAAACGGGAAATGATATTTACGCCCCTTTTATCACCAGGGACACCCATTTGCCAGTGTACTTTGCAATCAAAGCCTCTGGATTTTTCTGACATAAAGTACATGAGCCCCCCTTTTGCCATTGATACACTGACGCTGGGTGTCCCTGGTGATGAAAAGGGGCGTAAATATCACTTCCCTTAAAAACAAGTCCTTATTTACCATTTAAAAAAAATAAAAAATAACAAGTCCTTATTTACCTTTAAAAAAACAAAAGAAACAAAAGAAGCCCCTATTCTTCTTTTTTTTTTGTCACCACCTTCATTCTACTTCTTTATTCTCCCTTTCTTTTATTTGAATAGGAAAGGCAATGCAGAAGGTTGAGACTGAAAGTTCATCTCTTTTCTGTTCACCCAGCTTTTTTTTATCCTAGTGCATGGATTCTCCCACATTAGTTCTCTCGGGCTAGAGAAATTTGACCCCATCAAATCTGGCCAAACCTGTAACTTTTGGCGAAACTTCTTATACTAATGGTTCAATCCTTCAAGTCGATAAACAAAGACGCTTTCTTTCTATGCAGTGACCTTCGCTTGTGCTTTAGGTTGCACTCGCTTCGTAATGCTTTACCTAGTAAAAAGTGTGGTGTTCTTTCAGTGTGGCATGCCCTTGTTGAAGAGCCAGGCTCTATCCAACACATTAGTTGGAAGAAAATCACACTATACATCATCTTTGAAGTGATCAAAGATTGAAAAATTGAATTACACTTCAAGAATTTACCATTATTTTATTAATTATCACCATCAAATAGCCAAGCAAGCAAGTGATGCAGATATTACTAGGTTTTCAACCAGAGTTTGCTGACAACTTACATTAACATGGCATTCCATTCCCTCGTCTCCAATGACTGATCAATATACATTTTCCTGATTTAACATGCATTGGGAAGATGTCATGCTTACTCGTACCATCTTGTTCATCCATGTGGACATGACTTAAAAGGTAGAGTATTGCTAAAAAAAAGGAGCGCTCTTCATAAGTAGATACTCTCTTTCACATCGAGTACCAAAAATTCCTTTTCTTCATCTCCTTTAGCCTTTTCATCTCATCATCAAACTAACATTCCCTTCTTTGTGGATACTCCTAAGATCCACATATTCCTTTCTCTGTCTCCTTCAGCTTCATTTTCTCCATTCTCCAATAACCAAAGTTGCCATCTTTGTAGGCACTCATGAACCATATGGCATGTTTCCTTGTAGCATTTAGGAGCATTACTAAGACTTTTTGGTAGATTACTTTTAGCAATTTTGTTGTCAAACAATTCCACCTAAAGTTGATGGTTTGCAGTCGTTGGATGTTCTACTAGGTGTGCCAACTGCCAAACATCGACTAACTCTTATGAGTGGCAGCCAATACCTTCAATTTTTTCTATCAACAAGGCAAAGCTGATGTCTCTTCCATACCCCCCAAAAAAAATGAATTGTCTCATTTTATCCTGGATTTTTCGCTTAAGCTCAGTCTTGTACCTTGCAGCCAATATTTCTTCAGTCTCTAAGTACCAGCCTAGCCACCGATCAAGAATTTAGAGGTGCATTGGTCTACCAAATCATCCTTTTATTGGAGATGAAGCCAATAATTCTTCCACCTATAAAGTACCAGCCTAGCCACCAACCCAAGAATTTAGAGGTACATTAGTCAACCGATTCATCCTTTTATTGGAAAAAGTAAAAATTGAGATGAGACTCTATAGATAATCTATACTCTATAGGCAATAAATTCTTTATAAATGTAAGTGTCATCTTCTCCCATGCAATAATCATCCCTTCTCCTGATCTAACGATTACCTTGTGTAACGACCACAAAAACTGCCTGCGCAGCCTAGAGCAGTTGTACTGCTTGTGGTTAGGGTCCCCCCAGGAATAGCACACATCCATGCCCCTCCAACATTGGCCCGCATGCCTCTTTCCGCAAGTTGGACATGCTGGGATAGTATGACTGACAGTCTCTGTCTTCTGCTTCTTCAGAGGTGGTGGTTGATTCTGGTTCGCAGAAGATTGTGCCCTTGTAGCCGAAACAATCCTTTCGCTTCTCTCTGTGACTTCCGCCTTTGCACAGGCCTCTGCTAAGGTTTGAGGATTAAGGATAATAATGCTGGCCATAAGGGTGGGGCAGAGCCCATCCACAAACTTCCGTACCCTATCCTCCTCAGTGGCGGCATAACCCCAGGCATAGCGGGATGGAGTCCTGAATCTTGCCCCATACTGGGCCACCGACAACCTCTCTTGCTTCAATGCTGCAAAGTCTGCAGCCAAAGAGTCCTTTACATGAGCCGGAAAGAACTGGGCATCAAATCTCGCCTTGAACTGCGCCCAAGTCCCGGTGGTCGCCGTTGGGTAATTCTGAGCAGTGGTTCTCCACCAAACTCCTGCCTCGCCAGTGAAAAGAAATGAGGGCAACCTAATCTTCTGTTCATCATTACACCCCATGACAGCGAAGATACGTTCCACGCTCAAGATCCAGCTGTCGGCCACCATAGGGTCTCCCATCCCAGTGAATTCAGGGGGGTGATAATCCCTGAACTAACGATGGAGTTGGGTAGGATCTTCCCTTGGCTGACGCACGACTAGATTTGCCGCAATATTTCGGAGAGCCTCCTGATTCGCTGCTTGGGACTGCGCTTGACCCCTAATTATTTCTACCTGAGTCTGGGCTTGCCCCCTAAGTATCTCCGCAAACATGCGCAGAGGGTCCAGCTCCTCTTCCTGGCCATCTCTCCTAGTTCCTCTCCTCTGGTAAGTATTCATCTTCTGCCAAAATACAAGCCTACAATTAATTCTAGGGAAAGAATATCTTTCTAACACAACAATTTACATTTTAGGGTGCGTTGGTGGATTTTAAACCCATTCATCCTAGCAATCTATGTTGGAGTTTGTTTTCCTTTAAGTTTGTTCAGCAGTAATAGGGACGCCATAGCTTTTAATCATTTAGGTCTTCGTATCCCATCTTAAGACGTATCCAAGACTCGCTTACCAGGTTCCTCACAGCCAAAACCTGGTGGCTCTGATACCACAACTGTAACGACTCGATTCCATAACCAGGCCGCTACAACTACTTTGATAAAATCACAAAAAAAAATTTTCTTTTCCCTTTTTTTTTTCTTTTGAAAGGAACAACTTAAACGAGCGGAAGCATTAACTAATAATAAAATCCATCCATTTAATTAAAACTAACTCTGCTCCAAATTTAAAACCTAACAACTCCAAATAAAGTTTATTACAGCCCAACATTAAATAACTCAAACTAAGTTAAAAAAAAATCAAAGTTGGCTTATTTTGGGTTTAATCAATTGAAACAAAACAAGGAAGAAGAGAGTTACAGGAGGTGGTATTTACTTGTAACTTAGAGGTGAGTCTCAATCCCTCTTCTCCTTCTTCTTTGGCTTGCTCCCAATCTCCTTCTCTCTCTCTATATATATATATTTGATTAACAGCAAGGGGGAGGGCGGCAGTTTTTTTTTGTGCAAAAACCCACGCCCAATTTGGATTGGACGAACAGGAATGGGGTGTTTTTATACACCCACACACCCAAATCTTAATTCATATGTCAAGTTGCACAATCCCCCCCTTTTGAAAATAGAATGAAATGATTTGGCAACCCTTTCTAATCTCCTTCCTTAAGTTAGGGCTCTTAAATAAGGAAATATAGCTAGACTAATTTATTTGCTTACTGACTTTGTTCTTTAATTAGTGAAAAATTAAGGCCCAATATATATGGAAGCAACTCAAGTCAATCCACCTTGGTTAAGCAAGATCCCAAAAATGAGACCAATCTTAACAATAATAGGGTGCATGGCCGAATATTTCAGCCCAAAAATTGGGTGAGGTTTGTCTGCTAGCTTGCCTAATATGTAAAAGAATTAATGACAACAAAAGAAATGTTGACTAATCCATTGAACACCCAAATTTGGAGTCAACCCTTACTTGCTCTGAAACAAGGATATCCTAGATACACTTCCTTTTTAATATTCCTTCTTTAGATTAGTTTTTTACAAATTTTACTAACAAGGCAGCCACAACAAGGTGGTGCCCCACAGGGGTGTGACGAGGCATGACACATTCCAAAATTATTTTGAAATGTGCCCCCCATTAGTCCAAGATTTGAAAGATCCTCTATTTTGGAAAATAAATCTCCCACCCTATAAACTAAGTGACAAGATTACCCCCACTTGAGCAAAAAACATAAGAGTGGAGTGCCAATATCAATTTCGGATTATGGTGCCATAAAAAATATAAGGGATAATTTACAGTTACAGTTGATAGAGTACCCATCCACAAACTTCCGTACCCTATCCTCCTCAGTGGCGGCATAACCCAGGGCATAGCGGGATAGAGTCCTGAATCTTGCCCCATACTGGGCCACTGACAACCTCTCTTGCTTCAATGCTGCGAAGTCTGCAGCCATAAAAAACTAATCTAAAGGACTATTTGGCTGCAGACTTTGCAGCATTGAAGCAAGAGAGGTTGTCGGTGGCCCAGTATGGGGCAAGATTCAGGACTCTATCCCGCTATGCCCCGGGTTATGCCGCCACTGAGGAGGATAGGGTACGGAAGTTTGTGGATGGGTACTCTATCAACTGTAACTGTAAATTATCCCTTATATTTTTTATGGCACCATAATCCGAAATTGATATTGGCACTCCACTCTTATGTTTTTTGCTCAAGTGGGGGTAATCTTGTCACTTAGTTTATGGGGTGGGAGATTTATTTTCCAAAATAGAGGATCTTTCAAATCTTGGACTAATGGGGGGCACATTTCAAAATAATTTTGGAATGTGTCATGCCTCGTCACACCCCTGTGGGGCGCCACCTTGTTGTGGCTGCCTTGTTAGTAAAATTTGTAAAAAACTAATCTAAAGAAGGAATGTTAAAAAGGAACTGTATCTAGGATATCCTTGTTTCAGAGCAAGTAAGGGTTGACTCCAAATTTGGGTGTTCAATGGATTAGTCAACATTTCTTTTGTTGTCATTAATTCTTTTACATATTAGGCAAGCTAGCAGACAAACCTCACCCAGTTTTTGGGCTGAAATATTCGGCCATGCACCCTATTATTGTTAAGATTGGTCTCATTTTTGGGATCTTGCTTAACCAAGGTGGATTGACTTGAGTTGCTTCCATATATATTGGGCCTTAATTTTTCACTAATTAAAGAACAAAGTCAGTAAGCAAATAAATTAGTCTAGCTATATTTCCTTATTTACGAACCCTAACTTAAGGAAGGAGATTAGAAAGGGTTGTCAAATCATTTCATTCTATTTTCAAAAGGGGGGGATTGTGCAACTTGACATATGAATTAAGATTTGGGTGTGTGGGTGTATAAAAACACCCCATTCCTGTTCATCCAACCCAAATTGGGCGTGGGTTTTTGCATGAAAAAAAAACTACCGCCCTCCCCCTTGCTGTTAATCAAATAGAGAGAGAGGGACAGAGAGAGAGAGAGAGAGGAGATTGGGAGCAAGCCAAAGAAGAAGGAGAAGAGGGATTGAGACTCACCTCTAAATTACAAGTAAGTACCACCTACTGTAACTCTCTTCTTCCTTGTTTTATTTCAATTGATTAAACCCCAAATAAGCCAACTTTGATTTTTTTTTTAACTCAGTTTGAGTTATTTAATGTTGGGCTGTAATAAACTTTATTTGGAGTTGTTAGGTTTTAAATTTGGAGCAGAGTTAGTTTTAATTAAATGGATGAATTTTATTATTAGTTAATGCCTCCGCTCGTTTAAGTTGTTCCTTTCAAAAGAACAAAAAAAAAAAGGGAAAAGAAAATAAATTTTTTTGTGATTTTATCAAAGTAGTTGTAGCGGCCTGGTTATGGAATCGGGTCGTTACACCTCGTGCTACAATTCCATCAGATTAGTACTAACAGCTTTACGGGTACCTTCATTTTAGCTTTAACAAACTTCACCTTCCTCAATTCAGGGACTTATTTTGAATTCGCTTGAACAACCGGACCAGAAAATGAAAGCAGAATAATAAAAGCATAAATGCAAGTGTAAAATCGTACTCGGTATCATCGTTGGGTGGTCGAGGATAGAACATTGAATATGAAGTCTGGACTCCTTTCCACCAATCATGAACAAAAAAAAGTTGAACAACATAGCCAAATCAAAGCACTCTGTAGAGAAATTTATAATACCCTCCTACGAAACAGTCCCCATAATTTCTCTACCAATTCCCAATCTTAGGCACTATTCATCATGACCACCATGTTACAAAGGAGAACTGAAGTGCCTAATTAGCCAAGACCCTTCCCCAAAACTAGCTCATAACTGTGGTGTTCCTCAATCTTTGAATTAACAAGCCACTAAGCCACATTCATAGCTAACTTACCTGGCCTGGGTCTAGAAAGGTGGACTAAATACAAAACATTGGGCTTGGTCCATCAAAACTTTAGTAGAAAGCACCAGATCATCAACATACTGCAAAAACATCCCACTTCTGACTTACCCGCTCAGTTCACCACAGTCCTAATAATAAATCCCTCTTCCCCTTCCCTCTAGAACAGCAGATTAGAAGCTCCACCATACAAGTATAAATGAAGTGGAAACAAGATCTGTTTGGTCTGGGGCTGTTGAAAGTTCCTATGTGTTAGGATCTGCAGCAAATCATTTGGCTACTCCTAGATTGGATTAAAAAATGACTACCGGCAAGATTTGTTTTTTCCATTTAATCTCCTTTCATACAGGAATGGAAGATATAGGAAGATTAAAACAGATCATTGTCATTCACAACCTTCAACCCTTTACTCTTCCATCTTCAGGCCTTGCAATGTCACAGAGATTTATGTATCAAACTGTCAGCAAAGAGTTCATTCCTTGGGAAATTTTCGCTCCTCGGTCAAGAACTTGGCCATGGTAAAAGAGAGTCGACTCCGGTGAACACTCAGACAAGTCAAAGGAGACTTGATTGACTTGGTAGGGGAACACTCAGACTCGGGCGAGAACTCAGCCAAGGAGTCAACTCGGGCGACTCGACAATCGACTCAGGGAGCTTTTAAACGGTTACATATACATTTTTTTTTTTTAATATAGAGATATTCTAAAAACCAATTCAGGTTCGCAGGTGGTCTTTCTTTGTCCAATACCAAAAACGGGGTGAAGAATATAGTCATAGGAAATGCTGATGGTCTGTCGCATGTCAGACCAGCCACAGGATCACTTTTCGGCAGATTTTGTCATCATTCACGAGGTGGCTTGTCGGTAATGCAACAGACCATCTGCGGAATGCAGTCTATGATGGATGCTAGCAAATCCAAAAAGCAAAGTGAACAATCCCAGCATGAAATATGAATGCAGGAATGCCAACAACTCTCCTATGAAACAAAAATGCAGCCAGTGACTGTAAAAAGAAATACAGTACCAAAGTGATAAAAACCGCACCATATCTCTCCTGAAACTCAGGTGTGCTCTGTAAGAACTCCAGTCCAGGATGAGTAGCCAAAATTTCTCGCAAAACAGGTTTAAAGTCTTCCTGTATCCAAGTCGAAAAGAATTGAATATGAGAAGAAACACGGAACAAGTAACATGTTTAGAATCTAAATTTGTTAGCACCATAGCTTAGAACAAGACACATGTTTAGAATGTACATTTGCTAGGACAGCAGTGTATTGTCTCACAGTGGCTTCACCACAAGCCAGATCCAGGCATGGTTTTAAATTCCGGCCGAAATACCAAAATTTCGGATTTCGGCCGGGACGGACACAGAAAGTACATTGAATTGGTGTCGGTCCAGATTTCAGCCAAAGTCGAAATTTGTTTTTTTTTTAAATCACGAAATTACCAAAATTTCTGCCAAACCGACATTTAAAACCTTGGATCCAGGTGGCATGCTGATCTATGTGCCAAGGAATGGAATACAAACATAAGTACATTTGAAGAAGAAAAGCACAGACCTGAGTAAGATATCTGCAATTAGGTTGCTTTAATATTGAAAAAATTTGGGTAGCTATGTCCATTGTCAACATGTTGCTATTTACCCAATAATTGACAAAGTCATCCCTACAAAAAAAAATTAAAGAAGTCAAACTACCGATAATCATCATTAAGAGAACATCTTTTTTTTTAATGATGGAATTAAGAGAACATCTAAGAAGTCAGAAGTCAAAACCAATCTATGGTCAAATTACTTTAAAGAAAGATGAGGGCTATAGATTATTTTTTGGTGTGCCATACACCTTTTCGTGTTTCACCAATGGCAAACAACCTCGACTGCTCATAATGCCTCCAATAAGATTCAGCAGAATGCACATTGGAACTAAAATGAATTTCTATGACCAAGAAGTCAAAGTGCTTCACATAAAATAGTAAGCAGTAACATGAAACTTTTAAGAAGAACAAAATAGTGTCAGACTCAAGAACACATCCCCTGAATGGATCACGAATATCGTCAAAGTAACAATTGTATATCACGAATATCATCAAAGTAACAATTGTTCAAAGAAAATGAAGAACATAAGCAAATTAGAAAGAGTAATTGATATCAGGTTTTTACTTTTTACACCAAATGCTGGATCAGTGAATAGTGGTGATAAAGATTCAAAGACAGCAATCAAATAAGGAGCTCCTAAAACTAACTACAGTTTGCTCTCATTAAATTCCATAGATTCTCAAGATGTTGCTGGGCAATGAGAGATTACTCAATGAGTAATAACACATATATAGTACAATTGAAAATTGGTTAAATATAAAATATTAAGTATTTTCTACTTTATCTAGTGAAAAAAAGTATCATAATTTCACAACTTTAGGTTTAGAAGGCAAAAGCATGTGCCAAAACAAGATAATATAAAAAAGTGTGTAACTAACCACACCAAACTTCCTAATACAAGAGTGGGCCCTACTATGATCCTGCACTACTGCACCATTCCTACAACCAAAAAGATTGTAGAAGGAACAAGCTCTACAATAAGATATTTGTCTACCTAAAGTCTAAACAAACATATTAAACAAATAGGAAAATTCTTGAGAATTGAAGCATAGCATCAACGTGAACTCAAAAAACCAACTTTCAAATATTAGCAATATAGCATGCATACCGTGTCACTATTCCAATGCAGTCAATATCAATCCGTCTGAAAAGAATGCTGGAGAAAAATGAAGGAAGCTTGCAAATTTCCTTTGTAACAGTTTTGAATTCTGATGAAGGAGCAAATCTTATCAGCTCAAGCTATAACCACTTAACACACTAAAACTAAAAGCAGTAAATCACAAGAGACACATATCAGATGTGCTTCTCACCTTGAACCTGCAGTCCATCCAAGTGATCGGAGAAAAGCTGATCAATTTTAGACAAATACTGCTCTTTCTGGTCATTTGGAGTAGGGCGACCATTCTGGAAATAGAACTGCAAGCATTTAAAGCACTCTATCAAAACCTATATCTACATCCAATGTCATGGATGGGCCTAACTATGAGATAATTCTGAGAAAAACATAATAATGAAAACCAGTATTCCGGAGTAGTAAAAAGTAGAGATGATGATACCAAGGAGAGGTTAATACAGTTGGAAATATACAATACCTGAGGTATGACTTCTTTCACTGGCTCACTCACTAATTTTAGAGGAGAACCTAAAGATGAAGGCCCAACACCTGGGCGTTTCAACATACGTGGAGAACCAGAAGTACTTCTCGGCGAAAGGGGAGGGGCACTCCCAGCTGGAAACATGGAAGGCAATGAATTGCTGGAAGAAGCATTTGTGCTGCTAGAATTCCCAGGAACATTCAAGGGCACACCTGCCTTTGCATCGTCGAGCAAGGTTTTCACCTGCATGCAAATCGAAACATTGAAGAAAACTTCTAAGATGATACATATACATGTGTGTGCAATTGTGCATTAGCACATACATACATGCATATATATGGTATTTGCTAGGGACCATCGCAGAAGGCATTCCGCAGGCCAGCTGTTACATGAGAGAGCAGCCACCTCAAATGAATTAAATGAATAAGACAAAATCTGTTGAAGAGTGAGCCTAGTGGCTGCTCTCTCATGCAACAACGGCTCTTGAAATGCCTTCTGCGATGGTCCCCAGCAAATCCCTATATATATATATATATATATATATATATATATATATATATAGAGAGAGAGAGAGAGAGAGAGAGAGAGAGAGGAATATGTTGGTGCGCTTAAGTGGTTATAACGCCTCCCATTCGTTTAAATGTTTGGGTCCCGCTAAAGCAAACCAATGGGAGGCGTTATAACCACTTAAGCGCACCAAAAAAATGGTGCGCTCAACACTTTTCTCATATATATATATATATATATAGTCGATCAACCAAATAACTTATTTGGTCCGTCAACCAGAAATCCAGTGGGGGCCCACATTGTGTTGGTGATCCAAACCATTCATTTGATGGGCCCTGACATAGATAAGGTGTGTGCAAAAAATCATCTCCATAGGATCATCCTAACCCCTCGATTTGTGGAGGTGCAAAATCGACAGATTTCATAGCCGTCCATTTTGCTTCTCCACAAATCAAGGATTAGGATGATCCTATGGAGATGATTTTTTGGATACACCCTATCTATGTCAGAGCCCATCATATGAATAGTTTGCATCATCCAAACAATGTGGGCCCTCATGTATTTCTGGTCAATCGACCAGAATAAAGAGATGATATTTCCACCCTCTTCCTCAACTTTCCCACCGCCTTCTGTTTGTGTTTTCCTGAAAATGACGAAAAGACAAACAAAAAGAGGTGGCAATGTAGCCATTTTTAGTAAATGACGAACATGAGGTGTGGACATGCTATATATATATATATATATATATATATATATATATATATATATATATATATATGAGAAAACATTTCCTACACACTTGTGTAGGTAAGTTACCTACACACTAGCTTAAAATACAGTGGGGGCCCACATTGTTTGGGTGATCCAAACCATTCATTTGAATGGTCCTCACATAGATAGGGTGTCCACAAATCCATAGGATCATCCCAACCCTACGATTTGTGGAGGTAAAATGGACGTGTATAAACCTTCACAAATTAGTCCATTTTTTCGAGTAGATAACTTATCTATCCGTTGGCTTAAAATACATTGGGGGCCCACATTGTTTGGGTGACGCACACCATTCATTTGATGGGCCCTCACATAGATAGGGTGTGTCCAAAAAATCAACTCCATAGGATCATCCCAACCCTTCGATTTGTGGAGGTTAAAATGGATGGGTATAAACCTTCACAAATCTGTCCATTTTTTACCTCCACAGTTCGAAAGATTAGGATGATCCTAAGGAGCTGATTTTTTGGGCACACCCTATCTATGTGAGGGCCCATCAAATGAATGGTTTGCATCACCCAAACAATATGGGCCCCCATTGTATCTTAAGCCGACGGAGTAGATAAGTTATCCACTCGATTGAGCGCGCGCGCCCGCTCACACACACAAACAGATATATATATATATATATATATATATATATATATATATATATATATATATATATAGAGAGAGAGAGAGAGAGAGAGAGAGAGGAAAATGTTTGTGAGCTAGAGCTCATATGAGCTAGACCTCACTAACATAGGGGGCCCACATTGTTTGGATGATCCAAAGCATTCATTTGATATGCCCTCATATAGATAGGGTGTGCCCAAAAAATCAGCTTCAGAGGATATCATCCTAACCCTTCCATTTGTGGAGGTTAAAAATGGGCAGATTTATAGAGGTTTATACACATCCATTTTTAACCTTGATGGGAGAACAGGGCCTTTGGTCTTCTTCAAAGAATTCACTTGGGATTAGGTAATACCAGTACAATCCATTTTACACATTAGTAATCTTTATGCTCTATTTCTAAGATGTATTCATCTCATCCCCAATCAAAACAAATAAAAAGAAAATAAAGGTAAACTTAAAACATAAAAACATGAAATGATGCAGATCATTCTAAGAACCAGAAATCAAGCATGCGACTAATACCAACCAATGCAAGCTAATGATAAGGCACTGCTCTATATAACGAAAATAAAGATATAAATTGAAGAAGATATATCGAAGAAGAAGACAGTTTAATTCAAGGAAACTCAAACCAACTGATATTGATAATTTTCTACTTAACTTCTCTTACAATCAAGCCATTCTTTACACTAATTCTACCATAATTAACTCCTTAATTCAACCATATAATTACTCCCTAAATCAAGCAATTACAGCAATAAACTTATATTTTGGAAACTCATAAAATATGGAACAAATATAATTTAGGAAGGCTCTTAACAGTTAAAATCAAAAAATCACATGTGGAAATAAATAGAATAGCAAATAAAAAATGAAGATAATCACCAGTCTACTGGTTTCTGGAAGTGAAAGCCACTGTGCGAATAGCTCATCGGCAAGGTACGGGTTTGATTTAAGTGCCAATGGAGAAACCTCATGAAGCTGCAACAATTCAGGGTCAAGGGATGCCACGTCCCCAACAAGTTCCATATCCATCATAACAAATTCCAATCTTTGATACACCAAACCCAATAGACAAAGAAAAAGAAACCCAAATCTCACCAATCTCTTTTTAAACCTAGAACCTCACAATCATAGAAAAATAAAACCCAACCTGAATTCACAAGCTATCCATCATAACAAATTCTAATCTTCCATACATCAATTCCAATAGAGAAAGAAAAGAAACCTAGATCTCAACACAGTTTTTCTAAACCCAAACTTAATTCACAAGCTGAGAAATTAGAACAAAAAAAAAACCCTAGATCTCGACAACACTCAACGCAATTCAATAACTTCCTCTTCCCTGTTGTTGAAATATCAGCATGCATAGCTCCAATTCTAATCATAAAAAACGAATTAGCAAACAAAACCCTAGATTTCAAGCTCCAGAACTAAAAAAACCCTAGATCTTTAGAGCTTTTGAGGGGTTTTTTTTTCCAGCTTCGAGGTTGCATATATTAAATCGAGCTGGAAATCTTCGGCTCGTGAAAAAGAGAGCCGATTTGATAAAATTGGATAGAGAAATCGATTAGGGTTTTCAGCTGATTTCAGATTTTTTCTCGTAGAGGCAAAAGACTTTGAAACCCAGAGAGAGAGAGAGAGAGAGAGAGAGAGAACCAATCAAACAGGCCGATGATGGCCACACTATTGAAACGACTGAAACTGCAACAAAGTCCCCAAAGTCAGACTCAAATGTACGTACGTATGCATCATCTATACGTTAATACTCTGTACCTATAAACAACATACGGTGTTACGGACCTACGGTATCGTGGGCAAAATTTAAAGGCTAGTGATATTTACACTACAATGTTTTGATAATTGCACTAATTGACGTTGTCTTTACTCTTTTAATTGGCTTTCCAGAGCTTTTTTGAGAATTGCAATAGAATTCGACAGCTCAAAAGACAAGTTGAGTTAGTGCAGTTATTAAAATATGGTAGACCAACGAAGAGAGGATTTGGATTTGGATTTGGATTTCTCACATTTGCAGCCCTTTTTTGCATTGTAATTTGGATCTGATCAAATTCTTGGATTTCCAATTCAGCAACTGAAAGTGAAAAAAATCAGATTTCCAAATAAGCTGTGCAAATATGAAATTGAAAATCCACAGATCTGGCAGTTTCCTTCACCCTCTTTGCTCCTCAACCTCTCCCCTCCAATAGGAAGTACTCCCTTCCCTCCCTCAACATGAGCTGCCCGATCTGTTCATTTTGTATTCAAAATTCAATTCCAAATCCAAATACATGAGGTATCCAAATGGGCCTAATTGAAAAATATATAGGCCACGGTTGGCAATCATGAATTTTTTTTTCGCGAAACATTGGTTTACCAAATGATAAGAGAGGGGAGGGAGGATATAGTGCTAAGCTGCTGAAAATAGGAAAAAAAGCTAAATATTTATTAGAGTTGATACGGCATGTTTGGCTACCATGAATTTTTTTTTCCCCAGAAATCTTAGTTTACCAAATGGTGAGGGACGGTGGGAGAGGAATAGATACAAGAGGGGCTGAGTGAGGAGAGGGCATGAAAAGCTTGAAAATCTAGGGAACAAAAAAAACATACTAAAAGGGCGCTGATTACCACACCACCACCACCACCACCACCACCACCCCCCCCCCCCCCCCCCCGCGTCCCCCCGCGAAGGCCGGCTAACGTTAAACGTTAGGATATGTCACTTTCCAACCATTTGACCTCTCTCTCTCTCTCCACACACACAACACGAACAGTTGGTGGGCCCAACAGAAACCGTTGGTGGAATGGTAGGCTCATCTTTAAACAACGTAGGCCCCGCCCATACCACCGTAGGATAATCCATTTGATGGGCCATAAATGTAAATAGGTTGCGTCCCAAAATATCATTTCCATAGGCTGATCGTAGCCCTCCGATCTAAATAGAAAGTACATCTTATGCAACCTCTATAGATTGTAGGGTTGTGATAATCCTATGGAAATGATTTTTGGGGCACAACCTATTTACATTGTGGCCCATCAAATGAATGGTTTGGATCATTCTATGGAGTTGGTCGTAAAGTAACATTAAGGCCCGTCCACAACATAGGACGATCCAAGCCGTCCATGGTTTGGATAATCCTATGGAGTTGGTCGTACAGTAACATTAAGGCCCAATTGTAGGCCCCACCAATTTTTTTCAAATTGAAGCGTACCGTCCACAACGTAGGATGATCCAAGGCGTCCATGTTTTGGATCCTTCTATGGTGTGATTCGTTCAATAACATTAAGGCCCAATTTAGGCCCCACCCATATTTTTGAAAATGAAGTGTACCGTCAAGACCATAGGATGATCTGAGCCGTCCATTTGTCGTTAGCTAGCCCTACGGGGTGGGGGGAATATCAGCGCCCTACTAAAAATATGATACTTTTCCAGATTTTTTAGCTACTTGTCACACTCAAGTCATCCGTCACCTCTCAAGTCTCTCCTCCTACCTCCCCCTAGCTTAGCCCTCTCTCACCACTTGGACACTAATTTATCATGAAAAAAAAATCCTGACTGCCAGACATGGAGGGCACGTTTGGCTACCCTGATTTTTTTTCCTTGGAATATTGACCTTATCCAAAGCTGAAGGAAGGTGGGAGAAGGATGGACTGAGTGACAAGAGAGTAAGAGAAGCTTGAAAACCAGGAAACAAAAACTCTACTTCAAATCTGATCGACTTTTTCCTTATTTTTCAGCCACTTATCACCCTCTACTATCTCTTCCCCCGCCACTAATTTATCATGAAAAAAAAAATTCAGCTTGCCAGGTATGGCCGGAGAGTTTTTCCTGTTTCTCAGCCACCTCCCACGCTCTATTTTTATTCACACCACCTCAATCCTCTCGCTCACCCACCCTCTTACCAAGACATTCCCAATGGATAAACAAATATTCCATGGAAAAAAAATTCATGGCTGCCAAACATGGCCCTAGTGACGATTTGTTGAAGACATCAGACATCTTAGGTTGTTTTGAGCGAACTCTGCACTAATTCAGCTATGAGATGGCACTTCTCTCTAGAAAAAGAGGTTTCTTCCAAAATTGCCTCGAGAGACTTGATTATCACACAGAACTAAAATTAACAGATCCCAACAAAAAAATGTCTGATGAATTTTTTATAATTTTATCAATTTATTGTGCCATTAAAAAATTATCAATAAATTAGAGTAAAGCTCATTGTGACAAGACTAAATATTATTGGCCCATACAATTTACTTGCCAATACAAAATATTACAGATGATATTTTAAGGGATATGATATTTTCACCCCCCCTGCAATACGCACACACCCCTTATAACCTGATTTGACGTAAAAAGTGGGCAACTTTATGTCAAATCACGTTATAAGGGGGGTGTGGAAGTACTGCAGGGGCGGGGTGTGTGAAAATATCATCACCCTATTTTAAACACTGGCATTGAACATAGAGTAAGTCTGCATAACAATCTCCATTAAACATGTAAATGAAAAGATAGATGTATCCAATCAATCAGATCATGTAAATAAGTTGAAGAAGAAAAATAATATATGTATGTGTACAAAAGGTCTCATATTATTATTCAACACAACCCAAGTAAAAATTTTCCTTCCTTGAATTGAGTCTACAGCACCTAATAACAGCCAGAGCCTCTTTAAACAAGAATGGAAATGTTTGGTAAAGACAACTTAATCTTCTATGAAATGTTACTAAGAGAGGTTCTGCTATAAAGAATGGAAGAGAATGAATATTTTGCATGTAAAAATTTTACCACCATCAGGAAAGAACAATATGGACAAAGAAAAACAAGACAAGAAAGGTAATAAATGATCAGAAAATCAGCGAAGGGATTTTCTGGAAAAGTTTAGAAAGGAAAATATGTCTAAAATTTCTTACTTTTTATACTTACTAAAAAAGATAAGTTGAACCAACCCTAATCAATTTTTAGTTAGAAGGACCTTCAATTTATGATAATATTCCTCTAAATTAACCATAATCATATCATTTCCCTCTAAATTGTGGAGAGAAAAAAATTACCCAAGAAAACATTTTGCATCAGAAATGTTTTTCTTGCCAGATGGCTCTCTCTTCATTTCCTTTTCTCCGCGCCGATTGAGAGGAGTTCAAAGCTCTGAAGTGGATCATCACGGGTGACTCTTGTGGCTGCACTTTGGGAGAAAGAGTTGGATTTGGACTCGTACCCAGTCTGAATCCTTTGGGCATTGGATGAGCGGCTGTTGCCTGAGAGTAGTTGGATTGTCCGGCTGAGATGCTCAGTGGGCTCACCGGACGAACTTGGCCGGCTGCTTGAGAAGATGGCTCTCCTCTTTAATGAGCTTTCATTATAAGATGAACCACGGCCTAGTTCGGAGTCAGGTGCCTAAAAAGCAGGAAGCAATATTGATAAACCATCAAGCAGAATAAGGACCAGTGAACCCTACCCGAAAGTTTGAATTATTGGACATCACCATTGTTCTGATGGAAGGAACTAAGAAATTAACTGGGAGGAAAACACATTTCAACATGATGAGAACAAACTAGTTTCCTTCAGAAAAAAAGAGGCCAAGAATTCACCAGAGAGCTAAAAATTCAACTATTAATTTCTAACATCTCCACATGATTTCATCAAAGGGAGTATTAGTAAATGAATCTCTACCTGTTCACAGCAAATTCATCAAAATATTTTGAGAATCAAAATTTTCTAAACTCATTGATGGCAGACATTTACGCCAATGCTAACATTATTGAAGAGAGAGAGAGAGAGAGAGAGAGAGAGAGAGAGAGAGGATTATAGTTCCACCTCGCATTGGCTGCAGCTTTAATGGTGTTATCCTAAAACCATTGTTTTAAATTTTGGCCGAAATCCAAAATTTCGGATTGCAATTAGAACCGGAATCTGAGTTTTTGGATTTCGGGCCAAATTTGGTTGCTTTGGCCGAAATTTGAAAGAAAAAAAAAATCAGTTTCGGTGGGGACAGAAACTGAAACCGAAAATTAAATCCATGCCTAAAACTAATTTGATTGGTCATACGTCAATTAGAGCATTGCCTTACATTGCATGTGACTGTAGCAATGCTCCTGGTCATCTCACTCTTGCACATGCCCTTGACCCCTTTTACAACATTGTGCCCTAATAGCCCCCGCCCTGATGCTCTTCATCAGCAATTTTCCAATTGCTCTGAGGTGCCTAGTAGCCACCTTATCCAATCATCCTTGAACAATTGGTCGCACAGTTACCAAGATGAGATACTCAGATTCAACTAAAAGCTCCGATAAAATTGATATAAAAACAAAATCTAAGTCATTATGCAACATTGATCAGTATTTGTCAAATTGATATTTAAAATCCAAGAACCTGTCCGAAACAGAAAATCAGGAAACATTCTTGTCTTTTGAGAGAAGTATGACCATTTGAATCACGTGAAAAACAAATACTGCAATACAAATTAAAGAGCCAACGAGAAAAAAGAAGGAAGCCAACAAAAAGTAACTACTAGATGTTTTTTTGTTGAATTTCTTACCACTTCCTTGGATGATGTGTCCTCCAAAATCTTGTGCCGAGACTGATCACTATACAGACCTGATGTCCTTTCTCCAGATGGGCCAGCAGTTGGGCCTGATTTTCCACTGGAGTGCTGAAAAGCAACATGAGAAAGAGAATGTGAAACATTCACAAATGGATAAAAGTTCATGCAACAATACTAATAGTTGAAAATTGCCACAAGGATATTCCATTTCTGAAAGGATTATCATGTTGGATGTGTCAGATGCAAGTTAGACACATCTCTACAAGTGTGCTGTGAGAGAAATTTATTGACAGTTTCTTGTTTCCAGATACAATTTTCTGTTTTTGAGCTGTTTATATATTTCTAGGGGGCTGCCATAGACACCCTTAAAACTTGGTGTGATGATTTGATATGGTGTAAAATGCCTAAATATAGAGTGTCAATATCGTTTTGCAATGCATTTCGGTTTAACTAGATGTATTTATCTACACGTTGTACATTAACGAACTAAGGCCATGTTTGGATACCTCATGTTTTTGTATTTGGATTTGGATTTGAGTTTTGGATACAAAATACATCAATCATCCTCATGCTGATGTTGAGAGAGAGAGAGAGAGAGAGAGAGAGAGAGAGAGAGAGAGAGAGAGAGAGAGAGAGAGAGAGGGAGGTCTGGCTGCTGCAGTATCAAGGTCGAGGAGCAGCAAGGGTGAACGTAATTGCCACAAATATTGATTTCCAAATAATGTCTTGCATAACAGATTTGAAAATCAGATTTTTTTTCACTGCTGTAGCTAATTTGGAAATCTAAGGATCTGATCCAGTTCCAAATATCAACTGCAAATGTGATAAATCCAAATCTAAATCTTGTGGGTATCCTAACGTGGCCTATTATATCTTTCAAGCTGGGTTAGCATGATGGCTTTTCCAGGGTCACCATGTCTTACAACTGTTCTCCATGTCCAATATGGATATTCTTGGTTTGACAGTTAAAAAAACACTTGACAATACATTGCATTCTGGAAATAAAAATCCCCACAATAAACTAAAAGCTCTTATCCTTGCTCTAGAATTGGCATCAATTTGAGGGTACTTCAAAATAGTCCAATCAAATACATAATCAAATTGATAACCTGCACCATAGTGAAGTCAAAAGCTCGACATGGCTAGAAAGTTTTAACTGGAATATAAAAAATGAAATTAGATGATCCTCTCAAGATATATATCATATAATTTCCTCCACTAGCTACCCATCAAAGATGACCCAAGGAATACAACACAGTCACAGCCTTAATATTCCTTAAAAAGGTTACCGACCAAAAGTAACAGGTTATAAAAAGGAAGAAAACCTTTGTTGCTTACCTTCTCGGATAAATAGATCACGAAAAAGCCTCTTTAAATATGAGTAATCTGGCTTGTCATCAAATCGCAAGGATCGGCAATAGTGGAAGTACGATACAAATTCTGAGGGATAAGATTGGCAGAGCACCTGTTGAACAATATTAGTATTTAATTTAAATATATCTAGTCTGTTCCATTTCAAATCTACTAAAATTGACTAGATAAACAATCTTTTACAGCTACAACTGAGCCAGCGACAAAGAAATTGGGCATCAAATCCAATAGTCGGGCTTTGACTCATGGTGGGACCTTAAACTGTATAAGTTCATCTGACAAGGGGTTCCCAATGTATCTTTGCCTTGACTTGGGAAAGGCAACAGGAGCTAGTTACGTTACCATTCAAAAAAAAAAGGAGATAGTTACATTAGCAAGTGATAATACCTCTATGGGAGTTAGCATCTTCTTTTGGCCGATTTTATCATACCTCTGCTTTCTAGTGCCACCTTTCAAACCCTGCCAGGGAAGGCTGGTACACAGTAACACACAAAACGAGTAAAACAATGAATATAAAAAAGTCCCATGGGCCAAGGGTTATGGCATTCATGGGAAGGAAGAATAAAAATAAGAATGAAATATCTTAGGCAGCTCTGTTATAACTTTGACCTTCCTCTCAAGAAATACATAAGCACGTGACCAAGAGACTCCAAATCATCTCTCCTACTTTGTTCTGCATTAAAGGAAAGTAATTCCCATCAGTGTGATCGATACGTAGAAGCTATGTCACAAAAATCTCTCTCTTGAATTTCTCAGCAAGGGAAAATCTCAGGATATATTAATCTTTTTTACTTTTTCGGGTTTACATCGGGGAAAATGATAAAATAAAATAATTTAAAAATATATAAATTAAGAAAAAATTAAAAAAAAATCGTAAAAATTTCATGATATTATCGTGGTAAATGAAAATATCGCTATATATTTTAAATTCTTGGGATTATTTCGGGATTTTGTCATTTTATCAAAATATCAATAGTGGTGGAGCCAGGATTTATACATAAGGGGGGCAAGTTATACATAAGGCTGGGCCCAATTGAGTTGGGCCTATTAAGTACTTTGGCCCAACTCAACAAGGGCAGCTGCCCCCCTTATGCTACATGTAGCTCCGCCCCTGAATATCGAGATAAAATCGCTATATTTTGAAAATAACGGAGATATCTGTGACATAGAATAGAATATCAACATCTCCATTTTCAATTATTGGTTTGTAAAGTATATCACTCACCAACTCCGAGGTGAGTATTAACACTTGCATATCGAACTGTTCCAAGGATGTTATTGTTTTCCCTGCAAGGATAGATTTCTTAATACTAAATACTCAAAGCTTATGAACAAGATCAGAAATTAAGAATGCAACCATGTAGGTAAGCTCATGGAAGCCTAAATGTTCAAAGACAATCCTAAAATGCAAAATAATATAATAATAAACAAGCACATTATCAAAACAAGATGTCAATACGTGCCCTTACTTTTATTTTAGAATGTAACAGCGAATTTTATTAGAAGAATAAGACAGAAGCATTACAATAACCTACTTGCATTTTTATCAGCCATTTCTCACTCAGATAGAATTTGTTTGAAAGAGATATGAAGCATTGAAAAAACCAGTACTGGACTTTCGTTAGGATTTCCAGAAATCCAAAACCAGCCCTTTTCAGTAAAGGCAATGATCAACTGGGATGATGATCCAAGCACAAAGGGTCTGGAGGCAATGGTTGGCCTTGTATGTAGTGGCCCACCAAATCAACAAAACGGATCACAATTGCCACACACGGTGGGCCACAACTTGTTCCCAAAAAAAGAGAAACATGGGTGTCTGTCTAGCATGATTAGTACAACTTCCTCACCCAGCAGTGCTTTTGTGCATGGTACCTAATCACCGCCATGGTTTGAATTTTCGGTTTCGGCTAAAATTTTGGACTTATCCGAAATCTCGAAATTACGGGCGAAATTTTGTACACGCAACAGAAATCCCGGATTTTTTGGACGAAATTTCGATCGAAATTACCGAAATTTCGAGAACGCAATAAAATATTAATATTTTAATTCGACGAAATTCCCGAAATTTTGGAAATTTAGGGAATTTTGGTTTAGCTACATTTCGGTCCTCATCCGAAATTTCGGATTTCGGTCGAAATTTAAAACCATGATCACCGTATCGTTTAAAAAAGGCAATTTTTTTTTTTTGAATAGTTAAAAAAAAAGGCAAATTTTGGCAGCTATAATGTGGAATTTCCACCGAAACTGTCAAGAAACAATCAAAATGTTTCTGTTTTCTTCTCCAGTGAAACGCATACCGAAACTGAAACCAAAATCGTAATTGCATTAGTGGTATACTATTATGTATTATACAATTATATTAACATTAATTGCAAGAAAAATATAGCATATTTATTATGTATAAAAATTTATATGAAGAGAAAAGTGTTCTTACACGATCGTGTATGTAAGTTATCTCACTATTTTTAATCATGGCACTCCTCTCTTTGTTTACAGTTTCCCTAGTTAACGGTTAACGGTTGTTTCAATTCCGAAACCTTTAACCTTGGCAGATTTATACACCATGTTTGAGCTCAGAAACACAACAAAACCATAGATGCATGATATTACCTAAGCATAAGTAAAGCATCTGCAAAATGCACTTGATGTGAATAATACTGACACAATTTGTCCTAGAAAATTAGCATACATTGCAATGACAAGGTACAAAGGAGGAAGGTTGGTCTATGTATAGATGAAGTAAATGTACATGAAAACAACTAATGTACCTGTATGGTATGTGCTTATGAGTGTGAAGGTCCCTATACTTTTTTGCAAGGCCATAATCAATAATATATACCTACAACAAAAAGCGCATCAGCAAGAGGAAAACTAAAGGTTATGAAGGCAATTCAAGAACTCCTCCCATATTTTGGATAATGATATGCCAAGAATATCTATGTGCACCCACCCAAACATTATAACTTCCAAAGAGAAGTCATAAATACCGTGTGGGAAGAAGAGAAGTTATAACTAGCTAAATACCAAATCATATACATAAAATCTAATTGCACATGTGGTCACGTTTGAAGGTAGTAGAATCTAGTTTCAACAAAATTACATGGAAAACTGAAAATTTTGCTCTGTGTTAACATAATTATAACCAAGTCAATCCTTTTAGCAATTGGTATTTGGTATTGACAAAGGTAATGAAGAAGCAGTGATCCAGCCTATGTTGGTCTGTTCAGTAGCAGCCAAGCGATACAGATGAAGGTGATAGCATGAAATGGCTCAAAGTGAAACTCCTTAAAGATATCCAAATAGAAAAGTTTGGATAAAAGGTAACCCTCACAGTCACAGTCTCACTGGTCTGAGATGGTTTTCTTTTCTTTTATCTTTTTTCAATGGTAGATGGGCCCATAAGCTTTACAACATTTTTTTAATGGAGAGAGATCCTATACGTAGAAGTGAAGTTGGGCTTCCTTATATTTGTGGGTTTTGAAAGGGAACTCTCTAGAGTTTAGGGTTATCGCCAAGAGGGCTCACGAGTCCTAAGCATAAGTTGTAGGAAGTCTCTAGAAACAAGTGAAGATCTATATTTTAAGGGTTTAGGGCCATCTCGAGATGAATGATATGACTAATAAACAAAACCCCTTTTGCATTGTGCAGCCTTGGACAAGTACTTCTCCGATCGAGCTTGGTTTGATGCACTAATCATCTAATGGTGTGACGCCCTGGTGATGGGGACCTTCCTAAGGTCCAATTTTAGTTTGAGGAGCCAATATCAATTAAGAGGGTGCGTTAAAGTTCTTCCGAGGTGTCCCTATCAAACATACTTGTGAAACAACCAGTTACTCCGAAAGCTTAAGCTGTTGGAGAAGGCATTATTTAATCTTTGATACTTTAACACTCCCCCTCACGTGTCGCCCTTCTTTTTAGTGTTGGCCTACACGTGGCACATGTGGCCCCTCTTTTTGGGTTTAGCGGCCATTGCATGTGGATTTTGCTATCAAGGAGGTTTGAACCCAGGCATTTGCTCTGATACCATGTGAAACAATCAGTTACTCCAAAAGCTTAAGCTGTTGGAGACGGCATTATTTAATCTTTGATACTTTAACAATACTAAATATAGTAAGTTTGTATTTACTAAAAATAGATTAAATCTTTATCAAAATCAGCTCATGTGTGTCCATGGGCCCACTATCTATTTGGTTTTGAACTTTTGATTAGAGGTAGGAGTTCAATTAGATTAGAAGTTCAAATCTTATTAGAAGTAGGGGGAGCATTAAAGTACTTTTGGGTTGTCCTCATCAGATTTACTAAATACAATAAATTCATATTTATTAAAATTAGTAAGTTCCGGTTTACTAAAAAACAGTAGGTTCACATTTGCTAAATATAGGCCATATCAAAATCAGCCAATGTGTGTCCATGAGCCCACTGTATATTGGTTTTGATTTGGAGTCCTAGTTGGTAGAGATCTTTCAGTTAACTAGTGTTAGGATTAGCTGTGTAGGTCTTATTAGAATTGGTGGATTAAACCTAGTCAAGTCTTGTTAGAAATAGGAGTTCAATTTAGATTAGAAGTTCAAATCTTATTAGACGGAGTGTCATTTTTCTAGAAATGTAAGGCTTTTGGCCACTTTTGAGAAGACATAACTGAATAGATAGGTTGCCATTTGTTCCCAAACTTAGACAAACCCTTGCTCAGGAGAAGACATAACTGATTAGGAGTTCCATTGTACTGCAACCCTCCACCCCTTCCATCTCTCCACAAACATCTTTTCCCCTCTTCACATCCCCTTTCCACCTTTCCCCTTTTCCCTATTTCCCCTTTTCCTTTCACCTTCCTCTTTCCCCTTTCAACATCCCTTTTCGCTTTCCATGTCCTTTACAACCGAAATCACCTCACGATCTCTTCCTTTATACGATCTATAAACCACCCAATTACTCAAGAACCAATCTTTATCAATCTTTTCCCCCTATATAACCACTCTTTATCGAACTTTACCCTTTCTTTACATTCTTTGCCTATTCTTTCAACTTTCTTGAGCCTTTCTATAAACATTTTCAAGAATTCAAGAAACTTTTCAAGAATTCTCAAGAATCTTTCAAGGACCTTTACCATCACCCCTCACCTTCCCACCACCAATCACCCCATCGTATACACTCTAAGCACCACTTCTTTGGCCTTCTTCTGTACCAACTTGGTATCAAAGCTGTATGTCTACTGATCTTTCTATACCATGCATCACCTAGACTTCTATCCTTCTCTTTCATTTTTTAAAGCTATTGATTAAGTGTTTCGCTTATTCTCATCTTGTTAGAAACTTGAAAGTTGCTCTAGTTTTTATGATTTTAAAATTCAGAAGCTCCTGAGGGATATTGTTTTGGACTACAAGCATGCTAAAGATTCTAGTAATCAAATCTGCTCTTGAATCCAACATTCAGCTTTGATTAAATTTAGTCCATCGGATTGATGGATCAACTTGAATCATAAATCCAATGGGCAGATTTGAGTGATTTTGTTTTGGACTCTAGTATTTGATAATATCTCTGAACTCAGAGATTAGATCTAATTATATTTGTGAAATAAATCCAAAATCATAAATTGATTGAATAAAATTGGATTTTCACCTACTTGAACTCTTTAGATCTTTATTTTCTTTGTAGTTCTGCAACAATTTTGGTTTTAAAGCTACACGTACTAGTTTTGTTCCCTATTGGTACTGCATTTACCTTGTCTTCGAGGCATTTTCTGTAAATTCTAAAGAGATGGAAATGATTCTAGCTTCTCTAAAGCCTGTCTATCAATTCCATATCCCTCGATAAGGCAGCAGAAAAGTGTATTGTTTGGCAAATCTGGTCTGTGCCTGCCTATGACTTTGCAATGGCAAGGAATGCAGATATATAATCCCTTAGACTTTTCATCAGTTTCTTAATTGTGCTCATGATTTCACTGTGATTGATAAAGAATTAGTTTAGATGTTAAAAAGGGAACTTGGTCACTCAATAACACTTGAGGATGCTTTTAGATTCCTTCTCCTTGAACATAACAAAATACATAATAATTTATTTAAGGCCCTGTGATTCTCACAATTTGCATAATGAACTGTCATGCCAAGGAATGTGTATCAGTGGACAATTTGCTTTTAGCTAACTAATACAATGCTATGGATATAACAAGAACATGGGAGTGAATAAGCTGTTAAACAGTTTTCAGTTGATCCTAATTAATGACAACTGTTCTCCTAAGTCAAAATTGCTAAAAACTGAGCTTGCACATGAATAATTTATCAGATTCTGGATAAGTTAATTACACTGTATTTATAAATTAAATAATAGCAAGTCAAAACTCTAACAAAACAATCAGGAATACAATTCATGATCCACGTGAATTGCCTCATATTAAATCAATTTGCAATATGATAAAATTATGGTGAAAGCAAAGAACACCCCTAGCATAAGACAGGACCAGGCAACATGAGATACGGGTCCCTAGAAATTCTCTTTAAGCAATGTAAGAATAACTTCATGGAGGTGAAAATACATTAATAAAAACCTACATGTTCGCTTGTATCTAATCTCTAGTAACTGCAACAACAATAGACAGAGAAGCTCAGGAAAACTACAACAAACTCTAGAAGAATATAGAAATTAAGTGAAACCCAATAACTGTCATGTCCTCAGCAAAACATGATGCAGACACACTACAATCATAGACGAATAAAATGATTACTGTGTAGAGATTAAACACCTGATTGGCTCTTCTCCCAAAACCCATGAGGAAATTGTCCGGCTTTATATCACGGTGAAGACAACCCCTTGAGTGCATGTACTCAACTCGGTTAATCTACACAAAAGCAGTGTACCAAGCAGTATTAGCAGGGAAATACAAATAGCCTGTCACAAATATCTCTGATGTTTTCAAAATATCGCGTTTTTATCGCAACATTTTGATAAAACGACAAAATCCCGAATTAATCCTGAGAAATTAAAAATATAGTGATATTTTCATTTTTATCATAAAATAACGCAATAATATCATGATATTTTTATTTTATATTTTTTCTTAAATTTTAAACTTTTATATATTCTTATTCTTATTGTTTTTTTCCCGATAACCCTGAAAAAAAAAATTAATATATTTGAAGATTTTCCCTTGCCAAGAAATTTCCGAGAACGATACTTGTGACATAGGACATAGTTTGGCGCAAATTTTTCAGCGACAACAGCATTTGCACTTATCATCATTCTTTGGACACAACAGAAGACTTTATATACCGTTCCAAAAAAAAAACAAAAGACTGTTACGCTTACTAACTGATCTGCGAGCATCAGCACCGTCTTTAATGTGAACTTGTGATTGCAGTAATTGAAGAGGTCTTCCAAGCTTGGCCCAAGAAGGTCAATAACCATGACATTGTACTCACCCTCCACTCCAAACCATTTCAGATGGGGGATTCCAGCTTCATTTAAAAAGCATGTGTCAGATGCAACCAAGGTTTAAAATTTCAGTATCATTCAAAAAAAAAAAAAAGTTTAAAATTTAGGTTTTGGACATAGGCACATAGCCGAAATCGAAATTTTGGCCGAAATACCAAATTTCGGCCGAAATTTGGGACCCTGGCCAAAATTTTGGTTTCAAGTAGTTTCGGTTTCGGCCTTGACTGAAATCCGAAATTTCAGTCCAAAATTTTGGCTTTCTGTCGAAATTTAAAACCATGGATGCAACAGAAAGGTCAACTCATAAAGAAAATCAATCATGTTCACAGGTAAAGACTCACTCCCTCCTTGAAGATGCATATACAATTTTGACTCATAGTGAAGCTGAGGATGCTTGGTCTTCACATGTTCCTGAGAATTATAATAGAAATGAGAAATTTTGTTGAAGGTAACATCACATAACAGCAAATCTGTTAGATAAGGTATGTACTTTGATTTGATAGAAGCAAATAACAAGCAGAACCACAAGACCAAGCCAAAATCCCAAAACAACTCATAGTTCGTATCCGTCATCTGTTTGATTCTTACAGTTACAGCCCAGAGAGACATTAAATGTTTCTAAGTTTTCGAATAGAATTTAGTGGAAATCCTATAAAATAACAAAAAAACGTATAGAAACATTCAAATGATGGGTATTTAGGATGAAACTTTATAAAATGCTGGAATAAACACACCTAGTGACATGTGCTGTTGCACATACCTGATTACTTAGTGCATATAACATTTCATATGTAATTTAGGTAAATATTTAAATATAATGCATACACACAACATTTCAAATGCAATTCATAGAAATATAATTATGTGACTGATACATTTATACTGTCACCAACGTACTAAAATGCAAAGAAAGATATTCTTTCGTTTTTAATATTTTATTAAATTTATATAAAAATAGAAAATATTGAGAAAGTACAAAAAATTATGCAAAATTGGGCATGGCAATATCTGCACATGCCTTACTTTCTCTACTTTTTGAAATTTTAATTATTTTTCAAGCTTTAAATAAAAATAGAAAAAAATTATAATACTATAAAATATAGTATACGGCAAGAAAATAGTATGAATTGTGTCATAGATAATTTCCGCATCCATTCTAACTTTTAAGATTTTTAAATAATGTTTATTATTTTCTAATATTTTCAATAAAAGAAAATATTTTAAAAAAATATTTTTAAATAAAATAATAGTTTTCTAGCATTTCTTGAAGTTTCATTTGCATAAAATAATAATTTTCAAACATTTAAATAAAATAATCGTTTCCTAACATTTCTTCAACTTTCATAAATTTCCATCCTTAGTAAATGTTTTCATATGTTTTCGTGATTTTACTGGACTCACCAAAAGTTTCAACAGAAACAAAGATGTTTCTAACTTCCGACCGAAATAATGTAATATATACATGTATAATGGTCGACATAACTGAAATGAAACCAAATCCGCTCAGAAACTGTCAGAATTTTGACCGTAATTTTGTAATTTTTCGAATTGAGTGTAATTTCATTTTGGATGTCATGGAAACTGAAACATTTGAGCCAAAACAACACATTTTAGACAAAATTTTGGAACAAATAAAAGAAACAAGTAAAAGACATAAAATAAGTATTTTCCAAGCAAATATATAAAAAGCCAACCTTCCCTATGCACTTTGGTCGAAATTTCAACAGTTAGACCAATGTTTGTAATTTACACACTATTGTGATGGTGTTTCAGTCGACAGTATGAAAAGTTACCGACATCTGTGTCGACCAAAGGATTTTGTCTAGGTGGGAATGGAAACGAAAGTGGAAAAGTTTAAAGGAGTCAAGGGATCTACCAAACCAAGTTGCATGCCAAGTTGCACCAAAGAATAAGGATTCTTTGCATTTGGAGGGGTTGGGTTAAATTCAACACAAAAACAGAGGAAGCTAAACAAAATACACCTCATGGAGGAGCTCAAACAAAATCAACAGGAAAAGACATGTATAAGACGAGGTGAGGTGAACCATAACATTCAAGTTGCTAGGAGAAGCAACAAACAAATAGTCATCAATGATTTGAGATAATATAATGTGATTATATAATTAAGAGATCGCTCATGTGAAGAAAAAGTAATTGTGTATCCATGTGAAGAAAATGAAGTACATGTGATCTATCCATCATCTTAGCCGTTAGACTTAGTTTTTTTTTTTTTAAATGGAACTATTGGCATGCATTATTTTTCTTTTGGGTATTATTTTATTTGATTTATTAGCATTTTATTTAGCCTAGATGTGGGAGATGTCCACATCACCCACCATACCCATTCCCATGGCCCACCCATCCTTTTAAAACCCACATTTAATAGCCTTTGCCATGACCCACTTATCTTACTCTCTATTGGCTAAAACCCATGACTTAATTTGTATACTATTGGCCAAACTCATCTCTCTCTCTCTCTCTCTCTCTCTCTCTCTCTCTCTCTCTCTCTCTCTCTCCACATCCCTTCCCCTTCTCACCCCATCAATTTACCTCTTTCTCTCCCATCTCTTACACCCCTTTCCCATCTTTCTCTTCTCCCATTCTCCCTTCATCTATATTCTTCCTTTTTCTACTACACATTTCCACTTCCTTGCCTAGTTCCCTTTCTTCGCCCCCCTCCTCCTCCTCTTACATCCCTACATCTTTTTCCCCTCCCTCCTCTCTATTTGGATCCATAAACTGTTAAGCCTCGGTTGGGTTCATACACCGCCCCGCTCCCATTTTCTACCCTTATCTCCCTTCTTTCTGGATCTTGATTATCTTTTCTTATCTCTTTATCTTGGATGAGATCAGCCTTTACCTCACTACTCTGGCTATCTAGCTTTTCTCTCTTGGAGATCAACTGCAGCAGGACAACACCCGAGGCTTAGTACGTCATCCTAGGTGCAGATTCACCTTTTCTTTTCCTAATAGGGCATCCAATTTTCCACTCTGGAACCTTTCCCACCTGTTTACACCTTATCTAGCCAAACCAACGCAATCTCGTCACCCTTAACCTGATACCCTGAACATAACATCCATTCATCCCCTCACCCTATTATATTCCATTTTGCCATAGGTATTTATTTAGTAGATCTGATTTGTGGACCTATTTATTATTATTATTTTGAATGGCAAAAAAAATTAAGAAATAGAATGACTGAGATAATCAAGTACATGCCAAACGAAAAAAGAAAAGCTACAAGGGATAAAGGGGGGAGAAAATAAAAAAAATCCAAGGCCGATCAGCCAGCTCCGCCTCTAGCAAGCCGATATGCCTTAGGGTTTGCTGACCTCTAAATGTGGCAAAAATGGACTGAATGCCCTGCTAACCTATCCAAAATTTCTTCCATTGCATCCATGAGGCTCCATCAAATCACATTGAAAGAGTCCCATTCCACAACGAGACGATCAGGGTCTCGTTGTGGAAAGAGTCTCATTCCACAAATCAAATCACACTGAAAGAGTCCCATTCCACAACGAGACGATCAAGGTCTGTCTCCTCAATAAGGCGTGCACCGATAAGGATGGCTTGTAACTTTATGTTAGTGACATCCGAGATGCCTACAGGGCCAGAGAAGGCCCAATTGGCCCCACCATCTGACTTGCTCAGGAGTCTCCTAACTCTTGCTCATTCCAAGCTTCCCAAAGAAGTCCGACCAAAATTGAGCTTAATAAGCCTTGAGGAAGGGGGGTCCATTTAGGAGTTATAGCTGTTGATGAAGTCTTACTAAGACGAACCTCATTCCACGCTCTTCTGAAGGTATTAAGCTCAATGACTCAGAATTCAGGAAGGCTACTTGCCCAAAGAGCTATAGGGGAAAAGATATGCTTCTTCAAACCTGATTTATGATCTGATTTTCTTTTGTTATCCATGATGATTTTTTTCTAGCTAGAACTAATTGTGTTGTGTTAACTTTCTTGGATGAGTTAGTTTATATGTTTATATTGGTGAGAATTTTTTAAGGGCTTTTAATCTTTACAATAACCAAGCTGCTTTTTTTAACATTACTTGTTGTTTATTTCTTTCTTGGGAATGTAAGTTTCTACTTTAATGATCTAAAACTTATTTTGTGCTCCAAAGTTCTCATAAGAATAATAACCTGAGAACCATATGTTTGCTCCAGGAAGTATATCTATAAAAAGATGGATGACAAGAAACAATATTGCTTTGTTTGGTTGTTTGTTTTGGGGGGATTGTAGGAGTTTCAAATGCATGAGATCTCCCAGAAATCTCCCCAAAGCATGTTTGGTTGTCTTTGACCACTAGACAACTTCTAGACATCATTATTGGTTTTTATCCTAGGTGGCGCCGGCGGAGATGTCCCCCCCCCTAATCTTCTCCCCTTTTTTCACCAAAATGGAGAAATTTGTTGGGGGAATTAGGAGAAATTCTTGTCTTATTCTTTCTCTCTCTTACTTTTCTCTCTCTTCCACCTATATTTTGATAATGACACCCTACATCTTCCGCTAATTTCCTCGCGCAACCAAACACTACTCGCAAATCTCCCTCCTAATATTCTCCCCATCTTCCATTCTCTTCCATTCTTGTCTAATTCTCTTTGACTTATATTTCTCCCAGCCATCTACAAGCAACCAAACAGAGCAAGATAGCAATCTAATTCATGAAACATTGAGATGAGGCTCTGAGAAAAAATTGATCTTGAAATCTTCGACAACTCAATCCAAAAGAAATCAAAACCTTCAACAACATATACAAATCCACACAAAAAAATAAGGTTATGACATACCAACTTAATAGCCACTTCCTCTCCACTTTGTATATTAACACCTGAATCAAATTAAACCACATAAACAAAATAAAAGTTTTTCATGAAAATAAATGAAATCAAATGCAAAAAAAAATAAAAAATACTACACTACTAAAGAAGTTGGGATTGCCAGATATACCTTGATAAAGCACGCCGAAAGATCCACTTCCGATCTTCTTCCCAAGCTTAAACTTTCTACCAATGACATGTTCCATGATCTAATCCACTTAAAAGAGCCCTAATCCGTAAAGAAGACAAATAACCTTTGCCTTTTTTAAGTTTTCAACCAAACCCAGAAATAACAACCTAAAAAATGGTTAGAATCATCAAATTCCCCTTTCTTCAATAATCTACCAAAGGACTCCCTTAAAATTCCCTAATCTCCGAAAAAATAAAACCTTAAACCATGTAATTTTATTTTATTTTTTTGAAAATTTAATCAAACCCTAAAAATCTTCATCATCACAAGTTGAAACCCTAAATCTCAAACCCACTCAATCAACCCTAGAAAACTCCATTGCCGAAACCCTAAATCTACATCACCGGCGAATCAAAACCCTAAATACCCACCAACCGTCAGAATCTGAACCCTAATCCCCGGCAAATCAAACCACATTGACTGAAAGAATTGAATGCTATTGATGAACGATCAATGGAAGGATTACGTAATCAAAATCTGATACGAACATTATAGAATTAATTCTATAATTAGAAGATAAAATATGCATTAGTTACTATTCTCTCAAGTCTTGATAAGGAATTCCCTCGCAAATCCCATTTAACAATTACCTAAGGTTTAGGAATCTTTACTTATTGGATTGGCTAGTGTTTTATTAGGCTTTCATAGGACTGTTTTTCTAGAGATACGATAAATTCGCACCCCCTGTAGGATAATTCGCTCCCCTAAGGGATGAAATTCACTTCTCTAGATATGCAATGTCCTACTTTCGTTCGGAGAAAAAGCCTGTCATGTGGATGTTGTTGAAGCTTTACTCAGATGGAGATTATATATAAACTCTATCAAAATGTTGTACACTTCAACTTAACCTGTTCAAGATCTGAACCGTCCATCATGTGGGCCCCAGCATATATGTGTTTTCGGCTTCGATCACCACTTCTACAGTCTTACGTAGCCCATTGCAAATCACAAACAGATTTCTGCCCCATTCTTCTACTTGGGACATACTCCACTAGGGTGGACATGGGTTGAGTCGGTTCGGTTCTAGGGTATACCCGTAACTGAACCGATCCCTGTCGGTTCCCAAATTTTGGAACCGGAACCAAACCGAACCAGAACCGAATTCGATCGGTTCGGTTCAGTTCGGTTATGGGTTTACCTAACTTCTTAAGGCCCTGTTTGTTTGATGAATGAAAGAACATGTTCATTATTTTGATTCTAAAAATCCAAAAATAACAAAGCCTTAAGATTATTCGATTCTCAGAATCCAAAATATCCAAAAAGAACAGGGCCTTAATGAGAGAATTTCCTCACATATGATTCTCAAAATGCAAAAAGAGCAAGGCCTTAAAATTACTCAGTACTCACATTCGATTCTCAAAATCCAAAAATAACAGGGCCTTAATGAAAGAACATGCTCACGTCTGATTCTCAAAATCCAAAAATAACAAGGCCTTAATGAAAGAACATGCTCACATCCGATTCTCAAAACCCAAATCCAAAAAGAACAAGAAATAAAAGAAAGAGAAAGATTCGAAACAGTGGGGCTCTTGTTCTTCTTCTTAAATCTATTGAAGAGTTGGGAAGGGAGATGAAACTTAGGGTTTTTTTTTTGTACCCTTTTAGCAACAATTCAAGAGAAATTCGAGTTTTTTCCTGCACTTTAGGGCTTTGTTACGTGAGTTAAAATTTAAAAGTTAAAACGGGTGGCTTTATCAATTTTTCTTCCGTAAAATGACAAAATTCGAAAATACTCAAAACGTGTTATTGCAAGGGGTGATTTCATCCATAGGGGGCCACATCACTGCCATTTTTACCATTTTTGTTAAATGCTAAAAAAATTTATAATGTAAAGAAGAGTGAACCGGTTCGGTTCGGTTATGCCCCAAGACCCCAAACCCATAACCGAACCGGCTAATTTCGGTTCCCAAAAATTGGAACCAGAACCGAACCACCAAACTTTAGACCCGACCCATGTCCATCCCTACCCACTAGTGTAAAAGAGTATTCATATACATACACTAGAGTGGGCTGTCCAAAGTAGAAAAAAAAGGGCTGAATATATCACTTCCCAAAATTAAGGAAAGTGCAACAATCCGGGAAACCTTTCTCTCTTGAGAAATTATATGTGGTGGCCGCCTTTACATATAAAGGGCGGAGAGAGAAAAAATCAACCACGTTGTTGGACGGTCGGCCACCATATAAAAACTCTCTCTCCAAATCAGTTTCCTATTTCCCTATCCAAAAGAGCAGTCATACGACTCATTTGTACACAAACACAAACTCATATATTAAGGGCGATGATAAATTCACCTCTTCTAGGATGAATTCACCCCGTATTTTTCAAAATGGGCTGTACAGCCCACACCATAGGATGATCCAAACCGCCCATTCGATGGACGACAATGTAAATAGGTTGTGCCCCAAAAATCACTTCCATAGGATGATCCTAGCCTTCCGATATCGGACCGCTAGGATGTTCCTATGGAAGTGATTTTTTGGGCACAACCTATTTACATTGTGGCCCATCAAATGGCCGGTTTGGATCATCCAATGGTGTGGGCTGGACTGTCCATTTTGAAAAATACGGCGTGAATTATCCTACGCAAAATACGGCTTTCTTCCTATCAAAATTACCTCTATATCTTTGATAAATGACGAACAAATCCTAATTAGATACAGGTGAGAGTATTTTAGGAATAAGGAAGCCGCTTGAGACAAACCCCAAGCCAACCGTGCCTTCGTACGTACAGTTTCCCTTTTGTCTAAATTTAGAGTTATTTGTATGAAGGTAAAATGGGTATTTTATCTCATCTAATTAATCTGAACCGTCAACTTCTTAGGCCTTGCTTAAGATCTCTTATGACCTAAAGATACACCATTCTACAACGCCTTGTTAAGAAAATATATCATCCAAAGTAGCTTACATTTTTCTATCCAATTAAAAACCATCAATATCCCAAATCAACTAAAATAACTTCAATTTACATCCAAAGCTTTACACTTACGAAGTGTGGAGAAATAGATTAAACTGCACTGTTAGTTAACAAGTGTTTTTTTAATCATGAAGTATATGAAAACATTAAAGATAAACCCCAAGACATTGCTTAAGAGTTAAAAGTTGTGGGGGCCTCAATCTTCCTCTCTTTCAGGTGGGAGACCGCAAGGCAACAGCATTTTCTGCAAGATAATAAACAATAGCATTAGTTGTTTGATGGGTTTGGTATGCATACATGAATGGATCCGAGATTTGATCACATACTTAAATGAAAACTCTAAATGGCATCACCATTCAATGCTAATGATTGAAAATACAGATAAATTATCAAGCATTCAATACCAATTGAGGGGAAGATGAGAGAGCACCGAATAAGATGGTTTGGGCATATCCAACATAGACCTTTAGATGCTCCAGTGAGAAGTGACTCGTGCCAAGTTGATGGAGTAAAAAGAGGTAGGGGAAGACCGAAAACAACTTGCGTAGAAACAGCAAGAAAAGACTTGAGGGCTAGGAACATAGCAGAGAACATGACCTTGGATATGATAGAATGGAAGAAAATGATCCATGTAGACGAACCCAACTAGTGTTAGGATTAGACTTAGTCAATTTGAGCGGGGTAGATGCTTTCACCTTCTTCATGAAAATTTTCTAAAGGATTCATTATCCGACCCCAACTAGTTTGGGACAAAGTCTTAGTTGAGTTGAGTATAATTTTGCATGGGTGCATTGATGCAATGTTTAAAAAGTCTCTGTCAACCATCTCGCTTACCATGGCTGAGTTTTTATCGGAGTCCCAAGTTCTTCCCTACTAAGTACTAAGTTAATCACAAACTCCTTTCACTTGAGGTAATGAGAATTGTCTGTCAATTGCCTATTTTTTTCCTTCGCTGAGTTCTCGTCCAAGTCCCAAGTTCTTAACCTGATTTGGGGCAGCTGCTAGTATTGAGGTTCCAATGAAACTTCTATTGGCGAAATCTGCTAGAAGCATCAATAATTGCTATGTAGGTAGAAGCTCTTAGACCCATCAAGAAGTTCAATATTACCTAATGTGAGAAAATAATCTTTAATGCTTCGTTTGGTTGCACAAAAGCTCGGCAGCCGTCGGAATTTGGTTTGGATTTGGCATGCCATTCCATGTTTGGTTGCCAAAATAGCATTGGACTCCCTTGGATGTCTCCCATGTAATAATTACTTGTGTGATGATGTGGATTCCTTGTCCCCTCTAAAAGCAAATCCTTAGTAAAGAATTTTGGTTGAATTTTCTAGGGAATGAATGCTCTCTCTTTCTCTCTCTTTTCTCTATCTCTATATTGATAATGACACCCCTACTTATTCTCCTACTTTCCGAGAATATGCCGTGCAACCAAACACTGCTTCAATATTCTCCAAGGTAATTCTAGACAAATCAACCCGTTTGACTTCTCTTGACTTCATATTCCACTACTTTCCGAGCCACCCCGAGCAACCAAGTGGAGCATAAGAGATTTCAGATAATGTCATGAAGTTGTTGGCAAAGGTCGCTCAAAACTTTAGGCCCGATTGGAATCAAGGACTCTAATGAAGCTATGGCGCTTGCTTTTTCTAATTGGCCTATTAATGGGTGCACTTGTGGTTTTGGGAGATTCTTCAAATGCTATTGATTGGGAGCTTAACCGTAGCCAGAGAACATGGGGGCTGGCCCACATCATTGACAACATTATTGATACTTGTAGAGAAAAGAGCATGCCTTTCAAAAGAAAAAGAGAAAAGAAAAGAGCATGCCTTTTATCATACATTGGGAGAGGTTACAGAGTTAGCGGATTTGTTGGTCAAGGAGGTGTTTGTAGACACATATCAGTGAAGCAATGTTTGTAGACACATATCAGTGAAGCAATCTCTATCCAGTGTAATTTGCCGCTTTTTTGTTCTCCCAAAAAATTTTGATATCTTATTAAGAAAAAGAAACTTCCTTAATTTAAAAAACTGGAAAGAAAAAAGCCCCTACGCCCATGGTTTTAAATTTCCACTGAACCGATTGTTTCTATTCCCATCCCACTGAAACACATTGCCGATCTTGCTGAGGCGTGGTTTTTTGCCCCTTGGCCAAGGTAAGATTCTCTAGGGCCTTTGTTTTGCGGCTACTCAGTGGCTGGTTTGGAAAGAAAGAACATGAGAGCCTTTAAAGGCGAATATAAGATGAGGTACAAATGCACAAACCCTAGGGAGAGTCAGCACCCTTCAATATTTGTAGACAAAATGAACATAGAAGTCCTCATGTGATCATAGATCCAAACTCTCCTGTCCTCTCCCTTTTTATGGATGAAGACAGAGTCCAGGGTCTCCATAAGCAAGGTCACCATCTTAAATTATCTGCCAAAAAATTCCTCCAAAAAGGAACCCACCAACTAATCTTGCCATCCTCTTTGAGTACTGCGTCTTTGAAAGTTCATTCATTCTCCAAGGCTACAGAATGAAAATCCAAAAACTACTCTTTAAGAATCGTCTCTTCGCATCGGGGATCTGTCCAAAACAACACCGTATCTCCTTTTCACACTATGAACCGGAATTCTCCGAGGAAAGCTGGTCGACCAATCTATTATCTCTTTAAACTGTGACCACGGAATTCCGATAGTGGTCGGGCAGATTCTAACCTATTTCTTTTTTTAAATGGTATTCTAACCTATTTCTCCTTAATCACAATCAGCCACAGGACGGATATGTCCTCCCCAAACCTCCACAGCCACTTTCCTAGAAGAGCTATGTTAAGAGTCTTGATATGCCTGAAGCCTAGAGCCCTCGCGCTTCTCGGTCTACATACATCCTTGCACTTACCAAGTAAAAATCTCTTTCTGTCCCTTTCCACAAAAAACTCTTTTGCAGCTGCTCTAATAGCTTAATGACACTAGCTGGGCATTTGAAAAGAGACAGATAATAGATTGGTATTTGGTACATTGGCTAAAACCGCTTTGATCAAAGTGATTATGTCGCCCAAAGATAGGAGGTTTTCCTTCCATGATAACTGTTTCTCTACCTTCTTTATTATTGGGTCCCAGAGAGCCTATTGAGGTCTATAGATTTACTAAAGTTCACTCTCTAGCCTATCACTGTCTCATAACAGCGAACCACCACCTTCAAGTCAATTGGGTTGCTTACATTGCTTGTATATAGGTATTGATATCCGATACAATAAAGGATCAGTGTAAGGATCCCCTAAACCCCAGGGATACAGGTGCAACAAGAACTCGAGATGCTTTTGTGGGTTGCCAGAGCGGGAATCGAAACAGGAATCGAAAGCGGGAATCGAAGGCTCCCAGGGAAGAATCCTACTAAAGGTTGCCAGAGTGGGAATCGAAACGAGAATCGAAGCGGGAATCGAAGGCTCCCAGGGAAGAATCCTGCTTCCTTGCTTTTGTCACACACGAGTAAGGATCCATAAAACATAGGGTATTATGATACCTTTTTAATACTAAATTGGCAGACTTTTTGTCATTCCCATCAAAATTTTGTTATTAAATTATAATAGAAAATGATGAAAAAATAAAAAGTATTGAACAAACGATATCAAATTAATCTAATTAGGCATGAGTAATAGTACTGCATATTGCCAGTCAAAGGAGAGTCCCATAATATTTTAAGAATCAAATAAAAAGTCAAATAAATCAATATATAATTTAAACTACACTACTTTTTATACCGGTAAAAAACTACACTATTCTAAATTTAATATTATAAAGATACTGAAATCTTCCTAAGCGACAAGTTTTTTGCAGCCCAAAATTGGCTTCATTATCAAGTTGTTTTTTTGCCGACCCCAACTAGTTTGGGACAAAGGCTTTGTTGAGTTGAGTTGACTAGTAGAACATAATTTGTTTGTGGAAATGTAGTATAGCTAAAACCATTATCAGACTAAACAAATATACAATTCCTCAAGTTTCTTTTCATTTAGAAAGGTAGAAAGAAGGCAGTAAAAAAAGGGTAGAAAGAATTGTTGTGTCGCGTCCTATGAGAGAATAAAGGATCCGATATCAAAAAAAAGAAAAGCAAAGCAGAGGAAAGTAAAGTAGGATATCAATTAGGAACATCCACGGCGTATCCTTTACCCTTGTTTGAGCACCATTATTTGGTAAGTATGATAGGGCTTCTAGTGAGACGGATAGAGAAACTTTCCATTAAAATACATGAAACTGCCATTTTTCCCAAATTGACGCCAAACCCCATTATCCTCATATGCTTAATAAAGTCTCATTCAACATGATCATATGCTTTCTCCATGAAAACTTTGCAAAAAGATCCCAAAATTTCCTTCCCCATTCCTAGAATCAATGAAATAATTAGCCATCTACGATTTGTTTTTCGTCCACAAATGCACCTTGCAATGGTAAAATACAAATAATTCCGATAGTATCTCCAATATTTAATGGCATAGATTTTTCTTGATGTTATTTTGTTGAGGCTGCATACCAAGGTAATAGGTCAAAAATCTTTATAGTTTATACTTACACAACCCTTCTATTTTAGAAATAGGCATTATGAATGTAGAATTTGTTTCCATATTTATTCATCTCCACGCATGAAACTCATTAAGAACCCCTATGACTCAAATCCGTACTTGGACAAGACCTGGCCCTAGGTAAAACAGAGCCAACTTGGACGAATAAATGATTAATGCAGAGAAATTCATTAAAAAGATCCGGGCAAGACAAATGAAGTTTTGATTTGCTTGATAAGGTCAAAACCAAGTCCACGTACGAGTCAATGATTGATTCAGTTTTGAATGTTGCTATGAATTTCCTCATTGAGAATATCACTAAAATCCAGCTACAGTACCAAAAGTTATCCATATTTTCCAAGTGTTTTATCCATTTCCATTTCAAAATATAGTATCAAGTATCAACTAAAGGATATGCTTCGCAGAAGAACAAAATAAAGCACCCCTGAGGCTAAAGCTCATCAATACAAAACCAAAAACACATAAAATGATTAGAAAAAGAAAAACATTACAAACAAGACAAATTATAGGAAAAGATTCATTCAGTCAGCGTACCTGCATAAAATTGTAGCGTTCTCTTCCGATTGATTCATTTTCCGCAATGGCAAAATAAGCTAAGATAGGGTAGTGACCAACATATGATGCATAGCTGTCGCGTTGGATGTTCACTGCCCACTCACTACATACGCAAGAAGATTGACAAATAAGAAGAAAACACTTTAAAATAACAGTTTTTTTTCTTTCAAAAGTAAAGAGAAGAGGTGGGAATGAAAGGGTTTCGAGACTTGCAATCTGTTCAAGTCGGCATGCCCAGTTCCTACATATTTAGCTTGGAGATGCTCGAGCTGGGAATTGATATTAAACCTGTCACTGGCCTGCCCAAAACAGAGTACATCTTGTAAAATCAAAGGTCAATTACAACAATAGCACATGCGCGCAAAAAAATAATAATAAATGAATGAATAAAAACAATAACCAATTGAATGGGAATTTAGGTTCATAATTAGCCTTAAGTACAGAACAGCATAAGCATATGTAGGCGCACACAGACACAAAAATAATAACAAATAAATAAATAAATGAAGAAAAACAATCACGAATTGAATGGGAATTTCGGCCCTGTTAGTTTATGATTACGGCAACAGTTTGTGAGTCCGAAACCAATTATTGGACTCAAAATTAAACATAATTTTGAGTCCAATAATTGGTTTCGGACTCACAAACAGCTGCCATAATCTTAAACGAACAGGGCCTAAGGTTCACAATTAGCCTCAACCCTCAAGTACACAATAGAAATATCATACATATCCATAACCAACTGTAAGCGAATTTACGGTTAGGATTCTAAAGAATGGTTATTATTACCAAGTCCTAATAACGAAGAAATAAATTGCGATAGACATTTTCTTTCTTTCTTTGGTACATAAATCGGTTCGGGCTTGTTCAGTTGCGCGCAGGAAACGGAAAGGAAAAGGAAATGACGTGGCAGAAGGAAACGGAAAGGAAAAGAAACTGCTAAGAAAGCAGTAAGAGTGCGCGTTCAGTTGCCAGGAAACGGAAAAGAAACAGTAAAGAAACAACATGAATGTGCATTCAGTTGCCAGGGAAACAGAAAAGAAACATCACAGAAGTATTTTTTCAGGTAAAAATATGGGCAAGCAAACATTAATAATTAAGAAATGAAAGTACTTACTGGGAACAAAAAGGCCATGTTTGGAAATGTTGAAAAAATATTTTACAAAAAGACACAAGAAATATCAGTTTTTAGAAAATATGCAGAAAATAAACATCTTTTTTGATTCTAGTGACTTAACCCTAATTCAACCAAAACCTTTTGTCCAAGTGACTTAACCCTAATTCAACCTGATTTATTCAACCCAACCCGATTTCCAAATCGGTCGGGTTGGAACACCCGATTTCCAATCCTATTCTTACTCCCACGGTGAAGGGAATGTTAATTCTGATTCTAGTGTATGGAAAAACATTAGAATTAGGAATTGGATTTTCACACAGAAATCTCTTTTTCTGATTCTAGTGTTAATTCTAACTCTAATGTTGATTTGGTCCCACACCTCTGTCCTTGGTGTTGGATTTTCACACGGAGAGAAACAGTCTCTTGACTGGGGTTTCTTTCTTCTTTTTTTCCACAAGATACTCGGTTTCATTTTTTGGCGTTGTTGAGAGAAAATACCACGAATCCGTGGGTACGCGACGGATTTTGGGTCGCGGAAAGGGGTAGCCACGTGGGATTAGAATGATTCCACGATGGACTTTTATTTTCCTAGCGCTTTCTGTCTCCCCGCAACAAAACGCTCCTTTTAGCGCAAATCCACGGAAAATGACCTCCTTTTACTTTCCGTTTCCATCTCTTAGCGCAACTGAACAGGCCCTTCAAGTGTTCAACCAGAGAATAACTTGATAACAGAGGGACTAAAATCATAACCGCCCTAAAAAAGAGGGCACCCTGTGAGGAAAAAAAGAAGAAGGAAATTACAGTACAAACGAAACATACCCATCACCAATGAAAGATAATCTAGGCTAGGGTTATAGATAAAGGGCGGTTTATTTTTAAATACCAAATGTGTATAGAAAATGAGTCAAATTACAGAACAAGAAGAATCTATCACCACCACAAACTAAAATTTAGAGTTAGGGTTTCAGGAAAATAAATGAATTAACAGATTTGCAATGAATATGTAAATTACAGCTTAAATTTAGAGTTAGGGTTTCAGAAAAATAAATGCATTAACAGATTCTCCTTTCACGAAATGAAAAGAGAATTATGATTACTGTTTAAAAATGCAAATTGCAGCAGCAAAAAGAATAAAAATTGAAACATACCTGCATGATTACTTGATAAAATCTTCGAAACACGAAAAATTAGTTAAGCTTTAATCTGCCAAAAGTAAAGCCTGAGATTAAAAACAAAAGGTTGAGAAGGAAGAAAAATTACAGAAGAAAGAATCGTACCGTAGGGGAATCAACAACGGAGTATTAGGAATAATAAGAGGAGAATTAGGGTTAGGGTTTATGTGGATTTTGGAGAGAGAGATACCATGGAACCTTTTACTTTCCCGTGAATAATTTAGAGCCTTTGTTTTGCTTAACAGACTGGGGCTTGAATAGTGACACGTGTGCTAGTATTTTCAAAACAGTGGCCCACTTCATAGGATGATCCAAAGCGTTCGTTTGTTAGGCCACAACGTAAATAATCTGCACTCTGTAGATCATGTCCATCCAACCCTACTATCTATGAGGAGGGTTTGGATCGTCCTATGGAGATCTGTTGGGTACATCATACTTGTGTTGTGGCCCAACAAATGAACGGTTTGGATCATCTTATAAAGTGGGCCCAACTGTACATTTTTTGAAAAAAAATTATGGACTTCATGCGCACATGGCTTATAAAAACTCCATTTTCTTATGGATAGATGCAACCTCCTCTGACCCAAGCACTTTATTTTGCACATGGTTTCAAATTTCAGTTTCGGAATGCGATTGATCCTCATCGAAACTGAAATTTTGAAAATTTGGACAAAATCTAATGAAATCAGATAAAGTAATATTTTATCTCGTACAAAATTTCGGAATAAAGTCTAGATTTTTTGGTGATATTCCTTAAATTTCGGGCCGAGGATGATGAAATTTCAACCGAAATTTTGAAACATTTCGGGTTTACCCAATTTCCCGAAATTTCGGATTTCGGTAGAAATTTAAAAACTTGGTTTTGGATCAGATTTTTGATAGCTAATGACTTTCTTTTGCTGGCGGGACTTTCCTTAGTCCTTACACGCCTTTATATAGGGCAGGGGGAGAGATTCCGGTCGACTTTGGTCTCAAGTAACACAGCTTGCCTTGCCTTTGTAACAATGGCAATTAATTTGAAAACCCAACATAATAGTGCCAATAATAACGAAGCCTGGTGTCCTCCAAAACACAAAGTACACTGAGGCCCACTTATTTGGATGATCTGACCGTTCATTTGGTTGTCCTCATCATCGATAGGCCTTGCCCCAACAATCTTCTCCACACAATGATGCTCATCCATGGATCGGTGTTCTTAAACCCTCAAATTTTGAACTTTCTAAGCCCCCGTTTGGATGGTAAAGACAACAAAATAATGGTAGGAAATGGAGAATGTCCTTTTCCTTTGATTTTCTCTATTTTCGGGTGTTTAAGCTCATCTTATGGAGAAGATTTTTTAGGGCATAGCCTTACCACGACAGAAAATCAGAAATCAACAATTGAACAGCTTAGATAGGTGGGAGGTCCCATTATATTTTTTTCGTGGGGCCTGTGTTTACATTGATCTATACGCCCACTTTCCTTTCCACCCAGTGGAGACAACCAAACATAGCATAGGGAAATTTTCCACCCCTTCTTTGGGTGATGATAAATTCGCACCCCCTGCAAGATAAATTCCCACCCCTTCTAACATGAATTGACGCCAAAAAGGGTTGAATTCTGCCGCAATTGACGTTACAAGGGGTGCGAATTTATCATCACCCCCTTCTTTTTGTCTTTCCTGAAACTGAAAGATAAACCAAAAAGGTGGAAATGTGGTATTTTCCAGAGAGAGAGATAAAAAGGGAGGTAGAAATGCATTTCCATATCACATGTAGAAAACTCCTTAACAAGTCTTATTCAATCTCAATCAAGTGAGGCTCCTTGGCTCTGGTTTGAAGTGGCAACAACGAAAAATTCTTAAGTACACAGATTGGAATGCAAAGGGGGTAAACAGTTTTTAGGAATGACATTTCATTTGAGAAGGATAGAAAATAATACATCCAAGATTAGTAAAAGAATTGATATTTACTTTCAGGAACAAATTTTAAACAGACACTGATCCAAGCAGGAGCAGAGTCAACTATTACATAAAAGCAAAACCCACAAAGTTTCATAGGGTTTAACCTTTACCTTTCATGGCGACAGAAACTTAACCTCCTGCAAATATAGCTGCCTCAGAAAAACCAAATGGCAACACCAGGGGAGGAAGAAAGAAATAATTTTACACTGGTGTGTCGGGTTTGAGCTTCTTTTGGTTATCTGATGCTGTTGGACTACGGTATTTTATGGACTGGTTGTGTTGTGAGCTCTTGGAGGCTTCTTGCTGGGAGGCAAAGAGGTTGGGTAAGCTACCTTGGTTGATCATCACTCTGGAGTCTCTGTCACAAGTGAGTGAAAAGATGAGAAATAATGACAATCACCCTATATGTTGTGGCAGGACAGTGGGAAAGAAAGAAATGTTAGTATTCCTCATTTAAAAGTGGCGTGGATTCCTTTGAGGTTAAGGTTGGAGTTTGAGCTATTTCACAAGGCAATAGTATAGAAAGGAAAAGAAGTGGGTAAGCATTCCGGAATAATATCCAGAATCCACTTGAATTTTGAAACTAACATGAATGGCCATGGATTCTTCCCCATGGGTTCATCTAGAATTTGGTTTTGCCATCAACAGTGAGGGACATTCAGTAGTTGAGTCTCAACTCATCTCAACTCAGTTAAGCCTTTGTCCCAAAACTAGTTGGGGTCGGCTAATGAATCCTTTCGAAAATTTTCACGAAGAAGGTGAAATTTAACACTACATCAAAGCCTTTTTGGTCTCACAGGATAAATCAATATAACAGCTGTAATTAACCGAACCAGGGAAAAGGAAGTATACCAAAGAGGGTCTTGATGGATGGCCTTTTTGGTTTGCTGCTTTTCTTCTTCAGCTCAGCTGCAGACAGGAATGCAGGAAAAACCAAATTAGCTTGTCTAAAGATAATCAAATCTTCCAATTTATGCAAAACATAATTGAAATAAATGTTATTCATTGCAAAAACCTAAGTCCTTTATTTTTTAAATAAAAGTCAAGATGTAAAATTGATAAAATAGAAGGGTAGAAAGGTACATTTCTCCTACATTCTATGCACATGAATTGCCGTATATGAGTTTAAGAGTACAGTTATCCTTCCACATGTCTTATATAAAGCCTATATTGGTGTATATAAGTCGCCCTATCTTACGTAGTTAGTGTTGATGTTTAGGTTACACAGCATCAAGGAAGCAACTTGTGGGCCAAGTACATGGCCAATTGACAAGTTGAGCTTACGCGTCTCTGTAATTGGCACCATGTCTTTCCCTGGTAATTAATTACAATAGTTGTATTTATGAGATCTATTAACAAAAATCTTACCGGCGTACCATAACAAAATTAGTGACATACCCACGTAAACACTTTGATAGTAGTTAGAAGCAGAAGAAAATTATATCTCCCTGAAAAATAAGGCTTGACCCATACTATACCACCGTGACATGCCTAGTTATTAATTTCGTTTCGTTTCGAACCAAACGGACGAAACATTTCGTTCTGGACGGAAATCTGAAACCAAAATGGTATATTTACCATTTCGTTCCGTTTCAAACGAAATACGGACGAAACGCGATGCTTCAACCGAAACAAGGCACCGAATACCCCATTTTAGTGTTTTCTTCTCTTCTTCTTGCCTCTTACTAGTTCTATTCTCTTCTTCTTTCCTCTTCTTAGTTTTAAGACCCAATTCTAAAAGGATAAAAAGTCAACTTCCCAATTCTAGTACAAAATTTGAAAAAATCAGGCCGGGTCAAAATCTTAACTTCTAAACGATGTAGTATTTTTCCATTTTTAAAAATTTATAAATTCTATCATGTCCAAACATTATTAAATCCCAAAAGTCCGGTAAAAAAATCTCATAATTTGCTCTCTAAAATTTTTCATCTAGTGAAGCACTAGTCATTTAGCTGTAACATAACAGAGAACATGACCTTGGATAGGATAGAATGGAAGAAAATGATCCACGTAGAAGAACCCAACTAGAGCCAGGATTAGAGCCGGATAGATTCCTTTCACATTCTTCATGAAATTTTTCTAAAGGATTCATTTAGCTGACCCCAACTGGTTTGGGACAAAGGCTTTGTTGAGTTGCCCTTTTAAGTATGGGTTGCAGAGGATGACCCTATTGTTCCCATTTTTAACAATATCTGATTTTTTGGATATTTTTAATTTCTTAACTATTAAAAAAAAACACTTCGTTCGTGGTAGCACACTGAAACGAAATGATCGAAACATCGAACTAAACGGCCGAAACATTGAAGCGTTCTGTTCAAGTGGCCAAAACGAAACTGTGAACGAAACAGAATTCATAACAATGGTGTCATGCGTGGGGTGATGCATTAAGGATGGGAATATTAAATGGTAAAATTTGAAAGCACTACAAACACATATGGCAGCGAGACTGTATGGGAGAGAGACTTACAAATTCCGGCTAGTTGATGTTCGTTGACGATTTCAAAGTTCTTATATGTGTAACCCACAAAGTTGACATCCTTTGATGAAAGCATCTGAAATAGACAAAAAAAGAAAAGAAGAGATAACCAACTGGAGCATTTAGTCCACATAGTTAACATGAATTCCGCATGTCGTCTACATGCTAACACTAAGCGACATTCTTGTACACTACATGAGAGTAACATGAATTCTCTAAAGGGAAGTGATAAATCCGCCCCTTTTCATTACTTGGGACAGCCGACTGCAGCGTACGTGGCAATCAAATCCATTGAATCCTTCCCATGTGAAGTACAACAGCCCCTTTGCAGTCATTGATACACTGCAGCTGGGTGTCCCAAGTAATGAAAAGGGGCAGATTTATCACTTCCCTTCTCTAAATTGTCAATACATTAACATGCACTACCATTTTGCCACCAGTTTCTCAGATAATATTAAAATTTCACAAGTGTATGCATTTATACACACACAGATAGATATATAGGGCAGTGATAAATCGACCCCTCTCTCTCTCTCTCTCTCTCTCTCTCTCTCTCTCTCTCTCTCTCTCTCTCTCTCTCTCTCTCTCTCTCTCTCTCAGCACTGCCCTATATGGGGGCCGATTTAAGATATATGGGGGTTGATTTATCACTTCCCTATATATATATACATACATATACGTGTGTGTACGTGTGTGTGTGTGTGTGTGTGTGTGTGTGTGTGTGTTCGCATTAGTATAATCATGTAGAGCTGCTTGAGGGCTATTAAAAATGAGAATAAGTAGAAAAAGAATGAAGATGAAGAAGAGAAGAGGAAAGAAAGAGGAGAAGAAAGTATATGAGGGTTGAGTGAACTCCCATCCCACGTATTCAATATATTTATAAATTATAATATCTAATTTCTGAGAATTACAAGTATGACATTAGGGCAATCCAAAGATGGGCCCAATCAAATATACATAAAAATAACTACATGCTAATGAACTAAGAACAAACCGTGAAAAGGTTTCTAGTAAAGTGTGATATCTATGCCTATGTGAGATCCAAAGATCAACTAGCAGGCATGTTTACAAAAGCTCTTCAATGCAGCCAATTTAGAAGTATTTATTTGAAGCTGATGAACACAGGATTGCTGGGAATGGATTTAGCAGCCAATGTTTTTAAAAGTGTTTGAGGCATACGCCTCAAGGCGAGGTGCAAGGAAAATGCCACAAGGCGCATGGAAAATAAACATAGCACCCCCAAGACGCAATTCACAGGGGCAAAGGAGTAAAAAGGCACTCTGAGAAATGGGCCTTCCACTTAAGGTGTGCACATCTGACGAAAGGCATATGCCGCACATGCATTTTCACTCAGAGCGTCGGTTTTGCGACCCAAGACGCCAAAATATTGAGTTTTTACAATTTTTTTTGTTTTTTCCTTAACTTAAATGAGTCCTAATCCTTAAGTTTACTTGAGGAGGTCTTATAAGAGCAATTCCACAATCTAAAATCACCTATTTGATGATTTTAGACATTTTTGAGGTTTTAGGGAGGATTTTTTTTTAACTTGGAGGTTGTTTTGCTCATTTCTCCCCAATCGTTCAAAGGAAGCTATGGGTGGTGGATTTGCTTGTGATAGAAATCCATAATTGATTAGGGTTTTTTCATTAGATCTCCATCCAAAACGTATTTTCACAAATATTAGGGTGTGTTTGGATAGCTGGAATCAGAATCAGGAATCGGTATCTGAAACTGATTTAGCCAATTCCGCTGTTTGGTTTCTATTTGGCTAACGGAATGAGGAATGACGCGCGACACCGGGTGGAAAAAAGAGGGGAATAAAGGGCACAATTTGATACCCGCGTAGAGGGGTGGTATTCTGATTCCCAGAATCGAAGAAAAAAACGTCGTCAATATTTGCCTTATTTTGCTCGATTTTAGCTTTCCGAATTGGGTTATATGACCTTCATCCCTCTCAACCTTCCAAAATAAAGATGTTATCTTCCTCTCCTCTTTCGTTGGGTTCCCTATAAATCAAACCAGGTATGCAAATCTCTCCCTCCCTCTCTCTCACTGTATCTGGGTGATCAAAACCCTCTCTCTCTCTCTCTCTCTCTCTCTCTCTCTCTCTCTCTCTCTGGATGTTGATGGTTTAAGGAGCATGCAAGAACGAAAGTGGATTATGTAACTCTATTTCGTGGATGATTCGTTGGTTCACTTGTATACGGAATATGGCTTCATAGGTGGTGCTTGAGACTTGTTTGACGAAATGCTACTTAAGTATTTAAGTTCCTAGAATGCCATGATTTTTGGGTTTTGCAAAAATGTCAAGTGGCTGAGACATTGGGTGTGTTTGAGGAGATGATGTTGGAGGGTATGAGGATGGATTGGGTTACAATCTCAAGTATTCTCCCTGTTTGTGAGCCCTTGATGAACATCTTTTTATGGGGAGGTTGATCCATGTGCACGTGCTAAAAAATGGGCTAGATTTTTACCATGGAGAAAACTATTTGATACCATGGAGAAAAGATTTGGTGGCATGGAATTCTATCTCTATGATCTGTGCATATAAACAGATTGGCGACCAGATCATTGCTGTTACTCATTTCTACCAGTTGAAACAAATTGGGATAATATGAAAAATTATTGAAGATTAATTCCATTCCAATGGTACCAAACACTACAATCAGAATCGTGAGTGATTCCCTTTTGAATACCAATGCTTGCCCAAACACTTGAATGGAAATTGACATTCCTTTTACCAGGGTAATTGGAATGGGATTGGAATTTGTTACCAATACCGATTCATGATTCCTGTAATCCAAACGCACCCTTAGGGTTTATTGGACTGCTTTTGATCTCTTAAGATGTAATATCGATAATAAGAAATATTTTGCATCGAGATATGCAAAAGGAAATCGAGGGGGAAAAGCAAAATAATGGATATTTTAAATGTTTATTTTGCGATCATCAGTGTACAGTAGGTGTTAGCCGCGTTGAGAATCATTTGGCAAGGGCACATCACGAAATAAAATACTGTACGAAGTGTCCAACAGAAGTTACACAAGAATGTGCATATGCTTCGAAGAATTTCAAAAGTGAAAACATATGAGAAATGAGCTTCTACTCGACATTGCAAGGGGGTTTGTGAGTAACAGTCCAACTGGTCAGGGGATTCACACTGGGACTTCGGTGGTGGTGTTGCTTCTCAACCACAAAGGCTGAGGGATTCCATTGATCGATTCATCACTACCAAAGCTAGAAAAACTACCCAAAATTCAAGGTGGAAGAAGGATGGACGTAATGACGTTTTTAAGAAGATAGGGAAATTTGTCTTTGCAAATTCCCTTCCCTTTTATATTGTGAATAACCCATATTTTGCAGCTATGGTTGAGGCAATTTCACCATTGGGGATTGGCATGAAACCCCCTTCCATGCATCAAATGAGGACAAGGATCCTCAAGGAAGAAATTAAAAAAATTGATAGCATGACGGGGTGCATAAGAAGCACGAGCAGATGGGAAAAATAGATGCTTGATTAATTTTCTTGTTAATAGTCCAGCATGGACATGATTTTTATAATCAGTTGTCGCTTCGGGTTCCATCAAGGATGGAGATTTAATGTTCTATCTTGTTGATGACTTGATTGAGGAGATTGGAGAGGATAAAGTAGTACACGTAATCACTGATCAAGGAAGCAGGAAACGTGACATGGAGGGGGGAATGCGTTTCCTGATAACGCGTTTCCGAAACATGAAGCATTACGCTTCCACAATTTTGGGGAAGCGCGATTCGGATTCGTGGGAATCAAGTTTCCCAATTAAGCTGTTGGAGATGGTGTTACTTAATATTTTATACTTTAACACTCCCCCTCATGTGTGACCTCTCTTTTTAGGGTTGGCCTACATGTGGCACATGCAGCCCCTCTTTTGGGTTGGCCATTACATGTGGATTTTTTAATATCAAGGAGTTTTGAAACTAAGACCTTTGCTCTGATACCATGTGAAACGACCAATTACTCCAAAAGCCTAAGCTGTTGGAGATGGTGTTATTTAATATTTTATACTTTAACAAAAGGAATCGCGTTTCCCCTCTTATTTTTTGAAAATTACGGAAGGTACCCCTTAAATATGACTTTTAAGGTTTAAAGGGTTATGGTATTTGGGCAAATTCACCTAAACCCTAACCCTTTAAAATCGATTTTAACACTCGAAATCTCTCTCTCCTCGTCTCTAAACCCTATTACCCTAAAACGAAGAAGACACTCTTGTCACTCTCCCTCTAATCTCTCGGACTCTCTCACGCCCACCCTCGCTATCTCGTTCTTGTCGGGAAAGAAGAAGAAGAAGAGAAGACGCAGCTATGCCTTTTTCCTTTTTTTCTTTTTTTTTTCTTATTTTCGTTTCTTATTCTTCTGTAATCTGTAATCTTTCTTCTTCTTCTTTAATCCATTCTTTTCTTTATATTTTGTAAGCTGTAATCTTCTGTAATGTAGAAAATATTTTTTTTATAATCTATAATCTTTTGTAATCCATTACTTTTCTTTATATTCTGTAGTTTGATCTTTTTTTTTCTTATTTCCGTTTTTCTTCTTCTGTAATTTTGAGACAATAATCTGAAACGAATATGGCCTAATTTTGATCCATATCTCATGTATTCAAAGTTTCATCTTCTATAAACTTGATTCTTTCTATTCTTCAAATGGATTTATATGTATTCTCTTTCATTGTTTCAGTTTCTAGGTATGTTTTCTTTGCATAATTTTCAATCACTTTAGGGATGTTTGGCAGCCTTGAAATTTTTTCCAGGGAATATTAGTTATTTACTTCTTTTTTTTTTTGAAAGGCAACCAAATATATAAAAAGGGAGGACCAAGGAGGTCACCCAAAGAAAGGACCAAGGAGAACAGATAAAACAACAGAAAAGCAGGAACTAAAACCAAAAAGCAAAAAGCAAAAAATACAAGCACCCTCAAGGAGGGAGGAAATCAAAGACTTCCAACACCTCCCTCTCAACACCCTCCGTGGCATAACAATCCGCTTCACCATTTGCAGATCTGCGCACATGCTGAAAGACGATGGATGACCCACCAACTAAGTCATCAAGCTCATCGAATATGGACCAAAATCTCCATGGGGGCTTAGCAGATCCCCGAAGCCATCTAATAACATTTAAAGAATCACCCTCCACAATGGATGAATCCAGGACCCTCCTATCCAAATGCTTGATACCCTCATAAGCAGCTCTAACGTCAGCTTCACTGGAATCACATACACCAAGAGGACCTGAAAAAGCCCAAAGAGATGTACCACCAGAATTGCGGCACAGCCCACCAATACCCGCCGGACCCGGATTACCGAAGCTAGACCCATCAAAGTTAACTTTCAGGCTACCCGCTGGAGGCGGGGTCCACTTTTGCACCACCTTGTGACAAGATGACTTCTCCAAGCAGATGATACTCCAGCCTTCCCATAAATCATAGGCGGACACAAACTTAAAAGAGGGTAAACACCTTACCCTAGCAATAACAGAGGCAATAATATTCACGTACACTCGATGCGCAGGTTTGTGAACCCCTTCGAAAACTCTAGCATTCCTTTCCTTCCAAATCTCCCAAAACAAAGAAAACAAGCACATATGCCACATAATTCTCCCTTTTTTCTTCCAGGGAACTCCTTCCCAAGCTTCAAGTAAATCCAAAATTGAGGAGGAAAATACCCAGCTTAAGCCGAACCTAGACAAAATCAGATTCCAGACAGATCGAGTAAAACTGCAGTGCATAAAGAGGTGACTAGCCAATTCCCCGTCCAAAAGACATAAAGGGCAATGATCAATCAGCATCATCCCCCTTCGCCTAAGGAAGTTAATGGTTTGAATCCTATCCTTACAAACTGCCCATCCGAAAAAACAAACCCTGGGGGGACAAAGAGATTTCCAAACCTTTGCCACCATAGAAGGATTAGGACAAATAAGAATGTGCGAATAAAAAGACTTAACAGAAAAGAATCCAGACTTATCCCATAGCCAAATTCGCATATCAGCCCCAGATCTCTTTAAATAACACGACTCTATGATTTGGAATAGATGAGTTAGAGCCTCCAATTCTCTCTCGAAGAAATTTCAGCGAAAGGCTGGCATCCACACCACACTCCCATTCTCCCTTACGAAGAAATTTTTGACCAGAACTTCCTTATTAAGAGCCACCCTGAATAATTCCGGAAATAGAAAACTCAAAGGCTCAGACGCGCACCATGCATCCAACCAAAACCAAACTCGATCCCCAGAGTAAATCTTAAATCTGGTGCCCTTAACAAATTTAGGCCAAATTTTCATAATGTCCCGCCAAACAGTTAACCCTTTCAAGGAAAACGAATCCCCCGAATCCCACTTGCCAACTGTAGAACCGTACTTGCTACAAATCACTTTCACCCAGAACATATCTTTCTCGATTCCAAACCGCCAAAGCCATTTTCCCAGAAGAGCCTGGTTGAATTCTTTTATTCTTCGAACCCCCAACCCCCCATTTTTAAAAGGAAAGCAGACCTCCTCCCATTTTACAAGGGGTATACCCGCAGAATCCCCGGAACCCCCCCACAGAAATCTACGCTGAATTTGTTCAATCCTCAAGCCCACACTAACTGGACATTTAAAGAGAGAAAGGAAATATGTGGGAATATTGGCCAAAACCGCCTTTACAAGCACCAATCTCCCGCCTTTTGAAATTAAATTCCTCTTCCAAGTATCCAGTCTCCTTTCGATTCTCTCCACCACCGGGTCCCATAAGTTTTTCCCAGGTCAACCAACCCCAAGAGGAAGACCCAGATATTTTGAAGGTAAGGATTCCAACTTACACCCAAGCATCGATGCAAAACAGGAAGCTTGGTCCAAAGTCAAATTGATAGCAAACATACACGATTTATGGAAGTTGATCTTCTGGCCAGAGAACAATTCATAACATCTCAAAGTCGTCTTTAAGTTCACAATAGAGGCCTCATCCGGACGGCAGAAAAGCAGAGTGTCGTCAGTGAATTGCAAATGGGACACCTCCACCTTATCCCTCCCCACTTCAAAGCCCTGAAACAGCCCAATCCCTCTTCCCGAAACCATCAGCCTACTCAATGTCTCAGCTACTATAACGGACAAAAAAGGGGAGAGAGGATCCCCTTGCCTCAGTCCCCTTGAGGATTTAAAGAAACCCTTTGGAGAGCCATTGATCAACACAGAAAAATAGGCTGATTCAACGCACCATCGAATCCATCCCCACCAACGGTCCCCAATGCCCATCCGCGCCATAATATAATCCAAACTACTCCAGTCCACTCTATCATAAGCTTTTTCCATATCCAACTTGCATATAATTCCTCCAGAGCCAGACCGCCATTGAGAATCAATAGTTTCATTCGCTATAAGAACACAATCAAGGATCTGCCTCTTGGACACGAAGGCACTTTGAACCTCAGATATGGCAGAAGGCATCACCACCTTAAGCCACTCAGCCAAAACCTTTGCAAGCAATTTATAAAGGCAACCCACCAAACTAATAGGTCTAAAATCTGACACCTTAACCACGCCCTCAATTTTAGGAAGAAGGGAAATGAATGTGGCACCAGTACTACGATCCAGCAGCGACCCACTAAAGAAAGCTTGAAAGAAGAACATAATGTCCTTTTTAACAAACTCCCAGCAGGCTTGAAAAAAGGCTAAACAGAACCCATCAGGACCGGGAGCTTTATCCTTACTCATCGAGAACACAGCTTTTTTAACTTCATCCTCATCGAAAGGAACCTCTAAAAAGTTCCTTTCATCAAGAGAGAGCGCATTAAATATCACATCCTCCGGAATAGGATGAGTAACAGCCTCCGAAGAATACAATGACCCATAGAATTCGATGATAGCTTTAGTAATACTTTCCTTGTCTTCAAGCATCCTTCCATCCACATTAAGAACAGATATCGTATTGCACCTTCGACGCAGCGACGGGCGCTCGCCATGGCATGAAAATATGCGGAGTTCCTGTCCCCCTCTAACAACCATTTCACCCTAGACCTCTGTTTCCAAGACATCTCCTCCCTCAATAGAATACCTTTATGCTCTTCTTTAGCGCAACCCAATTTTACGCTATCAACCTCGGAGGCCAAACCAACCTCAAGCTTCAATTCAACCTCCCTCAAGAAATTTTCCAGCCACTGCCTTGTAGCTAACTTAGCTACTTTAGACTCCTCTACCCACAACTTTAGTTTAGCCTTCACATACCTTGCACTGAAAGGGAAGACCACCACTCACCCAACCTCTGCTCCATGTCAGGTTCCAAAAGCCAAGCATTCTCGAATCTGAATGGCTTAGGACCCCATGACTCCTGACGCGGATCCAACAGCAGCGGGCAATGATCCGAAACAGAACGAAGAATAATCTTTTGAAACACCTCAGGAACTAAATTCAACCAGCTAGGACAAATGAGAAAACGATCAATGCGACTATGGCTCTCCCCTCTATTCCAAGTGAATCTTCCGCCCGATAGAGGCAAATCAACAAGGCTATACTTGGCAATAAAATCAGCAAACAACCGCATATTCAAATTAGATTTCCTACACCCCACACGCTCATTGACCAATCTAATTTCATTAAAGTCACCTCCAATACACCAAGGATCAGACAGAGAACCCCTTACTCTCTCTCCAGCTCCTCCCACAACAACTTTTTCTCCCCCCCAACAACAGGCTCATAAACCCCAGTAAAAAACCACAAAGAAGCATCCTCTACTTTTCGAAATAAAACAGAGAGAGTAAATTTGCCTTTCAGAACCTTTGAGCTTTGCCATTTAGAGCCATCCCACATAATAAGAATACCCCCAGACGCCCCAATAGACTCGATACAGGAGAAATCCCAATTTGCACAACCTCCCACACTCCTAACCACCCTTCTATCAATGGAACCTAATTTTGTTTCTAGGATACAAACAACATCAGGCTTTTGATTAACCACCATATCTTTTAGATGCACCTTCTTCTCCAACGACCCCAAACCATTAATGTTCCAAGACATAATTTTCATCTAATCACCTTTATTAGAGAACCTCCCTCCCTTTTTACGATGCTTCTTCCGGTCTGGTCAGAAAGACCCACCAACTTGGTTTTACCAGACGAAATTCCTTCATAGTTGACAGCAGATTTCAGCCTTTTTAACTCCCTCTCCTTTCTGTTAAGATTTCCTGAAGATTGGATCCCCGACACTTTGCCGCATTTCTGATCACGGAACTCCGCCTCTCTAATCATTTGCCTAAAGTCTCCTTCAAAGCCTGGATATATAAAACCAAGCTTCTTACTTAGCATAACCGTGTGGGTAACCAGAATCTCTACAGTATCCGCCTCCAAATTGCAAACCATGTCCTCAGGTGATCCGAATACGCCATCTGAACCAACCGGATAAGGAATAATGGGCATTGCCGAACTATCACTCCTTTGGATCCTATGAGGGGGATCATATACAATCAAACTCCTGATCGAGTTAGGAATCTCCGACACCTCCTTGCATATTCCTGAGTTATCCTAGGCCTCCCCGTCCACCAATTGTAATCTCGAGAGAGAAGGATCGTCAACCTCTTCAAACACCAAACGCCTAGACAACTTAGAAAAAGCATGGCTCTTCCCAGAGAAATTAGAGGCATATGTTCCTTGGTCAAAAGAAACCCGAGATGGACTAGAATCTCCACCAGAAAAGGAAGTGAGGAGCTGGGCCCGCATATGGAAAACGGGTATAATCGAAAGAGGCGTGATGCAATGGGGGTCAATACAAGGACTAGAACGAACCAAATGGCCCATAGATGCCGGCCCAATAGAACTGGGGTGAGGAACTAGGCCCATATGGCTCAAATCACGAGTTCCAGGCGCTACACTCGAGGTAAAGATACACGTATATCTAGGAGAAAGAGCCTCGATAATATCCTCAAAGCTATTAATTTCCCAGGATAATCTTGGCCTTTGGATAAAACACGTGTCATTAGATCCACAAATACTCCTCCATCTGTAGACAGGTGGAGACACATTTTGAAATTCAAATGAAGCGCTTACTTGCGTCCCATCAGGATCACGACACACGTCACTGCTAACTTGCTCCACCTCTGGCGCACGATTAGCCACGCTGCTAACATACTCCACCTCATCTTCTTCCACACAGAATTCTGAACCAGAATTACTCACCTGACTATCCCCGTAAACCGAGCCAGAGGATTCCTCATAATTATCTGAACTAATACCATTACTCTCCCCTAATTCTGAAAGAGATAAATAAGCCTCTCTTTCAGCCCTAATCCACATAACCGCACCATTCATTGAAGCTGGAATCACCATAGATTCTCCAGTATCACCCACAGCTGCAATCTGAATCCGGACGCAAGTATAACCTTTTCCAGATTCACAAGAGGAATCTAGAAGAAGAACTTTGCCAATTATTGCTCCTAACGCCTTAAAATTTTCAGAATCCCAGGCTTCCGGCGGGACTTCCGTAAATTTCCACCAATCCGGCGACCCCACCCTCGGGAAATTTAAGGTCCAAGGTAAAAGATCCACAAAAGGTGAATTCACAGCATATTGCCACACTTTTTGAATATTCTCAATATTAACACCTGTCGGTGGAAACACCATCACCTCATAAGAATCAATTTTATGAACGAATACTTGTTAGCCAATCCACCTTTTCTCATAAGCCATTCTTCTAATGCAGGGACATTCCCGAACCATCCCACTCTGATTTTACCCCATAGGCTCAAATCGGCATTACAAATAGACTTCAGAGAAACATAGTCCATTTGCAAGGAAATACCAGATGATTTCCTTAATGCCTCAGGGCCACCCCTAGTCGGCTCGATGCCCTTACACCTGACATTTCTCAGAGGACCTCCGTTCATCAACCGGTTTAACCGATTTTCCATCGGAAAGTTAAAATCTAACCCAGACCAGATTTTTTTACATTTCCCACACTCTACCCTTCGCTGAAAGTTCTGAAACTTACATTTAATACAACACCAATCTCCCCACCCGCCAGTTAATCGACGAGCCTTGGCCTTCTCCATACGAGCAGAGCGTTTATTTAACACATGATTCCATTCGAGTAGAACATCTCCTCGCCCAAATCTAGAATCCACACCAACTTCATACCATCGAGAACCCCCTCTGTCACGAATAGGGATCCTATTGGCCCCAGTGGCTACAACCGAAGGAGCCATCCAAAAGCCAATACAAAGAAATCAAAACCCACCATCCTTTTCTTCTTTCTTTTTTCCATGGAATAATAGTTATTTGGTAGCCTTGAATAGAAGGTTGTGGTAGATGCCGCTTCATTGGGCACAAATATTAGCTATTATTGCATGACAGATGTTTGTTGGATGTTCTAAGAGGCTTAAGGAATTTTTTGGACCGGGTTATTTTGCTACATTACAAATTTTATAAAGGTACTTTATATTTTTCTCTAAAAATAGAAAAGATAGGCTGTTTCTATGAGTTTTTCACCTTTATTCTTGAATCACGCTTCCCCATCGCTTCCCTCGCGTTTCCTCGTCGCTTCCCCACCATTTCCTTTTGCGCTTCCCTGTAGCTTCCCCGTCGCTTCCCCGACCCTTCACGCTTCACACTTCCCACCATTGAGGAGAACCTTTGCTTCCAGCTTCGCTTCCCGCCCTGACAACCTTGTCGTTGATAACCAATTCTAGCTCTATCAGTGCATGGATGGGGACAATCCTTCACGAAGAACAAGATAGGGTTAAATATAACGATGGACCCCTAATTAGTGCTTCGTAGGGATATAAATATATTATATTTTAGTATGGATATATCCATGTTTTTATATACGCCACTATTTACAACATGCGTTAGTTTTATTTTTGCTGGATATTTTGTGTGAGAACCTTTTAGAGTTAGGGTTTTTAAGTTAAAGGGGCCCACATGTCTTACGTTTGATTTATAGGGTGAGTCTAAAAGTTTGAGTGAAATCTCTCTCTCTATGTGTGTGTGTGTGTGTGTGTGTGTGTGTGAGAGAGAGAGAGAGAGAGAGGGGGGGCGCTGTATACCCTTAGGCCTACATGTTATGCTAATGAACAAAAAGACATCTTGCTTTCGCAAAATTGAGGAAAACTTCTCTATGATGGATTTTGGTTTGATGCCCTAATACGATCATAGGTGTGAAGCTTGATACCCTTGGTGTGATGCCTCCAGTTCCTTTGGTGCGATGCTTTGGGAAATAAGATGCTTGACATGAACTTTATCATCAAGTACCAAGCCGCATTGGATTACATGAACATTCATTACTGAAAGTTCATGTCAAGCATCAACACTTGCCGGATATCTTGGGAGTTGTTCAAGGAATCCTCTCAACGGTCTTGACATAACAATTGATCATCTCACTAATTTAGGAAAACAACAAAGCCAAAAGAAGCCATATCTTCATTTATTGGATCACTCTTATTAAATCCACCTTAGCCAACCTTTTGATCAATTATGTCCCCTTTTAAAGATGATGGTGGCAGACTGGCAGTTGCAGAGAGAATTGAGAAGCTCCAAAGAAATTTTCTTTGGGATAGGAAGGACGATAAGACAAGGTCTTTATCAAATTACAGACCGTGTGTCAGTCAAAATCAGATACAGGTTTGGACTTGGAAACATTTACCTAAGGAACAATGCTAACTTGTAATTGGTTGTAGAGGTTGGTAGAGGAGCACGATGTTCTTTGGAGATGAACAGTATTGGGAAAATAAGGGAGGAATGGGGCTCAGGGTTGTGGACATCCGTACAAAGTTGAGTTTTTAGCATTTAGAAGGTTTAGGGAAGCAAAGGGACACAGGGGAAGGAGATTAGGATAAATGATTGGGTAACAGTCCTCTACTCTCTCTGTTGTACTTATCAGAGTCTTTATAGGGTAGTGTCTGAGAAGGAGATTAGAGTTATTGATTGCTATGAGAGATTGGGGGAGGGTCGTTCGTGGTGGGTTTGTCTTTGTAAACTCGAGGATGAGGAATTTGAGGCATTGCTCCTTCTCCTTGGTAGCCTTGAGACTGTTTGTGTTGTTTATGGCATAGAAGGATTGGGGCTCCGGATCCTTCTGGCAAGTTTTTCGTTCTAATTTGTCTTTGCAACCTCAAGGATGAGGAGAATGAGGCATTGCTCCTTCTCCATGGTAGCCTTGAGACTATGTTTGTGTTGTCCATGGCGTAGAAAGATTTGGGCTCCGGATCATTCTAGAGAGTTTTTCATTCTACTTTGTCTTTGTAACCTCAAGGATGAGGAGATTTAGGCATTGCTCCTCCTCCATGGTAGCCCTGAGACTATTTTTGTGTTGTCCATGGCATAGGAGGATTTGGGCTTCGGATCTAAGAGGCAAGTTTTTTGTTCCACCTTGTTTTCGTTGCTTGGCTAGTGGCCATCAACTTTTGTGTTAGTGGTCTAAGTTGTGGTTGACAAGTATTCCACATAAGGTCCAAGGTTTTGGTTAGGTGGTGGTGATATCCTTAAGAGACAATGCTATTTGGTAAGTAGGTGTGCACTTTGCAAGAGGGACGAAGAGCTCACCAACCGCATTATAATTCATTGTGGGGTAGCAAGAGTTGTGTGAAGCCGTATCCTTGCCTTTGTTGGGATCTCATGGGTTTTTCCATCCCCTTTCGTGCCCCTCTGGGAGGAACAGAATTGTGAACATTTTGGTGGGAAGGGGTTGGTGTATGATCCCCTTCGCAGTGTTATGGACTCTTTGGTCGGAATGCACCTGGTGGATTTTTTAGGGTAAGACCCTTGGCATGGATTGTTAGAGAGATTAAGAGTTTAATCTTACTTTGTGACAGCGCTAAGCAGAAATTTCATAGTTATCCCACCCAAGACATCTATCACAAGTGGGATATTAATATTAGGGACAGAGTTCAAATAGAAATGTATTCAGATGTGGACTCCCCACCCGCCCCCTTGTCCGGGAGGCTCTCCGGCCCAGAAGGCAAAGGGGATTGCTATCATCACTTTTTCTCCCAGTGTGTAGGAATAAAAAAGTGATGAACCCATTTTTTGGTCATAGGTTGGTCAAGAGAATGAGAGTCGGCTTCCTTAAGTCCGTTGTTCCACAGTAGCTCAGTGGTAGAGCAGTCAGCTGTTAACTGATTGGTCGTAGGTTCAAATCCTACTTGGGGCGTGTTCCGATGAGAACGTCGAAAAAACCTAATACAGCTCCACGTACGATAGCCAAAGTACGGTTGGTCAATCAACTACACCCAAGACATCTATCACAAGGGGGATAATAATATTAGGGACAGCTGTCACATTCTTGTTGAGGGCGACTCTTCTAACATCATTTAACAGGCAGAACAACTCTTTGGGGCTATGGAGATTTTTCAACATCATCAATAACATCAGTGAGACATGCAACTGTAACCAAGCAATGCAAGCTAATAAGATACCAAGAACCATTTAGGATATTATGAACATTAGATGGAAAATCTTTAGAAGGGAAGAAGTGGGTAACTCCAACTATATCTGGTAAGTGCATACCTTTCTCCAAGGTCCTGATTTTGAAGAAGATTGACTTTGGCTTCCAGACTGCAACATGGACCCATGAAAGCAGGATAAGAACATGAGGTCAAGAATTTAAAATGACAAGCAGAAGGATCTACAAGACTAGTAAATAGGGGACAGACATTTCTACCTCTTCAAACTTCTCAAAATTTTGAGTATCCAACTCATCATTGACCGCAGGAATAAAAGCAGCTTCCATCTTATATAATTTGTCCCACTGGACGCCCTCAAACCATAGATGAGCCTGAAATTGGCAGAAGGATCAGCCAAATGATTCTCTCATGATGTCGTTGTGTTTTCAAAGCCAATCAAAGAACTTAGAATAGAACACACCACACAACACCTTTATTTCTTCTGCTCCTTTTGTTCCCAGCCTCTGCCCAACATTACATAGGAGTTTACTAATGAGATCTTTGGCTTCTGGAGATAGATTTGCTTCGTCAGGAAACTTTAAATGAGTCTTCCAGTTTACTATCTGTATAGAGAAAAATAAAAAGAGGCATGAAAAATCCACAAGGAAAATATCATTATTTTTAGTATAGGTGGAATGATATGACGTGATCACATGGAAGACATATTCTAGCTTGCAAACCTAAAAAGCTTCATTTGCAATAACTATGGGGAATTTACATTATGCTTAAAGTGTCTGAACTTTGAAGTTTGAACAAGAACAATATGGACCAGGCCTTCAGTATAAGAGTATTATGAGGTCTCACTAGCACCAAATCGCCAACAAATACATTTTGGAATACAGAAAAGTGTTTCTGCTCGGTCGAGCAGATACACTATCTGCTTAGTCGGCCTTAGAAACAGTGGGGGCCAACATTGTTTGGGTGATGCAAATCATTCATTTGATGTGCCATGACATAGATAGGGTGTGCCCAAAAACTCAGCTCCATAGGATCATCCCAACCCTTGATTTGTGGAGGTTAAAAAGGACGGGTATAAACCTCCACAAATCTGTCCATTTTTAACCTCCACAAATCGAAGGGTTAGAATGATCCTATGGAGCTGATTTTTTGGGCACACCCTATCTATGTCAGGTCCTATCAAATGAATGCTTTGGATCATCCAAACAATGTGGGTCCACTGTGTTTCTGGCCGACTAAGCAGATAAGTTATCTGCTCGACCGAGCAGAAACACTATTCCCTTTGGAATATTCCAAAAAATTGTACCTACAACTCAGCTGGCGATGACCGAATTTCATTCAATTAGGTTGCTGACCAACAAAGCAAGCACATCTCAGTTCTACATTAAGAAAAGGAAATCCCCTATTATATTTAACAGTTCTGAAATCCTCCACAGTACATGTGGTATGAATCCCAAAATAAAAAATTATAATGGGAAAAAATGGGAGCTAGAGACTTGACAAAATGAAGGAGTTTGCATATTTTAAACCAACAATCATGCTCCAAGCCTAAGCACAGATGAAGAAGGTCGTAGAGTGAGCCTACTAGGCTAGCAGTATATTATAAGTTTATAACATAAGCATAAAGAGCAATGTCTACCAACTGCTAGCAATGACAAGAAAAGGATTACGAGATGTTCTGTGAACCATAAACAAAAAGGATCCATGCAGATCTAGTGAATTTTCAAATTAGACAGAAGGGCTGTACGTGGAACTTATTTGATAAAAATACTTGAATACAGCATCATGAACTTCACACTTACCTTCCTGCATGTTGACATTGGTTCATCGGAATAAAATGGTGGATAACCCACAAGCATTTCATACATAATAGCTCCAAGTGACCACCTATGGTAAGAAAAGAACCATAACTAAAAATGTACTGGTCTGGAAAAAAAAGAGAACAGATATAAATTACCCACCAATCACATTCCATTCCATAGCCCTTTTTCAGCAAAACTTCCGGAGCAATATAGTCAGGTGTACCAACTGTGGAGTAAGCCTGGAAAGTTCAAGAATCCACAGCTTTAGGCAAACAGAAAACATACAGAAGCTGTGACAATAAAATCATACAAAAGCTTAGGAAATAGAAATCCACATCTAACACTAGTGCACAACAACTCAGTTACTATATTATAAAAATCTAATCATATAAAAATATCCAAGATAATACACAAACATCTAAAATATGCCCATAACAACAGAAACGACAAATAAGGTTTTTCCATGATGGGAAAGCCAAACTGTGTATGTCATCACTAAAAGAAAAGGTCAACATGAACACAGACAATATAAGTTTCCGTGTTACAGAGCCTCAAATATCTATGTCACAAATATCGTTCTCGGGAATTTCTCGGAAAGGGAAAATCTCGGGATATATTAATTTTATTTTTATTTTTTGGGTTTATGTCAGGGAAAAACGATAAAATAAAATACATATAATAAAATAATTTAAAAATATATAAATTAAAAAAATACCGTAAAAATATTGTGATATTATCGCAGTAAATGAAAATATCGCTATATTTTTTAAATTCTCGGGATTATTTCGAGATTTTGTCGTTTCATCAAAATATCGCAATAAAATCCCTATATTTGGAAAATATCGGAGATACTTGTGACAGTCAAATATGAGTGCACTCTAACGAAACTAACACATTGTGTTTTCAAGAATCGTCTTGGACAGTTGCAAAGAATTAACTCGTGACAGTGGGGTATTTACCAGCATCCGCCTATTCCTTTGCCAGTGTTGCAGTTGCTCCTGTTGTGTGCGCTTCGGTGCAGAGCGCCCATCACTTTGTAGAACCCCATTATAGTTGTTTCCCGTTGCAATATCCTTTTCATGTAAATTAGGGAAATTATTGCAATCTAATGGTTTACTTAGTCCAAAATCTGAAAGCTTCATGTGACCATATCTATCCAGTAACAAATTGTCAGGCTTGATATCTCTGCCAAAAAGTTTTACGCAAGGGTTAATCCTATTGATCCAATCTAATCAGGCAAAGCATGTCAATACTTCCATCCATGGTTTTAAATTTTGGCCAAAATTCCGAAATTTCGGATTTCGACCAGGGCCGACACTAAAAGTACAAATTTCGGTGTCGGCCCAGATTTCGGCCGAAATTTCGGTTTTGGCCACAGCCGAAACCGATACCAAAACCAAAATTTCAAACCTTGCTTTCATCAACACAGTTGAGAATATCCATCTACAAACCTGTGGATATAGTTATGCTTGTGAATGGATTCAATGGCCAGAACTGTTTGCCCAACATAAAATCTGGCCTCGTCTTCTGTCAAGGTATCTTTCCTCATCAGCAAAGTCATCATATCCCCACCAGGTAGATATTCCATAATAAGATAAAGAAACTCTTCATCTTGGAAAGAACAATAAAGTTTGACAATGCAATCACTATCAACCTCCGCAAGAATATTCCTCTCAGCTTTAACATGCTCAACCTGAACCAATATTTAAAAGAAAATTGATATATACACACATATATATATGCAAGATAAATAATAATATATACTAACATGGCTGTTACAAGGATATACCTGGCCTCTACGAACCATCTCTGATTTCTTCAGCTTCTTCATGGCATACACATGACCAGTTGTCTTCTCCCTACAAACTCTCACCTGCACAACGGAAAGAAAATTAAATGGGAAACCAAAATGTGATACACAAGAAAGAATAGTATGTGCACACGGAAAATATCAATGACTAACACTACAAAGCTTCTGAAAAAGGCATGGCGAAAGTTGAAACGACCATCATGATTTGAAGAAATAAATTAAAAGATTTATATATAACAAACCTCCCCAAATGCACCCTTCCCTATCATTGTCAATAATTCAAAATCATCAGCACCCATTTTATGCCTCTGAAGACGCATGTATTCTGTTTCTCTCTTCTCTAAGAATTTTAGAAGATTGCTTTGATCTTCCTCCGACACTTCAGCGTCAGCCAGCTTCGTCTCCAAGATCGAGCGTCTGCATGAAAACAAAGGCATGTGTAAAAAGGTTTAGCATCCAAAACTACTATTTCTTCATAATATTCTCCAAGTCTCCCCGTAATATATATCGCCTTGATAAGTACATTTTACGTATATGTGGAGGAAGCAACTTATGCACCACCATTAGCCAAATCAGTGTAAAGAGAAAGTTGGGTTTCTATAGAAAAAACATTCAACCAGTTAAAGAAGGGAAATTATATCTGGACTCCCTTGCATTACTAATAGCACTTCTATCTTTATTTTAAACTTTTCTAGTTAGCTGTTGAAGGATGTCAATTCCCAAACAGCTATCAACATCCAATCAAAGAAGTGTTCAATAGAGTGAGGAGTGCTGTAATCAAGACAAGGAAGTCCAGATATAACATCCCTTGAAGGAATAGCATTTACCAAAGTAAGTTGGCACATTTTTATCCACTTCTCACCAGTCTGATCATAAGAGACAATGAAGATTGGTCGTAACTTGCATGAACAGTTCGAAAGATTCTAAACATATTAAACACAAAATAATGCATTCTAAAATCAAAATGGAAGTCAAGACATGCTCTGGATACTTTATTCAGATAATCATATGATATTAGTGCCATTCAAAAATATATATACTATGCACGTAACTTTCCATTTTGTCATTCGTCTTCTCCGGGAAAGCCATTTGGGAAAAGTTTTTCCACCTGTAATGATGGCTCTCTCTTTTAGCATTTAATGCTCACTTGAGAATTACAAAGGCACCCATTAAAGCCACATAATTTCCATCCTATCCCCCTCCTTTATACGTTTCTAATTAAAAAACAAGTGGACAAAGTCCACATAGTGACGTTTTGCCTTGGAAAAATTACGGAAAAAGGGTACCTATATATGACAATTACGGAAAAAACTAAAAAGAAGAGGTATACTAATATGACAATTACAAAAAACAATACTTTTCCTGAATATTTTTTTGAGGATATTACGGATGCGGGCACTTTTACAAATATTTACGAATTCGGGGGACCTTAAGAGGAGCAACATATTATGCATAGCACGGGTGGCCCGCGGGTCTTTATTGGATAGGGCCCACCCATGCACGGCATGGGCCTACCATTTTACATGGCCTTCTTTAGTGGATAGGGCCCACCTTTTGCACATCATTTTTTATTGTTTGGGTATCACCACTTTAAACCCATGCATAGCACGGGCCCACCATGTTACAGCTCATGTACCCATGTGATGGGGGCCCATTAGTTTACAACCATGCAGAGCATGGGTCCCGCATACTAGTATATATATATATATATATATATGATATTAGTTGGCACGTGTAGTGCATTGATGACATATACATTATCTTTTTTTCTTTTAATGGTACCTACTTACATTACGTTACCTCAAAACAACATATTTAAACAAGATTGTACAACTCTCATCACAACAAACAGATAGATTATTATCAGAAATTAACATCATAAATTTACGTGAACAATGGGGGCTGTTTGCAATGAAAAATTTCCTTGGAAAGAATTCCTAGCATTTATTTCACTCATTGTCCATGGAAAATATTTTCTAAAACTGAAAATTTACCCAGTTTCTGGGGAAATTGCAACCCTACTAAACCCTGGAATTACTTTTTCATGGATTTTTTTTTATAATTTGTTTCCCTAGATCCGAAGAGCCCCTAATGTTTTCTCTGTATGAGTTGAAAAAGAAATTCTATTAACAAGCATTGTTTAAAGTATAAAAGATTAAATAACACCAACTCTAATAGCTTAAGCTTTTGGAGTAATTGGTTGTTTCACATGGTATCATAGCAAAGGTCGTGGGTTCAAACCTCCTCGATATTAAAAATCCACATGGAATGGCTAACCCAAAAGAGAGGCCACATGCGCCACGTGTAGGCAAAGAGGGGCCACACACTCGTGTAGTCCACCCTAAAAAGAGCTCCACTTTTAGCAGGAAGTGACTTATTTGGAAGCGATAAGCAGATTGATTGATTGCTCGAAAGAGCCGTACCTAGCTAAGGGGGGAAGCTATCTATATTCGCCGGACAGAGAATACAGGGCTATTGCAGTGGCAGCTATGGGGGTGGGATGGGAGGAGTAATTGGTTGTTTCACACATTGTTTCAGTGCAGCTATAGTGTAGAACATGTTCTGGAGTTAAAACATGAAAGAAAAAAAAATATTCCCAAGAGTTTATTAAGGTGACTACTCACTTAGAGAGTTGTGGAAGATAAAAATCACAGAAAAACATGAAAACTTGTTTGCAATAAGTTTATACATGGGGTATATATGGTTATAACAAAGGCAGCAGCATATCTGTAACAAGTAAGATAGTAACATGATCCCTTTCATGAAGATAAACAAGAACAGCAGTGTTACATATCATTAATTTTTTAAAATATATTATAACCTGTTGTACGAGACTATTGTTAAATATCCTGCAACAAGAACCAAATTTGCATTACAAACTTTAGATTGATGCAGGACTTAACTTTTTTGTTGTCCTAAGAGTGGTTTCATCTCCTGAGCATCAATATTCAATTAGATCTCAATAATTTCCTGAGTGTGCTAGATAGTAGGAGCATCATCCTAAAATTTGATGTGTGCCATCATTTGAGCCCGACCCAGGAGGTCTTGATGGTATTTTCTAAACTCATCAAGACATTTTACTAGGTCATGCTAGTAAAAATGGTCTGCGGAAGATGGACCAACAATTGTTGACAAGCTTTCAAAGAAGTTTTATCAAGTTTTATCTACTCGGCCAAATCCATCTTCAAGGTCCTCAACAATACCACACATTCTTCTACGACTTTTTGGAGCAATCTTTGGGTTCTGCCCCGAATCATTGCCTTCGCTTAGACTGCATGCTTGGAGAAGATTAATACTCGAGATTGGTTAAAGAAGAGGAAGTTCAAACTCGCAAATAGATGCCCGACGTGATATGTTGAAGAAGAAAATTCCAACCACCTTCTTATTAACTTAAGGTCAACAAATGGCGATGGCAAAAAATTGCTAGATGGTTTTGAGAAGGTTTGGAGTGAGCTTGATCTTCCCTAAAAGATTTGGAATCTCAAAAGGTTTGGGTCCCTTTGGCAAGACACTATGGAATTCTGCTGCATTTTCCATAATATGGCCTATCTGGAATAAGAGAAATAATAGAACTTTTAATTGAAAAAAAAAAAGTACTATCTTCAGGATTTTGCTGAAAATAAAGCTATTGATAGTCAGATCTCTAACATAAAAGAGAGCTCCGGTATATCATTTCCGATATAATTAGAGGCTGGAAGGATCATTTTTGGATGTTCAGGTCAAGGCAATCCAACAAACTAGATGGAAACCACTTGCAGATGATTGCGTGAAACTGAACTTCAACGGCTGTTCTATTGGTAACATAGGATCAGCAGCTGTTGAAGGTCCTATTCAGAACTCCAATGAAGATATTTTGACATCGTATTCAGGGCCTATAGTAGAACTGATTCTAATGAGACTAAAGTGACAGTCCTCCTCACGGGGTTGAGGGTTTTTCAGGAGGAAAGCAAGAAGAAGTTGGAAGAGGATGGGGATTCAGCTAATGTTATAGCTTGGGTGAAAGGAGAAAATCAAGAGACGTGGAGACTGGGTGCTTTTACTAATTAGCTTGAGAACAGATGGATAGGCCGATCTCCATTAAGCATATCCTGAGAGCCTTGCGTAAAGCAAGGCTTGCGTAAAGCAATGTAGCTGACAGACTAGCTGACAGACTTGCGTAAAGCAATGTAAAAAGATTAGATATCTTCATAGTTCTTATTGTTTGCTCTTTAATGAAATCACGATGTGTTTTAAAAAAGTTTTAACATCCATGCATTATGGTAATGGCCACAAAGGCCTCGCCGTAATGCACGGGGAGAGCAGCGGTAACATTGCAGGAATGGGGAGCGTAACAGGTTGACAATCAGGGCAGAGATTAAGGGCAAACCCTCATATAATTGATCACATGAATCAGTGGGAGAAGCATCCTATGTTCTCGGGATTAAAAACACCGAAGACAAGAAGAATAAACGTTGTGTTTAAGCCAAGAATTGTACTTGAATTCGGTACTCAAATATTTTGGAATGCAGAATTGTAATCTGGCTCATACGCCCCTAGTGATAGACAAGAAATTGTCTACGAGTTAGTGTCCGGATGAAGGGCAAGAAAAACTTAATGTTCCTTATGCTCAAACAATTGGCAACTTGGTGTATGTGATGTTGTGTACTTGGCTGGATTTGGCTTATCCAATTGGCCTAGTAAGCAGATATCAAAGTAATCCCAGTCCTGCTCACTAGGAAGCAATTAAAAGAATAATGAAGCATACTAAAGGAACTTGGCACCTCAAATTTACTTTTTAAGTGAAAAAGGTTAAGGTTCATGGTTACTCTGATCCGAATTTCGTTGGTGATAGAGATGACAATAGGTCCACTTATGGACATGTGTACATATTTGGAGGTGTGGCTATTTCTTGGTCTAGCAAGAAATAGGATTCTGTGACGAGATACACAGAGGAAGTTGAGTATATAGCATGTAGCATGGCAACTAGTTATGTTGTCCGGATTAGGCGATTTTTGGTTGATTTGGACCTTGGTCCGGTTGATGGACCAATAGAATTGTATTATGATAATCATGCAACAATAAACCTGATATACAGTAGAGCGAATAGCTCTAAGGGAAAACATATACATGTGGATTATCACGATATTAGAGATATAGTGGAAAAATAGTAAATGAAGGTAAGTTATATACGTACCTATGATTATCGATCCATTGACAAAAGGAGTTTTTGCTGAAACATTCATCAAGCATGTAGGCTTGATGGGACTTAGAAGTGTAAAAGTCAAGGAAAAAGTGTTTGGGAGAAATATCCTAGACGGAATAATTGTCGATACTTTTACAAAAGGAGTTCGTGCAAAAATCATCAAGCATGTGGACTTGGTGGGACTTAGAAATATCTAAATCAAGGTAGAATTTTGGGAGAAATATCCCAAACAAAAAGTTTTGTGTGACATTGAATTATAATGCAGGGAATTAAATGAAACACAAAAGGAATTCGCTTGGCCAATGTGGCCAAGTGGGAGATGTCATGGCAATGGCCACAAAGGCCTCGACGTAACGCACGGGGAGGGCAACTTTAACGTTGCAAGATTGGGAAGCATAACGAGTTGAATATCAAGACGGGAATTAAGGGTGAACCCTTATACAACTATCGAATGGATCAGTGAAATATAAGTTTTGTATTCAGAAAGAAATCTCCCCAAAAGTGTTGACCGTGGAGCCCCCCATTCATCACAACCATCGTCTTCTTCTCTTATGGGACATCAATAATGGGCGTGAATTCAAGGTTTACAAGCGTAAACGTGGACGAGATTGATGGCGGGGACTCTAGCATGGGTCACAGACATTGTCGTCTTTTTTTTATTATTTACTTTCAATTTTCATCATTTTATTTGTAGCTTACTTTTTAGGCATCAAATCTCATCCGTTTGGCATGTTTTTGGTATTATTAGAAAGGTTTTTCAATTACCTATATAATGGGCCCAAGATCACATGATTTGGATGTGATTTGAGCAAAAATTAATAAAACCTCTTCTCACAAAGAGGGAAATTTGATCCCAATTTATTTTATGTGTGTGAATATGAGTGTTTTTAGGAAGTGCTAAAGGTCTATTACGGGATTACTATTTTAGGTAAGTTTTTATCTTTACTTAGTTTACTTTGGATTAGATGAATGGTTGAGATTAGTTTTTAACTTTAAGTTATCTTCTAGGGTTTCTTTTCTTATAAATACATCTTATGAGAGCAATTTGAAAAGACATTTGAATATTAAATAGAATTGAGAATTTTTTGTAAGAGCTATTGTGGCTTGGACTTCTTCTTCTCTTTTCCTCTTGATGGCTTGGAGCCATTCTTCTCCCATCTCCTCTCATCTATTTCTTCAATCAAATCAACATAAACAAGGTTAGTAAATCAGATTTTCTATTTTCATTGTTCTTGAACCCTAAAACCAGAAAACCCAAAATCCATAGATCTCCCTTGTTCTCCAAGATTTTGTTATGAGATTTTGAGGGATTGTTTTTATGATGAAGCCTCAGCCTGAGCACCTAAGAACTCTAACTTTAAACCCCTTTTATGCCTTATTGCAATTTCACCCTTTTTCAAGCCCTAAAACTAGTTTTAGTGAACCCTAGCCTAAACCTACCATCAAATCAGAGCCTAAACCCTAGATTAACCTTTCTTTTACCTTCTAAACCTTAACCTAAGATTTGGACAGCAATATTAAACCAAAATTCCAGATCTGCCAAATTACCAAAATACCTTACAGCCCAAAACTGGACCGTTTTGAGCCTTTTACTACTACTGGATATTTTTTTTGTTTTTCTTCATTGGATATTATAATTTTCATGCTTGTGTTACTTCTATTTCATTGGTACTTACATTACCTTTTAGCTATTTTAATTGGTTGCATGCATGAAACATAGTTTAGGCCTAATTTTGTCATTAACAATTCACCTGAAAGAGCTTTATGTATTGGTTGATTTGTATAAGGTTTATTTCAGGCTAATTATGTTCCTTCTAATTATTGAATGCATTCTCAGCCTCGATACTGCTGCTGCCTGTGAATTAAACCTTCATTAAATCAGCCCTAGGTTAGTCCCTTTAGAAGTTTTCAGTCTTCTGAGTTAACCCTGAGCCTTTCCTAAAACCATTATCCCATTAGGAGTGTAGGATTTTCCATAGATTAGGTATTGTCCTGCATCATTCTCAGTTCTGAAATTAGTTATGAAATCTTTTCTGCTCAAACTCTACCTAAAATATTAACATCTACCATATGGACAAAGTAGGAACATAACAACCCAGTGAAGCAAGAAAAAGAATACCACAGAGAACAAGTTTTACTTATCAAACAAGACCAAGTAGTATATAGATTACAAGAATTCTAAAATTTCTTCATAATAAGTAGAAAATTAATAACTCCAAAAGTCATACCGCTCCTTTCGCTCCTGCAAATTTTTCATCTGCTCCTTGTAATGGTTCTCTATATACTGCTTTGCCGCTGCAACCTTCTGTTTCGTGATGTTTGAAGCTGCCTCCTCTGTTGTGGGAGGTTCCGCCCCTGTCCCTTCATTCCCATAAGCTTTTGCCTCCTTTTTCCTACTCATTTTATCTCGAGATTGAAATTTATGAAACCAACTCCTTGCTGAATCCATTCAGAATTGAAAAAACCGTCCTAAGCATCGACACTTACAAAGCCCACAATCTCATAAAATCCTTTTCTTTTTCTCCCCAAATTCAAAAAACAAAAACAATCTTCTCAAGGCCAAGAAGAAGAAGAACTCCAAACCTGAATTTTGGTTGTTGCAATTCAATTAAAATGAATGAATAAACAATATACTGAGAAATTTAATTCCTTTCTTAAATCATATCCAAGTTGAAATCTTAAAAATTCAAAATCCAGAGAATATCAATCTACTGCACAAGATCACTAACCAATGCCGGATCGATAAAATGGAAACAGAATCCGAACAGCTCCAAACCCTAGCTCGAGAAATTCAACAACGATGATTCCCAATCTTTCGAATTTCACACAGTTTAATAACGAATTGAACTAACAATACAATCTCCACCGAGATACCAAGCGATCTGCATCCAACAGAGAAATCCTCTATTCATAAACAGGTAAAATATGCGAAATATCATTCAGAGACCCTAAAAACCCTAATTTAGGAAATTCTAGGGCGTATCGGGATCAAATCGGAACCTGAAAAGTTCGTTATCCAGAGAATTTGGCAGGGGATTCGGATTACCGCGTGAGTTTTCGCTGGAGAGATCAATCCGAAACCCTAATTGACATGGAAATCGAACAGTCTGCCATTTTCGCTGCAATAGAAACGAGGATGTGCACGAAGAAGACGACCTTCTTAATCTCGAAGAAATCCGTACGAAGTGGATCTTCGATTCTTCGTATTAATACAGAGTTCAAAAGTCAATTTTTCAAGGGGAAATGATAAATCCGCACGCCCTGTAGGCTAATTCGCACCCTTGTAAGATAGGCCGGCGGTAAAAAACATATATCCTGCCGCCCACCACGATGACACGTGGCATCCTTAGAGTTATTGGCCGGTCACAGTTTTTGTAGGAAAGGGAAAAATCCTACCAATCCAATTTACTAGACCTCCCTGAACGTAAATCTCTCCCCACCGATCAGGGAGACGAGACGATCCTAACCATCCAATCAAGGGCCTCCCTAAATATTTTGCCCTGTCAATAGTTGGGCCCCGCAATTGACAATGACACGTCATGAGTGATGGGATGATCCTATCCATCCAAATAGCATCTTACCGTAGAAGGACAGAAAAATGGTGCACATGCTAGGGTTGGATCAATCCTAAGGATGAACCTTAGTCTCCTGAGAAGGGCGTGTGAGTGAAATCATGACCGCTGATCTTATAGACACCCCTGTACAAGCATCTTATCCATAAGATTAGGTCTGCAAAATCAACGATCTAGATTTCTTTTGGACAGAACCCTAAATGGGCTCAAAATAACTGTTAAGGAGGAGCCTCATAGCTGTATTAAGAGCCTTAAGACGCACCTCCTTCTATGTTTAGCCTACACATGGCACATGTGGCTCCTCTTTTAGGTTGGGCATTATATGTGGAGTTTTATCATAAGGAGTTCCGATCCCAAAACCTTGGCTCTGGTAATGTGAAACAACCAGTTACTCCAAAAGCTTAATGCTCTGTTTGGTTGCCGGGTTTTTTTTGTTCCTGGGAGTTTTGTGGGAGAGTAAGTTAAATTTTGGTCCCATCCCATGTTTGGTTGCCTTTTAGCACTAGGTTTATTTTAATCCTACTCTTGTAATGATTACTTGTGGGGTGAATTTTTTAATCCCACTTTTGTAATGATTGCCTTTTCGTCCCATCCCAAGATAACCCCAGGAACAAAAATAAACTCAGGAACCAAAAATAAGCTTGAGAAGAATTTTTTTCTACCAACAGTTCAAGCAACCAAACAAAGGTTTTTTTTTTTCCCACCATATCTCTCAGGGTATTTTTTTCTCCCACATAACCAAACATGGGATTTTTATTTTACCAGGATACTTCTAGGACTTTTTTTCCCCCACCTATCTCCCAGGGTATTTTTTTCTCCCACACAACTCCCAGGAACAAAAAAAACCCGGCAACCATACAGAGCATAAGGTGTTGTTGTAAGTGGCGTTATTTAACCTCTTATACTTTAATGAAAAAAAAATCATGCAAGCCAGACAAGATACATTCCCCTTTCATCCAAGGTTCTTTCTATGCTGAGGTCTACGCTTAATGCGACCCATGACTCGAACGGACAACACATGGACAGTTGATAAATGGGAAGTTTGACCAGACCCTGAACATATAAAAAAGATAAAGTTAGGAAAAATGGGGAGCTACAACATATCCCACTTGACTTGGGCATGGTCCCTTACACATAGGGCATCATGGGGCCATCTCATTATCATATTAATGAATAAATGAGATAAGGGCTAGTAAAGGCAAACATATTAATTGGTCTCACACATTCCCTCGGTACCACCAAAAAAAAAATTATAAAAAAGCTAAATCTGTCGTTCTGGACATTAGATTAAGGGTTTACTGGGGTTTTGGGGTGGGGTTTTGTAGGGTCCATGTGTTCCTATTAATAGTGAAAGCGAAATAATTATGTGGAATTTTCTAAGCAATTTCGCGGAAAGCCATTTTGCAACTTTTGCACCAGAGAATAACCACCTTAGACAAATTAAATGAATAGGACAAAATCTGCTAAAAAGGGCGCATGTGTCAGTGCTGTCTCCAACAAAAGTGAGCCTCAGAATGGCTTTCAGCTAAATTGCATAGCAAATCCCTAATTACTAACGTTGAAACATAATATGGGGGCGGACAGACCATCGTATGTAGGAGCATGTGCACCATTCCGGGGGATTTGCTAGTTATCTGAGCCTGTGTTGCTGCTCTCACATGCAATAGCCCAGCTCTGAAATGCCTTATGCAATGGTCCCTCAATTAGCAAATATTGTGATGTAGGAGGGATATGGATTAGTTTTTTTTTTTTTAAATCTATTTCATGAGTTTTCCTGGGTCCTGCAACTTATATTGTCTAAAAACAAGCTGGTCACTAAATAGTCTAAATGTTACATCCTTAGTCCTACTAGAGCTGAATAAATTAGTAGATTTATAATATATTAGATCTTGTAAGATCTCTGATCATTGGATGGTAAATTAGGCATTGGACTAGATTAAGCAACTAGGATTGATTTGGATACTGGTAAATATTAGGTTAGTCTTTATTTATTTATTATTCATATCCTTATTACAAGATAATTATATGTCTATCTTTAAGTGCTTTATATAAGCACATGTCAGTGGTTTTTTTTTGTAGGTGCACATGTTAATGTCAATGGAAATGAATGAAGAAACATGCTTAAGAAAGTGTGTCTTTCTACACAAGGGAGTAGGGGTGCAACTTGTGTCAAGTTGAGGCCAGCCAAACCCGATCCGACCCGAGTTCCAACCCAACGAGGTTCAACCCGATGCAACCCGATCCAACCCAAAGAACCCTTTTTTCCATCCCGACCTCGACCCAAGCTCTAACCCTACCTTGAGTTTTTAAGTTCAGTGCAAACTATTTTTAAAAATAAAATAAAAATAAATGTCGGGTCTCACTCGGGTGACCCGGGTTAGGTTGCCCAAAAACTTCAACCCGAACTCAACTCGGTTAGGAAACCCCAACCCAAACCACGCCAAATCCAATCTGACCTTTTTTTAGGTTACACCCCTACAAGGGAGGATTGATCCTTCCCACGAACTGGATCACAAGGTTGATCTTAAATATGTAAAATACTAAAAAAAAAAGGAAAAACAAACATTATTATTTGAATTTCGATTAACCCTTCCAGAATGGAACTTAGTTTTGAAAAAAAAGAGGAAAGTGGAATGATAAATTCGCACCCCTTTAGGATAATTCGCACACCTTTAAAGGAGGATACGTGGCAGACTTTCCTATTTTTACCGTGACTGGGGCGCGGATTATCCTATAGTGGGTGCGAATTTATCAATGCCCTTTGTTTGTTTTTTATTTCGTGGGTTTACGAGCACGTGTCACAACATGGTATTCCGTCTTTATCTTCCAAACAAACTCCCGTTTTGCTATCAACCCATCTCTCACCTGTTGTATCTAATGCTCAAGTGATCAAGCAAAAACCCTAACTTCAATAAATCACATGACTGTATTGACGAAAATCTCAAAAACCCTAACTGCTCTGATTTCTTTAAAATCTCCTCGTGGAAGAAGAACCTCATATCCATCCTATTGAGAACAGAATCAAAGATCAGAAACAAAGTAAGTATGCAAAACCTCCACCACATCCTCTACCGATTCTCAACTTCCCTAACCCTAAAAAAAATCCCATTCACAGATCCACAAATTAGGGTTTCTGTCTCTAGACCTTTCAGAGATCTGATCAACACATTTTCTTCGAAATCGGGTGGAGGAAATGACGATTGGGACAAAGGATGGGAGAGTATCGGATCATCAAAAAAAGCTGATAAAACCGATCAGAACGGAATACCCGATCTCGGATGGGATTCCGTTTCGTCATGGTCAACTGGACTGACGAAAGAGCATTTTGACGGAGAAGCCGTTGGGCGTAAAGTGAAATCAAATGGCAATGATGACATGGCAGTTTTATCAAAGCCGCAAGAGGAGTTTGATGACATGGCGGCGTTGTTAGAGAAGGAGAATAGGAAGAGCCAGGCATTTGTGGATGGATGGAATGAGAGGATGAAGGAAATGAGTGTGTTGATGAAACAGGTTAGGGAGCCAGGAGCGAGGGGTTCATATTTGAAGGATTCGGAGAAGGCGGAGATGTATAAATTACATAAGGAGAATCCAGAGGTGTATACTGTGGAGAGATTGGCTAAGGATTATAGAATTATGAGGCAGAGAGTTCATGCGATTTTGTGGTTGAAGGAACTTGAGGAGGAGGAAGAGAAGAAGCTCGGTCGGCCGTTGGATGATTCTGTCGAGCTTTTACTTGATACTTGCCCTGAGTAAGGAATAATTTTGCTCTTATGTTTAATTGATAATGCAAAAGCTATCTTGACTGTTTTGATTGTTTAATTTCTATGCATCTTTACTAGGATTCTATTATGTTTTATTCTTTTGTAACGTAGTTAGTGCTATTGGTTGGTTTTGGGGTTGTTTGAATAAATGGATTAGAGGATGGCAGTGTTGCAATTTTGGTAACTATCTTTTGAGGGAATTGCTATGGCTGTGGACAAATAGTAAAAGAAATGACATTAATTTAGTTATATGCTTTAGAGGCTTGGAGGCTATGTTGTCAAATATTTCTTGAGAAACATCATGGAACGAAACTATTGACATCAATGAAAAGATAGGTTGAGTCTTTTATTGTTATTATTCTAGTTGCTTTTGGATGATTTGATTACTACGTGACCTCTTTTGAAATTCAGGTTGTATAAGTAAATATCCCTACAGTATGTACAAAATCTTGTCTGGATTTACATCTCCCTACAGAATTTATGTCTCTCTGTGTGTGTGTGTGTGTGGAGGGTGGGTTGGGTGGATTGCATAGAGCTAGGTTAGGAAAGCGTGCAGGGCATGGCGGTGGTCTGTCAGGTTAGGGCTTAACTTTTGTCTGGGGTTAGGTTTAGGATGGGAGGGGGACATGCCGATAAAGTAATGTAGTGCGGAATCAAGAAACACAGTCCGAGGATATAGAATTTGGCTTGCAATATATTTACACAAGAAGAATCACGGAATCAAGGAGAGAAGGTCAAATGCTACTCTTAATTCAAAACAAGAATAAAAACTCTTCTTAGACAAAGCCTAATTCAATCATAAAATAATTAAAACTCATCGCCTAGAACCCTAGCGTGTGTTGCTTTTATAATAGAATCAATCACAATAATTTAAATTCATAAATTGCTAAGGAATCATCCTAGAAAAAGAATGAAAACGCAAGGGAAAACTTGCTAAAATTTAAAGTAGGAGTTGTTGTTATGTGTCCTCTAATTGATTGAGGGTTTGTTGTCGATCGATAGTCTGGACTCTCATCAAGAGATTGGGGCCTCAATCGATGAATTATGTATGCAGAGATGTTAAGATGTGGGCTCCTCCTTAGGACTTCTTGGTGACTTGGAATCCCTTATATGAAATGACAACCAACCTCTATGTGCTTTGTGGAAGATTGTATTGGATGTGATCATGGAAAAATGACTTACTGACTTAGTACCTTAGTGGGGCACAAGCCCCATTATAGTACAGTGAAGCCTTCATGTGTTGGATAGGTGGGCCACACTTCTAATGGTTCTGGAATGTATGCATGATGGAGTGAACCTGGGGTTTTCCAGATCCAAATATTGCGCTGGTTTACAGTCTCAAGTATCAGGTCAAGTGAATTCTTAGCCATTGAATTCACATTGGTTATATTTTTCTTTTCTTGTCCATGTGTAGGTTCTTGATCAAAGAACTAAGATCCTTCTGTAAGATGTCTATTGGACCATTGGCAGTTCTAGTAGGGCTCAACGTGGTGAATAGATTGGATTGGCCAAAGGGTAGACCCATCTACGCAATGATGGCATGCCTCGTTGAATTAGAATGAGTACAATCACTAGATCATTGCTTTATGATCTTGATTGCGTAAGTGTTTATCAACATATAGAGGAGTAAGAGAAGAGGTGAATGTCCAAGTAGTAAGAAGTCTTTGAATTTTGTTATCTCTGTTACATTAACTTTGGCTCCACAATTTTCTCTCTCTTTCGTACTCCTATAAGAGTACAAGGAAGTTCTAAGAAACAATAAACCCTATATTAGGTTGCTTTTTATCGTTAGACCATGTGAAACAACCAATTACTCCAAAAGATTAAGCTACAAATCGTTAGAATTTTCCCACGGTTTTAAATTTCCACTCAAACCTACACGAAATGTCCGAAATGTTTCCATTTCTATCCCCACTGAAATGATACCGAAATCGAAACGCATACCGAAACCAAAATTGTAAGTGCAATAGTGGTATAATATATCAGACATGTTACATAATTATGTTTATATGAATTGTATGTGAAATGTGGTATATGTACTTCATATACATATTTATATGAATTACATGCGAAATGTGTGTTTGATGTTATTAAACCATTATGGATGATTATTTTGCTTATGTGATGGTTTGTAAATGTGTATTTGTGTTTATTCTCACATTTTCTGAAGTTTCATCTATCATTTGCGTATGTTTCCATACGTTTCCGTGATTCTATAGGATCTCCACCGAAATTTCCAACCGAAGCTGAAACCAAAATTTAAAACCTTGACCATTCCTAGTTGGAGTTGGAGCAGGGAATGGTTGCGGAGAAAGAAGAAATCTTAGAGAAGCAAGCAGTTGTAACAAAGTCGTAAGTATGTTCTTATTAAGGTGTACATGAAATTACAATAATTCCATCCCATTTAATACATATGCAGTAAATGAAAATGAAAATACAATACTACCCCCAAGAAATATAATACTCTTATGTCTATGCATTTTCCCTCAATGTTGTAAGTATAGATATGTCATAACTACTTGTAAATGACTGCATGAGTCTACTGCTGATGTAATATACAATCTTAAGTCCTTCAAATATTATCTGAAGATGAGAGAAAGCCCTCAACTTTCAATCGGATCCGTTCACATATTATGACAGTATATGAGAAGTTGTGGGTCTTGCTTTAACTTTCTAGTTGTGATTAGGAAATTCCTATGGACTGTGGGAAAGGTCTTATTTCTTGTCTTAAAAGCCTAAGATTAGCTTAGAATATAAAATTAGATATGTGTGTGTATACACAGAAAAGTGTTGTCCTATTGTGCAAAGAAGAAGTTTGGTGGATATATTGGATCAGATTGTGTATTTCGAACCCTTGCTCCTCGTTTATTGTCAACAGGAAGCTGGTGGGTTCCTTCTTTAGCTCAAGGGGCCTTAGGAAAGGTGATTCTCTTTCCCCTTTGTTTACACTGATGGGTGAGGTATTCAGTAGATTGCTGGATGTGGTGGTCGATGACAACTTCAGAATGGGCGTTTTGATTGGTGAATGGGAGAGAGTGACATTCTCATGTCTAATCTTGTGTCGGTTCGAAGCATTCTTTTCAAATGTCCTACCTCAGTCTCCCTTTGGCGTTGACATGTTGTCGAAGACCTTATGGGCTCCGGTGATTGAGCAAATGAAGAAATTGGCGGGATGGAAGAAAAAATATTTATCCTTTGGTGGGAGAGTAGTGCTCAGAAGGGAGCCCTATCAAATTTCTTCATCTACTTTATGCCCCTTTTTAAGATGACAAAGGGAGTGGCTCATAAGGTGGAGAGACTCCGAAGACATTTCCTTTGGGAGGTGAGGAAGAAGGAAGATTAAGCATTTGGTGTATTGGAAGAGGGTTTGCAAAGGAAAGAAACTAAGAAAGGGTTTTAGGTTTGGGTAACACGATTGCTAGAAATTTAGCATTGTTGGGGAAATGATGTTGAAGTTTGAGGAGGAGGGTCTTTGGAGAAAAGTCATCGTGTCTAAATATGGGGAGGGTTGTAGAGGGTTGGAGTGTAGGGAGTTAGTACAAAGCAAAGGGTCAGGAGCATGGAGGTCTGTGTGTCAAGTTAGAAAGAAGGTCTTGTTGACTTTTAGGTTTCCATTAGGTAAGGGGGAGGGAGTGAGGTTTTTGGTAGGTCTTTGGTTAGGTGGTGTTCCGGTTAAGGCACGCTTTCCCCTATCTTTTCACGTCTTGTTTTATTCAAGGATAGGGAGTTGTCGGTGACCAAATGGTATAATAGAGTTGGGGAGGCAGTGTTAAGTTTGGCACTTTGGTTCATCACCTTGTCCTCCTTTGGGCATAGGAAGAAAGATAGAGATATCCCCTGTTTATGTCGATTAACGACTGCCCTATGCAAGCAGCTCATGTATCTCGCATTTTAAAAATACCGACAAAAATATGAGAATGATATTTTGTTTAGATCAACTACACCAGATAGCCAAGTTCTTGAAACAAGAACATCGATGGAAATAAATGGTATTGTCAACCTCATGCAAATCTTCAAGCAAATAAAAGGTAACTAAAACCCATCTGGAAAATAATGTAAACCTGATGCAAATCTTCAAGCAACTAAAAGGTAACTAAAACACTTGTCAGAAAAGCATCAATTTGAAAAATATATATATATGATCGAAACATCGATTCACATACACTTCGATTTATACATCAAAGCAGACAAGCAGTCTTTAACAAAGTTGTTAAAAATTCAGAATGCTCATTGGACGATAACAAGCAATTGGAATCTTACCTTTAGCTAAAGGAATCCCGCAACAGAAGGCTTCAAGAATTTTGAAACTCCCAATGTGGATGCATGTGCCCTGTGTGCAGTCTCAAATGCATCATTCACTTCGAGTTTTGCAAGCTTCTTGGCTAACTCTTCTTTCATTCTTCTATTCCTTTTATCTCATGTTCTTAATATTTTTGTAACTCATAAAATCCCTCACCAGAAGGCTTCAAGAACTTTGTTACTCCCTATGTGGATGCATGTGTCCTGTGTGCAGTCCCAAATGCATCATTCACGTACGATGTGATGTGAGTTTCTTGGCGAATTCTGGTTCATTTTTCTCTTCTTCCTAATAAAATCTCATGTTCACAAGAAGACTCACCACCTTCTGGAAGAGCCGCCACCATTTTTTTACTTCTGATCCAATACAATCCTCAACCTTCTCAACCTGTTCAGTACTCATATAAGGAAGAAAGGAAGGAAACCCTCTTCTCAAATATCATCTCCAAGACAGCATAACTGACTTGACTTGTGTAATTGTGTTTCTCCAAGCAACATTTTGGCGTGATTCCATTTGGGCGTCCCCAAAAATCCATAAAAGAATGAGGATTCAGATCCAACAGTTCTGTCATCTTAGGTGAAGAAAACTTATCAAGATCACACAAGTGATAATGAATTGGATACAGACTGCAGTCTAATTTAATCGCAGTGATAGTCATTGAATCTTTATACATTTAAAAAAAAAAAATCATTGAATCTTTATAAAAAAATCATCGGCGTGGTTGTAAAACCATATTCATAAACAAAGACAAGAACTTTAAACTTGAAATCGGTGGCCTCAACAAGCTTCGCTGAAATACCAGAATAAAAAAAATTGCAACAGATATGCCAAAAGAAGACAACACGAAGAAGCTCACATCTTGATCCAAATCGCCCCATTGAAACAAAAAGAACCATGAAGATCAAGGACAATGTGGTAAGGTGAAGGTTGAAACTGCAGATGCCCAAACTTAGATCTATTGCATGAAAGAAATTGACAAAAAGTGATACAGGGAAATCGAACTTATAACTCAACATGTGAAATAGACAAATTCCTGTGAAGATCCTTCAGCAAAGATGGGAATAGAAATGCCCATATGTTTTTGAGTAAGCATTTTTGAGTTACTTGAAGGATATTGACATGTAGAAGTGTCCAGAAAGATAAAAGACATCCACCTCTATGAACTGTGGGGTATAGTGAGGAGTTGAAAGGGTTTACACTGAGAAGATGAATTCCATAGGTAAGAAGTTGTCTGAAGGTAAGCAGAACTCACTGTGACACTGGTAGTTGCTGAGGTCATTGGGTGTATCGATGTAATGAAGTGGAGATGCCAGTGATACTGGCATTTCACATGGTCTGCCCATGAACAAAGACTGGTGAGATCATTATCAGCTTAGTCCTGAAGCAGTTGCTTCACAGCATCTGCTGCTGTTTCGCTCAAATGAACCTGATAACGCAGTGAAAAAAAGTCACGGAGGATCCGTGAAGTAGACTTAACAGTGAAATACATCAAATCACCAAATAAAAAAGTAGATAGAGATAAATAGATTAAGCACATATAAATAACAGAACGCTGCTTACTGTGTGGTGTGAAGTCCAATATTTTTCAAAAAGTACAGTGGGCCCACTTCATAGGATGATCCAAACCGTTCATTTGTTGGGCCACAATGTAACTAGGTTGTACCCCGAAAATCATCTCCATACGATGATCCTGACTCTTTGATCTAGAGAAGCTTCTATTATTATTATAATTATTGCCCTTTCAGTTTTTTTGTTCATTTTTTTCTTGTTTCTTCTTCTTCGTACCACATTTGAGGCTTTTTTTTTTACTAGTTGATATTTCCCTCATAACTATAGGAACCATTGAATTTTATTACCTACCAATTCTTTTGTTTGAAAACCTCCACTGCACTTATAAGAGGAAGCTCCCGCTGTATCATAGCCTGATGCCAAATCTCACTATTTTTGCAGGCAATGATGTCTGATCCCTTGCTTTATGTATGCTTGAAATTCCTATTACCCCAGGGTTTAAGTAGTCCTACAGTGCTTAGATTTATTGAATTGATTTAAGGTAACTGGAGCTTTGACAAATAGAAGTTTTTTATAATTTCATTCTATTCAAATTTCTCACAATTAGCCATGACAAGTTACAACAAATGAGAGGGGTACCTTTTCCTCTCTTATATGTGCAAACACATAACAGAAACAATGTGTGATAATACTCAATTCTCTCACTTTCCAACATCCTCCACTAAGGAGTCAAATAACCACCTTATTATGCACTTTACTATGTAAAAACATATGATAGCAATGCTCTCCACTTTATACTGCAAATCAAGAATTTTCCTTTGTTTCGAAGGTCTATCAAATGCCAATCTACTTAATTTAAATTTGAGTGTGTTGATGTAGGAACTCGCAACTTGATACAATGTTAACTCCTATTTTGGCTGGAGGAAATGTTTATTTCTGAGATGAGATTTTATTCTTTGAGCCTGTTTTCATGCCTCATTTAGAAAAGCATATGAATAGCTGTTTCTTCTTTATTTATTTGTTTTTAATTGCTAATTTTGAAATTGAAACATATTTCCTAATCTAATTCTTGCTTAGTATTTCTTAAATTTGAAATGGTTTGGATCTGGCTCAAATCCAACTCCACACATTAAAGTGGGGCCAAATGCCAATTTTGGGTTTGGATTTTCAAATCTATATCCAAGGGCCAAATTCACGGCATCCAGACAAGCCCTAGGTATTCGATGTTAAACCATTTTGGATGGTTATCTTGCTTATAAGGTGGTTTCTAGTGTGTATTTGTGCTTATTCTATAATTTTCTGAACTTTCATCTTAAATTTCCGTTATATGCGTATGTTTCCATTCGTTTCCCTGATTTTACAGCATTTCCACCAAAATTTCCTTCCGAATCGGCATGTTTCCATTTCTAGGGTGACCAAACCACATACAGAAACTGAAATGTGAAACCTTGATTATCATACGTCATTAATGAAACTGTGGATATATATTGGGACAAGCTTTTCTGGCCCTCCACACTGGTGTTGTACAATACACCATACAATTAACAGGTTTAACTGACCTCAACTCAACTCAACTCAACAAAGCCTTTGTCCCAAACTAGTTGAGGTTTAACTGACCATACCACATAAATACAGCATGTTGTTTCAGATGGTTGACATTTTAATTCAACATTTGTGCATGCTTTTATCACTTCTTGGTAAGTCAAATTGCTCTATATTTTAGGCTTGATGCAATGTTAAAACAGCAAAGACTAAGATTAAGGTACCAAAACAGCAAAAGACTAAGATTACTTCTTGGTAAGTTAAAACCTTGATTCTGGTTGGTCAGGAGATTAAGGTACCAAAACTTACATGTTAAAACAGCATACTCGACTTGATGCAATGAGATCTTGTGCATTGTGAGTTGCATGTAAATTGCACTACCCTGTCCCAGCGCTATTGGTTTTCAACTCATAAGATAGGTTAATTTTTACTTATTGTTGCTGCTTTGTCTTCCTGCTAGTAGCCAATTGTTGGAATGGACAGATCACTTTTCCTATTTTGTTCATCTCCTTTTTAGACTCATTGCATGAGTTGGCACAAACAGACGTTATGGACTCTACTGTGCTCAATATGTAGATTTTGTTCGTAATGCTTCAGTAATATTTTGGTTAAAGATGGTTAAATTCTTTTTGAGGTAAAAATTGAAACTAACCCATACTTAGAACTTGCATAAATCTCTTATATTGGAAAATAGTTTGCTTCTGAACATATATAATGAGGTTAATCTATCTGCAACTTTCTGATATCATAAATCTATTTTGGGAATTCTTTACCCTCTTCACCTCTTGTAATTTTGCTTTTTTTTTTTGGGTTTTCGACTTATTATCTTTGCAAATTCTCATTGATAAATTACTTCTATTTAGAGAAACATTCTGTCTTGTATAAAGTTTAAGGTTTGATCATCTGAGTACTAATTACCTTATAATATAGCTTTGGAATGGTGATTGTTTTGCTGAAAGAATAACTCAGCTGTTTTCCATGGTGTTTATTATTGCAGATTTTTCAACTCACATGATAGGGAATTCCATGTAGCCTCACTTCCCTACAAACCTGATTTTAAGGTCATGCCTGAAGGCTGGGATGGCACCACCAGAGACATTGATGAGGTTCATTATGAAATATCGATGAAGGAAGATGAGATGCTATATCAAGAATTTGTGCAAAGGATGAACTTCAACAAGAAGAAAGTAAGTTCTAATTTCCCCTGCCCAAGTCCGTATTAACGTTTGAACCACTCATCTCGATTTAAAGACAATGATAGATCTAGTCCGCAGTAAAGTTTGTCTCTTCGGAGACATCTGATAGAATTGTAATGATACAGAGAAGATTCGCACGGCCCCTGTGCAAGGATAACAAGCACAAATCGAGAAATGGTCCAAATTTATTTCAGAAAAAAGGACAGTAATAGCCTAAGTTTGAGTCAACTCAAAATTTGCAGTGTTAGTAAATTGACTGTTTCAAAGTTAAAATAGTATGCCCTTCTCTACTCTGAGTGCTCGCATTTTATTTCGCCATGCACCTGTTTAATTTTTGTGTTCTCCGAGTATTTGATCGAGTTCCCTCAGTTTTTGTTGAATTGGGTTATCCTCAACCAGAGCCTTAACTGAATTGAGTTGGTGAGCCTACTCACATCACTCAGTCTTACAGAACTATTGAAATGAGAAAAAGGCAGTAGCTGTGGATTCTATCATGCTAGTAGTCATCCCACTATCTGGTTACATTGGAATTTGTTTTCTTTACTATATCATCAATCTCCTTAAAATCTTTATGTATTGTTATGTGGCTTGATTTCAGATGGCTGGGGAAGTAAAGCGCCACAAATACAGCAGGAGGCGTTCCTCCGAAGGGTGGAACTTCACAGTCGAGAAGCTGGGCCGACGTGAAAAACGTGGAGGTGGTGGTGGCTGGAAGTTTGTGAGCTTGCCAGATGGGTCTAGCCGTCCCTTGAATGAAATGGAGAAAATGTATGTGAGAAGGGAGACTCCCCGACGAAGACGCAAGATTCTTCCTTGATAACTTCTAAGGTGTACTAAGATGAGCCTCTGTTATGCAATGTCTTGAAATATGACTCATTCCTAATTAAAGATCATAGGAAAACCAGTTTTCAGTTGAATTCCCATTGTCTTTTCAATGTTTTGTATTATAAATGGGTGACATGAAGCTGTTGAGGTTAAACAATTTCTCTGGTCATTTCAAGTGATAGTGAGGGAAAGTTGAAGGGACTCAAAAAAACAAATAGAGACCCAAAAGCCATTGTTTTCTGCTATAACTTGGGAGAAGCAAATGCTTCAAGGTTTGAAGGAACTTAAATTTTTACGTATGTGTGTCAGGATGCATGAAGATATATGATGAGATGCTGTCCATGCTTCCTTATTTTGATAATGGCACTCGTCTCTTTATTTTACACTTCCATAGTTGGTTGTTAGAGGCTGCTATGGTTCCCAAAACTTTATCCACAGGCACTAAAGAAGGTATAAATGAAGAGTACTGCCATTATCAAAACAAGTACTAGTAGTCCCTATAGTAGAGTGACCAAGATTCAATGTGCACACTTTTATGTAGATGGGGAGTACCACTGGTGATTCAGAATCTTCTCAAACAAACCATTTGGGTTTGGGCTTGGGCTTGCGCTTCTTGCATAAATGCATACCTTAAAGCCCAGCAAGCCCACCCTTTCTTCTGGGCCCGACACATGCATGTGATGGGTCCCATTTCATTCTTTAGAATGTTCCAAGTAAAACTTTTTCAAAATATAAGAGGAAAGGATTTTCAAAACCAACAGCTTGGCATCAAGAAATAATTATGCAGCATTACTGCACCGCATATATGGGCCATAGCTATGATTGAGCCCAATTATACAATTAATAGGCCTTACCATAGCTTACCAATGGCCCAAAATCTGCTCCAGAGTGCAAAATAGATGGTAAATATTGATAGAATGAGTATATCTGCAATATATAATGGCAGCAGCATAGTACCAAAAAATGGTATTTGCACTACTAAAAGCAACAAGTCCAGTAGGCCACTCAAGAAGGCAACAGAGAGAGAGAGAGAGGGAGAGAGAGGGTTGGGCCTATTAAACTCTGCTTAGACCACTAGGTTAGGACAATTGGGCATCACTTTACTCCATTACGTTAGGCCCACATAGTCTTTAACCAGAGACAAGTTTAGGCCGATTGCCCTCGGCTTAAATACACCCGATTCCCCTGAAACATCTGGTGCATCAATTTTCCAAATACCAGATGATACATGCAATCACAGACGCACCACCTTCTGAAGTGTTTTGTTCTTGCAAATACCAGATGATACAGACATAAGCCTCTGTTTATTTATTTATTTATTTATTTATTTTGAGAGAGAGAGAGAGAGAGAGAGAGAGAGAGAGAGAAACATAAGCATCTGTTAGTTAGCAGAATTTCTAATGTAGCTTCCATAAAATAAATTTGGTTCATAAACATAACAAAATCTTGTTCTTTAATCCTCTGAAACAAATGGCTGGGAAGAAAAAGAAGAACAGCCAGGAACTCCATGATCAGCCAAAACCACAGGGACTTTTTGAGGGGATGTAGTTCACTTAAACATGTGTCACATTTTTTTTTTTTGCTAATACCCCTTTCCACTTCTATAAATATTTCTGAGATGAAAGGTTTGCAAGGATTTTGAAAGTAGGGGGCCTACAAAACTGAAATTCCCCATCTCTTTGATCTCACTCAGGAAGATTTCACCTTGGCCGACGTCGAAGCAAGGTGGGAGAGGGTCCTATGTCCCACAAACAATAAGAAGATTCCAAGGAATCCAAGAGCCTTCAATGTGGTGAACAGATCCAACTGGGCAAAGAAAACATAAATGGATGCATAGCTGAGTAAAGGCTAAAACATAAGAAATTGGATGAAGTAATAACAAAATAAGGAATTGTATTTACTAAGATTCAGTGAATGCAAACCTTCAGCCAGAAAAGCAGGTATAGTAAAAGAACTCCAGCAATGCCGGCTTGGAAGAGGAGGGCGAATAAAGCTGGTGCTGCTGAGGAAGGGAAGTTCTTAAAGTTCACACCCAAACGGAGTAGCTGCAAACGATTCACAAATCCAAGAACAAATTGAGATCAATAATAACAATTATAAGAAAAGTAAGAAATCATTTAAAAAAAAAAAAAAAAGCAAAGAAAGAAACCAAACGGATTAAATTTATAAAGTGTCAATGCAGAAGAAGCAAATAGCAATAAATTATACATAAAACATTAAGAATTAATGAATGGCATGGATTTAAATTTTGGTTTCGGCCGAAATCCGGAAATTTTTTTTTTTTATTTTTTTTATTTTGAAATTTCGGCCCAATTTATAGAAATTTCGGAAAATAGTATATTTCTGGAAAAAAAAATTGATTTTCCCAAAATTTCGGTATTTCGGCCGAAAATTAAAACCATGATGCATGGAAACACCAGTGAGGCTTTACAAATTCACTGCACAGTGAGCCAACTTGACAAAGCCTGGGCTAAGGGGCTAAATCTTTCCATTTGAAAATAAAGTGAATAAAAGCGTAAAGGAAGAAAAAACAATCTTAACATATTGCTCTGAAAGCATAAAAGTCGGACTATCATTACCCTTCTAGAATTGAAAATATAGCTAGAGTTCAACGGACTTCAAAATCAACTTGGGTTTGGGCTCCATGGAGTTTGTTTTTGAGTTTTTAAAACATAGTAGGCACAATGCACCCCAGAAACAAAAATAAATACAGCCACTAAAGTTAAAAACTTGGTCGGCTGCATGAGAAAACCGTGTGATCACTTGCTACTCGAGAAAGAGTCTGCTCAAGGGCAAAATCCAGAGACAAGATATTTGTTTTTTGTTTTTTGAAAAAAAAAAAGCTTTTTAAACATGAAACAAAAATCATTTTTGAGTGCTTCACCCAGTTTCTATTCAGCTCAGACTCAGGCCCCCTCTTCAAATCCGGGCTGTGTCTCGAGATTCTGGAAAATGCATTTGTCGGATGAAAGCACTACAGAAAAAATAAATAAATAAACGCACCCCTATTAGAAATCCGACAAAAGGTAAAAGAGTAAGAGCCAAGAAGGCTTGAGACAGCTGCTGGGGCGGGCGCTTCTCAGGTGCCCTAAAGATGTGGGATATCTCTGCTTTGGGTCCAAATCTTGAGTAAGGATCAACAGGTTGAGCAGGAGGTCGTGTTGCTTTCTCTGAAGGTTCTGGTAAATCTAATTCAACATGTCCTAGAGCCCGTAAGAACGAGTTTTCCTGCAAAAATAAAAAAGATATACTCAGCTAGGCGTGAAATTACAGCAAGAGGAAGTCAGGAGAGAATCCGACATTTACCATTGCAGTGTCCCCAACTGTAAGCTGAATGTCATATCTCCCTGAGAGATAGTAAAACTTTTCAACCAGACCAAGAAAGTCCTGCAGGCAGAAATCATTTCCAAAAACAATGAGAAAATCTGATTTTCCAAACTTCCGATTAGATATTTAACTTGAAAAGATATGTAAAAGCACACGGATTGCTGCACGTATGAATGCACCAGACACAATAATGCCAAAAATCCGGTAATGATTGATGAGCTTCAAAATAAAAAAAAATCATTTTTACTGCATGAACTGTAATCTTGTCATTATGACAATAGTTAATTGCTGTAGCATTCAATGTTCAATAGCTCAATGGTCGACTCTGACCCTGGTTGAATCTTTGGTTGGGATCAAAGAACTTACACCAAAATCTAATTTACAAAGAAATCAGCCAGCAAATGATAAACTTGGACAATTTTTAATAAAAGAAGGTTCTCAGTTACTCGCCGGGTTTAATTTGAAAGAAAGATATCTAAGTCGACTACGACCTTTTGAACATTGGTTGCATTTATACAAGTTTCGTTTAAAGAGCGCCATGTAGATGAGAGCTTCCCAATTTGTACAAGGGTTCACTAAATTTCTACAGCTTTGAACCCATCACCAAACCTAAAATACTCAGCTTACATGGGATTTCTTAAGAGTTTCTTATGGAAATTTTGAATGTTAAGAGAAACATATGGTGACAATATTATATTATTTTGTGCCCATCATGCGACATATATACAAATCAATAATGAAGTCTAGACGTTGCAGAAAACATTTCCATAGTAACATTCACTTCATATTGTGCAAAACAAGAAGGTCGAGGAAGTTATAATATTACATTCACTTGAGAAGAAGCTTTAGAAATAGCCAAGCAAGTCATCGGGTTTGGGTCTGGCTCAGTATAACGATGAAAAAAATTGAGTCCTGTACATGACTACATTAACCACAATATAGCATCCCAATTTGTACAAGGTTCACTACCATTCTACAACTTTCAACTCATTGTGAAACTCAAAATGCTAAGCTTGCATGGGAATTTCGTCCGAGTTTCTTATGGAAAATTTGTATAATAGAAACCTATAGTTACAACTTTCATATTATTTTGTGACCATTTTACGACTTTTATACAAATAAATAACCTAAGGCAGGACGTTTTCGGGAAAAAATTCATGGTAACATTCACTTCCTATCATTAAAAAAAAAGAAGGTCAAGACACTTCTCAGATGAAATTTTAAAACGGTCAAATGAGAGCCATCACGTCTGGCTCGGAATATCATGATGACCCAAGGTTGAGTCCTATACAAGACTTATAAACCCCAATCTAGCTTTACTTCATGAAATTGTATGGCATGTTAATTATAATTTTTTTTTCACAATAGCTAATTATAAATTTGAAGTATCAAAAATATAACTTAATTACATATTTGTTGAATGTAATTATAATATATGTAACGAAGAAAGAGTTTAAAAATATTCATAAAAATGTTAATTAAGTACAAACATTATAACAAATTGCATTCAAATACTGAAATAACCTATTTTAATTACAAAAGATTAAGAGATATGCTCCCTGTACACTGTTTTTAAATATTCTCAGGTTATCAGAGTCGAGTATGCTTAAACCAGGGTCATGAGTCTCATGACTAATCGAGCCAAAGTCAACAGTGTCCCCCCAGCTAAACCCCTAGTCAATTCTGAGGTTTTGGAAACTTAATGTTATACTAGTACAAGAGTCTTTCCAGTACATCAATGAAACAACCATGCCATACAGATTGCTACCTGGATGTTTACTTCAGCAGAAAATTCCACACCAATTTCTTCCTAAATCAGTCACGAATTTCCAAAGTTGCTTAGCATGAAATAATAATTAAAACTGGAGGGAGAAACTTAACTAATATTATCTCAAATCGTTTCCCGGAGCTGCTCAATACAAAGATGTGTTCAACTGTGGTTTCATGTCTCAACTTGAGGAACATCTGCAGAAGATGGATTTCAGTAAAAATAAGATGAGCGGACATGTTGTTCCAGAGGATGTAAAGGAGTTTTTATATGGTGTCACCCCGTGTTGTTCAGTATTTTTCAAAATTTAAAGTAGGCTTACACCATAGGATGATCCAAAACGTCCATTCGATGGGCCACCACGTAAATAGGTTGTGCCCAAAAAATCATTTCCATAGGATGATCCCAACATTCTGATCTATAGAGGTTCATAATATGGCACTCCTCTATAGATCAAAGGGCTAGGATCATCCTAAGGAAATGATTTTTTTGGGCACAACCTATTATCGTTGTGGCCCATCGAATGGACGGTTTGGAACATCCTATGGTGTAAGCCGTACCGTACTTTTTGAAAAATACTGGACTACATACAGGCTTTCACCATATAAAATCTCTGTAAAGAAGAATGCCAACAAACCTGATGCGGGTTAAAAGCATGGCCAAGAGGAGTGGTCAAACGGAAGGATAAATGCAACTTCTGTAGATGGTTTGCCGACAGTGACACGGTATTTTCTCCTGATAAATCTAATCTGCAAGAATAACAAGTAAAATGAAACACAAGCCAAAGGTTTCACATGTTCTAATGGCATCCATAGCTGAAGGATGTTAAGTTGGCATCATAAAAAATAAAAAAAGAAGGAAAGATTTACTAAATAATTTGTATTTTGAAGGTTGAAACCTATTTAATGAAACTCCATTTTAAAGATTTTCCCATGTTGGACATACATTCTTTTTTTTTTTTTTTTTTTGTAGGTAAGAAAATATATTAAAGATAAAAACAATTAATCAGCCAACATGTGCCGAGCATACAATTCATGTCTAGAAATTTTGACTCGGCTAGCTTATCAGCTAGTCGTTCTTCACCATATTGCCATTTTTGATGAATTCCTTGTTGATTCATTTGATGATGGGCTCGATCCAACCTTCATCACTTGGATTGCCAATTCCTTTACAGGGCCATCAATTGGTTGTAAGGCTGAGACCCCTCCCAACTTTACTGAGACCCTCTACCAACGTTATGCATACTGAATTTATGTGGGCCAAGAGAATTGCCTTCATCTGTCTTAGAAAATCCATTCCTAACACTTGAAAGTTGTCCATAGGAGCAACAGTCAAGTCCACTTTTCCCTTCCAATTTCCTATGTGTAGCTCCATCCCATGAGCCACACCCTGGAGTGGTTTGGCTTCAAAATTGATGGGCTTGAGCCATACGGACGCCATCGTAGGCTTCAAGTCCAATTGCTTTCATCCCCACTGAGACAAAGTTTTCGGTGGCAGAACTTCCCATTACATACATGAGTCCTTTTGCTTGACCCTTTGGTTCTTCAGCACTTTATAATTTTAGTGATCCCATTTTTTGTTTCTTCAACAGAGTCCTCTTCCTCTCTACCTACTTCTCTTTTCTCATCTTCCCCCTCTTGTCCCCTTTTTTTTTACAGGTAAGCTGGGATTGAACCTGCGACCTCAACCATTGAGCTACAGGTCTAACCCGTCCCCTTCCTTCCTTCTTGTTCTTTTACTTCTTGTCCCCTGCAGTTTCTGCAACCCAGGGAGTGTCAACCAGCATAACAGGCCTTAGGCCACAACCGACCTTCCTTCCCCTCCACTTCTTCATCTCCTTGAGTCCCCTCTTCCTTCTTTTATCCTCTATGTGAGTAGCATTCCTGGTTACCACCTTCTCCCCCACCTTTCTCCCGTCTCTTCTATACTCATAGCCCTTATTTCCAGCGAGGGACTGTTCTGCTGCTAGTGGGACTTTATCACAGATATATTCACAGCCTTACAGCACTTTTGGCTGCAATTTATGTCATATCAGTGATCTTGCGGCTTGGGTTGTGCACGATCATCTCTCCATCATATTTCCCCTTCCTTGGCTCGATCCTTTGGTGGTGGTTGTTGCTCCTTGGATCGGTCAGATTTCTCGGCTTCCACCTTCACACCTGTATTTATTCATGTGACCATTTACCCATAAGATAGGTCGTTGTTTTGGGGCCTAGTGATGGGACCATTCTAAGGTCCAAATTTTAATTTTTAGGTGTATTTCAAGTCCCTTAAGTTATAGTAGGGGTACCATAGTCTTTTTCCATCAAAATCACTTAATTTTTTTTGAGTTATGATTGTTTTAAATAGGCCCCACATATTTATTACGGGAATGTCAAGTGGGGAGCAAGTTTTTTAAGTCATTAGAGGGTATTTTAGTTTAAAAGTGTTAGGTTCTTGTTTAGGGATTTAGAATTTTCTAGTTATCTTTCTTTTCTTATATATTGTAAGCCTCAGAGCACTTCTCTTTTAATGATGATGATGGATTGATGAATGAATGAAAATAAGTTTTTCTTACTTTCTTGCAAATCATGGATGTGCGGTCTACTTTCAAAAGGTGTGATGCCTGGGATTCCCTTGGGGCAATGCCTCGGGATTGCTAGTGGAATTCTAGCACAACCTTCTTCTTCAAGGTGCGAAACTTGGGTGTGATGCCTAGAAATAATCAAGAGTGTCTCTAGTTCTGATCTTTTTCTTTAATCCATTTTATTTTCAGTCCCCGGTCTCCACATATTATTCTTTGATCCTTGTGCCTCTTACTCTCGCAAAAAAGCCCTTGACTGCACCTTTGCGGCATATTCTGCACATTTCCCAACATATGTCTGCACAATCTCGGCACATATTTGCACCCTTCTAAACCTAGTAGAAATATTTTTCTAATCTCATAACATTTTTTAGGAACTAAAACACAAATTTTGACCCATCATTTTCAGCCCTAACGTCCATTCCATAGATCCTTCCTACATTAGATTTGGTATTAGGACGAGTTGCATCACCTAGTATTATCTTCTCTTTATTTAGATATTGTAACCATACCTGATATATTTTGCTGCCTATAACTATATGTCATCTTTGGTGTGGATTGATATTGCAAAGTTGGTTTGAACAGATTAAGCTTATTGGTGAATTGTCTCAATGGTTAAGTATCAAGTGAAAACTCTTGACACGATTTGATTGCTTTTGAATGCTTAATCCGAACTTTGGGATTGGTTGTGCTATTTTTACTTGAAGGTTGACCTATCAAGCTCCTAAGCTTCTTTGGAATAACCCACAAACCTTTGGTTTTGCACCAAAAACGCAACAATTCCTGAACAGATTAAGAACAAATATCCAAACGTCTCTACCAACCCTGCAATGATGATATGGTCTACAAATTCCTCCACCACAAGACACTAGGTACAATGGTGCACAATGACCTTGTAACAGCTTCGCAAATGGTCTACAATTAAGATCTTATCTAGGCAAGTTGTTGAGCCAAAATAAAAAACTCGTCACGGCGCAAGAATTCTCCATATTCATCCAATCAGAGACAAATAAGTATGTAGCGCCAGATGATGGAAGAGAGAGCGAACAAAGAACTTCCTGTTGTGCACTCAAATCCAAATCCTCCTATCCTTACCTCTCCGTAGGATAAAAACAAAATCCAACTTTTTCACAAACGTTGCAACTCAATCAATCTCTCTGTCGAAGAATTGCCTACGAAATTGGACCTTTCACCCCCACCCTGCCTTCAATCTGACTGAGGGGCTCCTCGACACTAATATGTCTCCGAAGCTAAAGTGAAGATTTATGAAAGAATCTCTTTGAGTCAACTCACCACCCAAAAAATATTGACAAAATTGGATCCGATGCCCCCAGACTATTCAGAAAGGCTCAAGACTTTGAGGTTTCCAATGTCTCCAGCTACTTTCAGGCGGTAAACATGCTCCCATTTGACCAAATGAATGTTCCTTTCCATCCATATTGACCAACACACCACAAAAGGCACCATAAGCCAAATGGCTGTACCTTTTTCCCCTGGGTGCCTACATCACCACTCAGTAAGGTCCCATATTTGAGTGAAAGATAGATACCAATCCATCTCAAAACAGTCCACTATTTCTTCCTTCCTAACCTTCAATGGATGAAGATATAGTTGCCGGATTCCTCATCCTCTTTAGTCTTTAGATATGATATATCTGTTTGCCAACCTTGATTTCTTTATCCTTAATGTTTTATCATCTAAAGCACTATCATCCAACACAAGCTTTGCACCCTGATAGAAACCGGAGCCTTCCAAATCCTATTCCAGTTCAGATATTACTGACAACATACAACATAAGATAACACTATGGCATACTATATCCTGAACATTGTTAAAATTACAGAAATACTGGCAATTCTTTCTTCCAGGCTTTGTTTTTGTTACTGCTTTGATCATGCGTACATCATTGAATTTCAACCAAGCAAAAAATAAATCACCAGCACAAGTGTGACAACTAAAAGGAACTCCTGTGATAAAACAGTGAGCAATAATTGAGCAAATAGGATTAACTGCCAAGGTTCAAGCTCTAATGGACTCAAGAATAACTTGGACATGCAAAAAAGAAAGCTATAATAGGAATAGAAAACACTAAAAGGAACATACACAGCCATGCACACATAAGCTCTAAACAATAGGATGTATTATGTATCCATGGCCAATGTAATGTTCAAAACAGAGCGCATGTAAAGTACAGTTACCAAAATATAACTGAAGGGCTTACCTCTTCATGCTTTCAATGCTCCCCACATCACTATCTAGTACTGCTATTTCAGCATCATCAATTTTGATGAATCCCGTGACATGTATCGATGCTCGAGTTCGGCTTCCACTAGCATAAATTTTCTTATGCTCAGGATCATGAAGAAGAACCTAGAAGAATTACTGGTCATCATCCGGAGTACTGAAATAAATAAGTGAATAAAGCTTTTAAAGATTACCTCGAAAACTAGTGCATACTTTCCAACATCTACACTCTTTGGCAGCTCCCATTGATGAACAGTGCTGTCCGGGTCAAACTCCATTTCCTGTACTATGAAAAAGTCAAAGTCCATTCCAAATGAAATTCAAAGAAAAAACTACACATAAACTTTTAGTATGACAAGAGATTTTATATGATGTGTGGCCGGATAAACCATATTTTTCAAAAAGCACCGTACGGCACACTCCATAGGATGATCCAATAGGCACACTCCATAGGATGATCCAATCTGTCCATTTGTTGGGTCACAAGGAAAATAGGTTGTGCCCCAAAAAACACCTCCATAGGATGACCTTAACCCTCCGATCTATATAAGTTTCCATAATGTGCAGTCCCTCTATAGATCGGAGACTTAGGATCATCCTATGGAGGTGATTTTTATGGTACAACCTATTTACGTTGTGGCCCAACAAATGGATGGATTGGATCATCCAATGGAGTGTGCCGTACCATACCTTTTGAAAAATACGGGTTTATACGGCCACATGTCATATAAAATCTTGTACGACAAACTAGTGACTAAAAGTCAACTGCTAATACTAACATACAAAGGGCTAGCAATGAGCAAACACTAACTAATTTCCACCATAAAAGAGCAGAAAACAGAAACTGAAAAGAAAGAATAGAGAAGCAAGAAACAACGAATCAGAAGGAACTGAATAACTATATCATGAAATGAGAACCTGGTTTTGAAGTGAAGGAGTCTCTTTTGAACCGGAACTGACAGCTTGCACAAGATTCACTGTTAATGGGGGTGCCTCAGATCCCAGAACTGTATTCACCTTAACCTGAAACAATTTCAACGAAATAATGAACCATCAATCAAGAGTGTCAAGATGCAATTTATTTGGAATTAGAAGCTCCTCTTGTATGTATCACTAAGGCACAAAGCAATCTACTATGTGCAGATCAATGTTACAAAACACCCTGCGTCAACCGTCAACTCGCCTGAGTCGACTCCTTTTACCTTGACCGAGTTCCAATCCAACTTCGTGTTATTCCCTACCAAGTAAATAAATTGACTCTCCTGAATCATGACCACATCAACCAAGTACCTATCTGCGCCGTACCGAATCAACTAGGATTTGGTTTTGCTGCATTTTGAAATGCTGGCGCAATTGCTTTTGAACCACCGTAGTGAAAGAAATAAGAAAACAATGGTGAGATTAGCAGAGTCCATGCCATACTAGTAGGGGGATATATGGGAGTCTGTAGAACTAGAACATTCAACATAAGGAACACATTCAGGTGGCTCTACACATGTATAAAACCATGGTTAAATGGTTCCAGTTCTTCCAGAAGGGCATCTAGACATTTCAATTAGGTGTACTATCAGACAAGGCACATTTTACAAGAAGCTTCACAATTCATAAGAGCTGTGAGAGGTTAACAAACTCGGGCAAGGTCAGTAACCTTGACATGCAAATTAGTTCTGGTAAAGACGGGGGCAATAAAGTAATAGTTTTAAATTTCAGCCGAAATCCGAAGTTTCGGCTGAAATATTTCGATTTCGATTTGGACCGACATCGAAAGTAGGATTTTTACATGATTTCCCCGAAATTTCGGCCTTATTTACAAAATTTGTACCGAAATGTTAAAGATTTCCACTGAAATTAGCGAAATTTCCACAGAAATGGCCGAAATTTCCACCAAAATTTTATATTTTTCGGTGGAAATTAAAAAAAAAAGAAAAAAGAAAAAAGAAAATTTAGGTCAAATTTTTACATGATTTCGGCCGAAATTTCCACCGAAACCGACATTTAAAACCATGCTATAAACAGATTGGAACCAACTAACACACCTTGAGCTTGTCCTTTGTAGTTAATGAAAGCACAGTTGCTGGAAGTGATAAAATAAGCGGAATGGAAACCCTGTACAAAGAAAAGAAACATTAGTTTGCAGTTTAGACGAGGAGATAGAACAAATAGATCAAACTTGACTTACAGAGGTGATAATATGTTCGATTTATGGAAAACTGTATTCGAAAATCATGGTAATGTACATAAAGTCGCTGGGATTGCTTTAAGAGAGTAAGACTGTCATTTTGGCTTCACATAATATGCACAAGACTACAAGAGCATTTCTCATGTTTTGAGACACAATAAAGAAATACAGAGTCAAGGAAAAATTCTGGCGGTATACACGTGGCAAAAACATGTATTAAGATGCTACAAACATGTCCTCAGAAAAAACAACTATCACAGTAAAAGGAAAATGACACTAAGTCCATGGGTTTAAAGTGACCCGTAAAATGCCACATAATCAAAGGGGTTAGGATGTTTGTTACCATCATTTTGCAATGCTTATGCATTGGATGGAAACGGAAGACTTAAATAAAAAGGAGTACTTGGACAAGAATTTACTTGCCTATTGTTTTCCAAGCAAGCTAAAGAGTCTATCTGGTTGAATAGGTCTTTGCTGTTTCCAGGAACTCCAATACCAAGGAAAAAGTTTGCTAGACCCAAGATTTTATCTCCTGGAATCTGGAAAGTAATACCAATGCCTATAAGAAACAAATCCGAATAGAAATTCCATGTATATCTAAAGCCTGCACTTTGGTGCACTTCCCTAACTCACATTTAGTCTCCCAGAGGTAACAGCTGCAAATGCAGTGACACCGCGTACTACGGACGATGTGGTTGAAAGAGGGCCGTGATGCTCACTAGTATCAACAACTTTCTCATCAAAGTATAAGGCTCCGTCATCTATAGGAAGACAAAAGGAACCCAGTAAATAAAACAGAAAGAAACGTCTATAAAGCCACAGAGCTAATTGAACATGGTTACAGCATAGTATTGTTGTTCAAAATTCAAAATGCAGAAGTAAATGAGTGCAATCAGGCAGTTCACTTTTGTTGAGTATCAATGAACTATGACAAAATAAAACAGTTTCAACTATAATCAGTCTGTTCTCGGGCTGATCAGAATACAGAATAAGCACTCAACTCAACTCAACTCAACAAAGCCTTTGTCCCAAACTAGTTGGGGTCGGCTAAATGAATCATTTAGAAAAATTTCATGAACAATGTGAAAGGAATCTATCCGGCTCTAATCCTGGCTCTAGTTGGGTTCTTCTACGTGGATCATTTTCTTCCGTTCTATCCTATCCAAGGTCATGTTCTCTGTTATGTTCCTAGCTATCAAGTCTTTCCTCGTTGTTTCTACCCAAGTTGTTTTCGGTCTGCCCCTACCTCTTTTTACTCCATCAATTTGGCACGAGTCGCCTCTTCTCACTGGATCATCCAAAGGCCTACGTTGGATATGTCCAAACCATCTTAAGCGGTGCTATCTCATCTTCTCCTCAATTCCTGCCACCCCACCTTTTTACGAATGTCTTCATTTTTAATTATATCTAACCTTGTGTGGCCACACATCCATCTAAGCATTCGCATCTCCGCCACACTCATCTTATGCACATGCTGCTTCTTGGTGGCCCAACATTCTGAGCCGTACAGCATGGCTGGCCTCACAGCTGTCTTATAAAACTTTCCATTCAGAATAAGTACTAATGGTAAAAAAGATAAGAGTTAAAGAAAGATAAAGTATCTTGCAAAACTCAGTTAACTAATTCTGCACAACTAGTATACTAAGTTTTTTTCTTTTTCTTTTTCTTTTTCATTTTTTTAGAAAAGGTTCTTCACAACTAGTATACTAAGTTTAATGAGTAGTCATGAGAGCAATCAGCCATGTAAAGGACTGCAACTTAAAGGATGTACAGTAATAGGACGGAAGCAAGTGTTAGTTATCATAGTAAAATTTCAACTAGATAAATGCAGCCATTCATACATGACCAAATAGATGATCTAAGGTGATACCAAAATCAAATCACGGCATGGCCAATTTAGATGAATGAGATCAGCAATGGTACTTTTTATTTTGATGATGAGTTCAGTTACTTGGCTAACACTTCCCTAATAAATAAAATAGGAAGCTAAACGTTACTCAATGGAATAATGCTATATGGAGAGATGGAAAAGAGATTGTGTAGCCTAATCCTAAGATTTCTTCGTTTGTTATGAATATCGAATTTATCTTGTTGAAAAATATGATTAGTAATCAGTAATTTTACATGTGTGTGTGCATGGGTGTGTCCCAGATTTTTAGGGGTTGCCGTGTCAGACACCTCGTATTTGTGTCGTTACTCGACATGCAAATCCGTGTGCACAGATGATAGCTTCCTAGATACAAGAAATGACCTGGGGAAGAGACCACAAACAGATTAAAATATCGCTAGGTAGCACAGACAAATTACATTTAAGCATAGTAACAGGGAGCGAGGACTCAATAACCTGTAATGGACATGTTGATGAGAGGTTTAAACCATTGTCCAGAAACTTAGGACTTAAGATTAAGCCCAGTCCACCCACTTAACCTAACAAACTATATTTACGACAACATTTGGAATTTAGCAAAGAGTTACACAATTCGGCCAAGTCTCCCCCATAGATGCCAGTTTGTAGATATGTTTGGTTTGGTCCAAAGTTTGTAGTTCACAAGGTGCTTAGTGAAGCCAATTTGTTATGTCAGTTTTTTCAGTTCATGACATCCGTTGACTAGTTTCTAGAGTGAAGCCAATTTGTTGTGTCAGTTTGTTCGGTTAATGACATCAGTTAACTAATTTCTACACTTTTTTTTTTTTTGAATGGTAAATAATTTCTAGAGTTACATACGTAAAATTTGTTGAGTGCATATGAGACAATGAGAACAAAAGTATTTTAAGGTTAAAATCCCACAAATGTGGTGTTGCTCAATTGGCAAACTTAACCTTTGATATAATTCATGTTCTATGATAAAAACTTCTCAAGCTTTATTTCCCCTATCCACAAATTCATCATAATGAATTCATGAGTTGAAGCAGAGAAATTATGCATCAGTTCGGCCTACACAATTCACTAATGTGCAGCGAAAACAAACCAACTCTCAGCAAACTTTGGATCAATTCAATTTGCTTATTTCGGAGCATTATGACTACTCCACCAAATTTGGAAAAAATGAACTCGTCTAAATCCATAACTTCGATCCTCTATTTAATTTTTTGGGCTTCTTTACTAGACATGGGGAGGCACTTCTTTCAATGAGAACTCCAGATCATGGAATATGACATTAAAGAACTAGGAGTCAGAACCCGTACAATCAAAAACATAACAAAGGGAGACATAAAGTAATAAAGTAAATCCAACAAGCATACATTACCATAGCTCTCAATACTTACAAACAGCTTCATTATGTTATATTTCAAAAAAAGAAAAGAAAAAAAGTAAAACCAACTAGACTACATTACCATTGCTCTCAATACTTTCAAACAGCTTCACTCTCATATTTCAGAAACTAACAAAAACATAGAGCATGGTAATGAAGTAAATCCAGCAGGTATACATTACCATAGCCCTCAATACTTTCAAACAGCTTCACTATGTCATTTTTCACAATGCCAATCTGCGAAGAATAACAAGCATTACAGATGGAAAAGTAATGTGGAAAGCTCAGCGAAAGAGAATATCAAAGCATTGACTAGTCAAGAGTAAAAAAAAAAACATTGCACTACAAAAGTCCAGTATATATAACGGAAGAGCATTTGTTGCATTCTGATAAAAATAATCCATAACAAATCAAGATCGTTAAAAGTGGAAACAAACAATACTAAACCAAAATCAAGGCTACCACCCAAACCGATGGGCACAAGTTTATGTTGCTCGAGCACAATAAATGTGCACGCATGGTGGCCTACTTACAGGCCCACAGCTAGATACTACATGAATAAAGCAGATATCAAATCATGATACCTTCTTTACATGCGTGATTTCAAAACAAATTATGTACTGAACTCTAATTTTTAAATGGTATAGTCCATGGCTTGATACTACATGCATAAACATGATATCGTATCATGATACACGTGTGATTTCAAAACAAATTATGTACCGAACTCTATGGCATTAATTAGAACAGTCCACGAGCTATGACTAATTGCAAGTGCAACATGATGGATAGTGCTATAGAGGATGATCAAACTTACAGGAATTTATGCCTTCAGAAGATTAATAGAACATCAAACAAAATACCCAGCTCTGAAGCATTAAATAAATGTGTTATTATGCAGACATGTATAGGTGATGATCAAGCTACTGTTATATGCTCTGGTAAAAGTAAAAAGAAAGTAATTATCTACAAGCATGAGACGAATATTGTGGACAACCTTTACCATATACAGTAACTACTAACAAGTTCAAGAGTCCTGCAAATTTAAAATGGATTCAAAAAAGGCAGATGCATCACAGTGTGAATTGTCCTGGGTTCTATCAGCAACAGTGTTTTTTTTTTTTTTTTTGAAAAGTAAGTTCTATCAGCAACAGTTAAAACAACAATGGTTTGCCTCTTATGAAATCGCAAAATTCTCAGTGGAAGGAATTAGAAAAAAGGATGTCTTACCGTAGATTGATCGACCTCAGAACTTGCTAATGAAACAACTCCAGCAAGTACCTCGAGTGCAATACCTGCAAGAAGCAGAGTATTCACACAGAGGTCAGTATGCTAAAGCTTAAGACCAAAAATATGGCCATAAACATCCACTTGCATATTACCTTTATTGAAAACCACATGTCTAAGGAGGGTGAGAAACTAGTCAACTTGTTTAACAAGTTTCCGGCTTTTAGTTTTAAAAAAAATCAAATAACAATTAGTTACGAGATTTTTAAAGATAAAAAAGTAAATCCCTCTCTTCTCCTCGTCCTTCTCCTCCACCCTTTCAGCTCAACATTCTCAGTGATAAGAGGAACCCTAAGGGACTGTTTGGTTGCTACATGCTTAGCATCCTCAAGGATGTCCCAAGCAAAAAAATGCAGTTTTTGGTAACTTTACAGTGTTTGGTTGCCAATTTAGCAACACAATCGCTAGAGACTACCAGACAAGATTCAAAGGTAAAGATAATTATTGCTTGTCTAGTGACGTGGCATCCATGTTCTCTACTTATACCTTCCATGCCAAATTTCTCAAAAATGGTGGAATTCTTCATGGAAAATTTCTCTCTCTCTCTCTCTCTCTCTCTCTCTCTCTCCTTAAACCCACACCATACAATCTGACTCTCAGTCTCTATTCCAATCTCGCCAACCCACAAAAAGAAGACCGCATTGCAAGACTCAACCCACAGAACCATACCGCCCAACAAGGCCCAACCCAGCCCACTTGTGTGTGGCGAGCAGTACTGCTGCATAGTAAGTGCTGTTGTGCATGGAACATGCCAAGCTCCATTGGCAGCCTCCTCTGCTTATTCATGTGCTTGCGAGTGGGCTACGTTGTTGATGGTTGATGGATCGAATTTTCCAGCCACAACCACGACTTCCGGTGACAAAATCCATCATTTTTTCTTTCCCAGTTATGTTTGGTTGTCATTTCATTCTACTTTCCTTGTCTGCAAGGAATTTTCCAAATAATAGCCTTTTTACTTCTACTTTGTTTTTACTAGGAAAATGACGTCATCTTACTTTCCTTCTATTTCTACTTAAATTGCATCCAAACAGACCCCTATGAAGGAGGGTTCTTGACCTTTTTTGCTGTCATTTTTCCGGAGATATCATCATCCACTGATCAGCAGACCAGTGCTCCACCATTTTTTTTTTTTAAAAAGACCAGTGCTCAGGGCAGTTTGGCTGGACAAACCTTCACCAATTGGACCGAGACTCATCCGATCAAAGACTGGAAAAAAACTGAAAACCATTACCCTTCTCTTTTTCTTTTTTTCTTTTTTTGAATGATCACCATCACCCTTCTCTTCTTTGTTTGCATATAATGGATGAGGCCACCCAATTTGGGTTTATTCCTCTATCTTTTAGATTCTATTCTTTTTAATGAAAAAAAAAGTTGTAACAAATTAAACAAGTTAAAATGGTTACTATCTTGCAATGTTACAAACTATACACAGTTTGTGGCATCTATTACTTCTGTTTGTCAAAAGACTGACCCTAACACAACTATTATTTTTTTAATTAGAAAGAAACTTTGTTAAAAAGGGAAAAGAACAATGATGTTGGTTCAGTTACTATATTGTAAGAAGTAGAAAGTTGGAACCTCTATACATTGAAACCGTTCACTTGAAAATTGAATCAACTATTCCTTCATTAATTACAAAGGAACTTGGTTAATAAAGGAAAGGAACAAGGATGTTGGTTGGAACCACTGCACACTGAAACCGTTCACTTGAAAATTGAACTCAAGTTTCAGCCAGCAGTTGTTAAAAAGAAGACAAATATGTAAGGTAAGTAGTACTCAAATTCAAGATAAAAATAAAGCTGTATAAAGTATCATGATGGAAAATTAGAATTACTACCAGCAGCATTAGCACTAGACTCAGCAGCATTAGAATTATAGCGCCATCTTCCATCAATTTGGCTTAGAGCCTGACAGTAACAGCACATCAAAGAAATTCAGCACTCGCAAATGGAAAGGGCAAAGGGTCATCAATCATATGAAGTGTATCTATTGACCTTGATGGAATGAAAAATGCCATCTGCATCTCCAAGAAACACATTGCTTTCAGAACATTGATCCTGCATGACAAATTAGAAGAAGTGAACCACAAATTATGATAAGAGCTAGCGATTTCAGGCCAGAGAGGTCAATAATTTTTTTAATGGCCACGATTTTCTTAAGCAAGAAATAGAGGTCGATAAATTAAGGGTTATAAGCCTGAGCCTGAAACAAACAAAGTAATAAATGATACTGCTCTGATGAAGACATCAAAACAATAGAACCAGAAAAGACATAATGTGATGACGAAGTGAAAATAACAACCTTGATAAGAACCAAGCCTCCTATGGAGTAGTAAAAATCGAGTAGTGAACTAGCGTCCTTGACAATGGCTTGAAGTTTTGAAGCAACGACCTTTACAGAAGAAGTATAATCAGTACAAAATAAATAATTTACTAATTCAAGATGAAGTTATTGATGCTTGGAGCTCTGACTTTAGAAGGATACCTCAAAAGCTCTGGTATCAATTGGGCATTTCAAGACGCTATTAACTCTCAGAGCAAATAGCAAGTCCTTTGGTTTAGAAGATGGTGATTCAAGAGTCTCCACAACTCGTGGGCATGTTGCTGTACTTATATCAGCACTTTTATCTATTCCAAGAATCTGAAATGTTCTTAGTGCCTCATAAGTTTCATCTAAGCTGCTAAGAAATAACATCAAATCAGCCACCAAAAAAAAAAGAGATCTTGATAATCCATGTCCCAATTAATAACATGAAATGAATCACCACATTGAGAACTTTGTGGAACTTGCAAACATTCCACTACAATTATTATACTCAAAATCACATGGAAGGGCAAAGAACACTGAAATCCCATAAATACTTACATTTTTACACAAAGACAAGCATCCTTTCATGGCCTTAAGTGATGAATAACCGGAATTAGTAACGAAGTCATCTTAGCATGTCTTACATGCAATCTAGCTCATCAACTCACTACATAAAATTGAACCATAGGACCATGAAACCCCGCCCTATCACAGTGTACACTTTTTAGTTATATTTCAAATTATTTAAGTTCCTGAATTGCTCTCTACAAGATTCAAATCAAATCATACGATTCGAATCATAAATTGTAGAATTTTACCATTTTAAGAAACTTTGAATGATACAAAATGCAGTCATAAGTCATGACAGCTTGGAAAACTCAGCCAAAGTAGAAATCCAAATTCTTAGTCGTACAGCCAGGTGATTACGAAGATTCAGATATTCTCTGGAAAAACACTCTATCAAGAATGTCGGAATGTGGTAATAACTAAGGGTTACCTCATATTTAGCACTTGACAAGCAACACTAGTTTTCATAACAATACATAAAAGAAAAGCCGCACTAATTGTTTCACAATTCATGAACTTGTTATTAATCTATCCCAGACAAGGGTTACCTCGTATTTAGTATTTGACAAGCGCAAGCACAACTAATTTTCATAACAATACCCAAGCGTAAAGCCCCACTAATTTTTTCACAATTCATAAACTGGTTAATCCATCCCGAAGAAGAAAAATGGCCCCCTATTTTGTCTCAAATGGTTATGATATAGGGTCAGCAAAACTGAGCACACAGCTTGCATTCCAGCTTGCCCGCCAAATATAAATTACAATAAAATAAGGCTACTGATATTGGCACTGCCATGTTTTGATAATTGCACTAACTCATCTTGTCATTTTACTTAAGCAGCTGTCAATAGTTATTACAATTCCCAAGAAGATCTCCTAACCCGATTAAAAAATAAGAGACAGGCTGAGTTTGTGCAATTATTAAAACATGGAGCCTAAAATAAAAAGGTAAACAAGTAGAGGTTCGGGATTATGCATCACAAATTCACAATATCGAACAGAAAAGTGGATGATAATCAAATTCACAAGCTGTTCGCAGATAATATCAGAAGAAAAATCACATTTTCATGAATGTGTGTTGTGCTGAATAAGAAATAAACCTAAAAAACTCACAGACAGAATGATTTACAGCAGTATAATTCAACAACAACTAATTGGCTTCTATTTACATGAACAACACACGAACACTAACAATCTACATTCAAAAGAAAATAAAAAACTGAGTAATCAGAATTAGGGTTTTTATAACCTTCCGAAAGATCCATCGATCGGAAAAAATAGCTCTAATGCAGCAGATCGGTGACTATCCGATATAGGTTGAAACACCGCAGCTTCGCAGATGTATAAACAGAGAATCAGAACAAGAAACCCTAGGTTTCTGGCCATGCCTGCAAAAAAAGAGAGAAAGATATGATGGTAAAAGTGTGAGAAAGATGAAGTGGATGGATCAGAGAAAAGTGTGATCTAGAGTTAGGGCAGGGACGAAAAGGGGAATCGAGATGTTCGGATCTAGGGTTTAGGATATGGGAGAGATCGTATGGAGAATACCTTGTATGGTAGATTTCTAGGGTTTTGACTGGAGCAAAAGTATAGCCTCTGGGTCTCCGTCGGGCTGACTGCGGAGGGAAGTGATTCGAGTGTTTAGAGATGTTAATAGAGCTAAGGAATGGATGTCTATTACGATTCCTAAAATACCCATGCCTATTTTGTTGATTTCCACCTACCCAAATTTTTTGCCATCATGATTGATGTTTTATTCAGGGCGAGGAAGTTTTCGCCCCATTTTAGGATTATGCGCCCCATCGGTAGGTTGATTTGACGTCAAAAAGCATTAAAGTCTGCCGCAATTCAGGGTCATGGGGGGGCGCATAATCCTACTGAGGGGCGAAAAATCATATCCTTTTATTTAGTTTATTGATATTTGCACTACCGTATTTTGATAATCTCACAAATTCACCTTGGCTTTTGTCTTTTAGTTTCCTTCTCATAGGGCTGGCAAGTAAACCTGCGGAAAAAGGGGATCCGCCTGCCCCGCGGGGATCCGCACCGCCTCTTAATCACCGTACAATGTTGAATTTCCGGCAACTAAATTTGGGTTTTCCGTTTTTAATTTGGATAGCCACACTTACCATAGAACAAATTTAGTTTGTTATTCCTAAAATTTCCCTAATATATTTCTTAAATGAATTTTAGTATAATATTCCAATAAAAATCCATTGAACTAGTTTCCCCGTAGGCGTAGTGTTCGGGCGAGAAAGGGGATTAGATTTTCCACGTGGGGTGCGGGGACGAGGATCCCTTGCCATTCCCAAGGCGGGGGCAGTGCAAGGACGGGGAATTTTCTTTGAGGAGAGGGATGGGGACGGCGTGGGCAACATCCGGGCCCGCCCCGTTGCCACCCCTCCATTCTTGTAGTTTTTTGGCGAACTATAATAACTTATGAGAAATGGTGAAATAGGAAGAGACAAAGTGAGTTTGTGCGATTATCAACACATGTTAGTGCCAGTATCAATAGCCTTTATTAAAATGAGAAAATGCCATTATGGTAAGCATCAACCTTGCGTTGTGTGAGAGCTTAGGGAAGAGATAGGAATTGGGAATACCCTAGACTTAGCTCAGGTTCCCCCTATTTGGTCGCGGGCAGAATTGGAATGTTGGACAGAGAACTTAAAAAAATAAGGGAAAAATACATTTAGACCCCTGTGGTTTCAATTTGTGTAAGTTAGACCCACTCAGTTGAAGGTTCGCCCACAGATTGAAGGGTTAGGATGATCCTATGGAGCTAATTTTTCTGGCACACCCTATCTATGTCAGGGCCCATCAAATGAACGCTTTGGATCATCCAAACAATGTGGGCCCATTGTGTTTTTGGTAGTGTTTGGATTCGAGTATGGGTTTGGGCCCACCACCAAAAACACAGTGGGTTCACATTGTTTGGATGATCCAAAGCGTTCATTTGATGGGCCCTGGCATAGATAGCGCGTGCCCAAAAAATCAACTCCATAGGATCATCCTAACCCTTTAATCTGTGGACGAACCGTCAACTGATAGGGTCTACCTTATACAAATTGAAACCACAGGTCTACTTAGTAACATTTTAAACATTAGGGGTTAAGTTGAATGTGTCAGAAACCACACCACGGTGTCTAAGTGTATTTTTCCCAAAAAGAAACAACAGAATGGTAGATTTAACTGTAAAATGACACTTTGTATCCCTTCACCCTTTGCTACAGTCCTTTAGACGTATTGCTACAATCATCGGGGGATCTGCCCGCCCCGCCCCGCTCCGATCCGCTCCGAACGTGGCGGGTATTCCCGATCTAAGCGGGGATGGGAATTGCTTGTAATTCTACGTTCGGACTCAGATGGTCCAATGGACCGTTTGGGTCCACTGACACTCATAACAGGCCCTGTTCGTCAGTTCGTAGTTATCTGATTAATCCGAGCCGTTCAATCAACGGACTTCAAAACGAATCTCAACCCGCATAACATTCTGGGTGCCCATTACGCACCATGCGCAACATAATTTACCCCAACCAATCCCTACGAATCCCCGCCCCTAAAAAATCATTTTAGACTCTGACCTTCATTTCTCTACTCTCTCCTTTGCCGAGAATCAGAGAATTGAGAAATCAGAAACGAATCGGAGAAAGATGACGGAGGCAATGATAAGGAACAAACCCGGCATGGTGAGTGTGAAGGACATGCCGGTCCTTCAAGACGGACCTCCTCCCGGCGGTTTCCCGCCGGCCAGATACGCTCGCCGGATTCCCAACACAGGCCCTAGTGCTATTGCTATTTTTCTCACTGCCTTTGGTGCTTTTTCCTGGGGCATGTACCAGGTCGGCAAGGGCAACAAGATCCGACGGTCAGGATCTCATCCTAATCTCCTATCTCCATATCTGATTTTTACTTTTAATGTCGACTAGCTCTGGATCGTTTTTTTTTAAAATAAAATAAAATAAACGTAACACTGGAAAACCATGAAACTATTTTGTTGTTGTGTATTTTTTATATAACTAGGGTTTGTTTTCGGCCTCAAACCCTAAAATCGTGATGGAATTTAGATTTTTAGGGTTTTAATGTCTACTATCTCTGGATCGTTTTTTTTTTTAAAAAGGTAAACGTAACACTGGAAAACCCTAGGGTATATTTTTTAGAACTAGGGTTTGTTTTTTGTTTTTTTTGGACCTCAAACCCTAAAATAGTAATGGAATTTTGATTTTTAGGGTTTTAATGTCTACTTGCTCAGAATCGTTTATTTTTTATTTTTTTGTCATTGTAATGCTAGGAAAGCATGGAACTGTTTTATTGTTTTGTACTTTTGTGAACTAGGGTTTGCTCTCTGTTTTCTTTTCCTTCCTCAAACCCTAAAATCGTTATCATTTCTTTCTTGATCTGATTTGTAGGGTTTTAATAATGTCTATTAGCTCTGAATCGTATTTTCTCATCGTAATTCTAGAAAAGGACGGCACTGTTTTGTTGTTTTATAATTTTCGGAACTAGGGTTTGCTCTTTCTAATTTTTTATTTGACCTCAAACCCTAGAATTGTTATGAGATTTTCGGTTATTTTTCCTCTTTTTTTTTGGTTTAAATTTTATGATTTTCTCGTTTTTCCGATCCCATTTTCATCTCCACCTTGATCCGATTTATAGGGTTTAAATGTCTATTAGCTCTGAAATCGTTTTTTCTTTGTCATCGTAATCCCAGGAAAGCATGGAACTGTTTTATTTTTTTAGAGAACTAGGGTTTGCTCTCTGTATTTATCCTGCCTCAAACCCTAGAATCGTTATTGAATTTCCGGTTCTTTTTTCTTTTTTAAAATTTGATGATTTTCTCATTTTTTTTCTGCTTGTTTTTATGGCTAGCGCTTTGACCAGTTTCTTATTTAACCTTGAAATGTACGGAAATGCTCTCTATTCTTAATCTTTGCTATTTAACTATCAGTTAATCTTTTTTCGTTTTCCTTTTAGAGTTGCATTCGTTCTATTTCAATTATTCTGAAGCCCCTGATTTTACCAATTTTCCGACTTTTAGCTGTGTAGTAGTCATCACTTACAGATTTGGTTCTCTGGCTTTGACCCAGGGTTTGGCTGTTTATTTGTATAGTTTGTAGTGTGTTGATTTTGGTTTGTGATACATCCCTTTTTAGTTTTCCATTTTCGGTCCCAACTTTTGGAGAAGATAAAATTGCATCAAGTGTTTTTCTGTGTGGGGAAATTCACTTCATTAATTTCGTAGTATTGGAATATGCATTTTTTTTCTTTCTTTGATGCAGTTGGTTTTGTATAATTAAGTGTTGAAGTATGCCACCTTTTTCTTGAATTTTTGGGTGTAGCGTAAATTGCAAATTATGGTTTGTCCTATCTGAGAAGAATCTATAAGCTTAAATATTAAAACACTGCATTTCTTTCTGGTTATTAGCCTAGAATCATGTATTTTGACTAATTCAAATACACGAGGATGCATTCTCACACTTAATATCTGGAGTGCATCGGACACGAGGACAAGATGGGTGCATGACCCATTTTCAAGTATTTGGTTTTTGATAGTTTATGTTCTTATGCAAATTGTTAATCATCTATTGGGTGAAATGAGTAATCATAGTAGGTGTTGAACATGTTCATTCATTCATTTATTTCGTTGTTGCTGGCTTCTTTAGGATAACCTAGGTTAGTAGGAAACTAGGAATATACACTAATCTGTGTCAGGCTGCAGCTAGTGTTGTATCTGGGAGTATTTTAGGTGATCAAGGTCGGTGAATGCTGTAGAAATAGATCAAAGAGTGAAGCAAGGAGCTATTAACACTAGAATATAGTCAAACAAGGAAGAGAGGAATAAAAACTAAGTATCACTCCAGTAAAAGAAGGCATCAACAATAAGACCCAAAGCTAATGAATTGCAGAAACTTTTCTCCCAATCGATATGAATATCAGCATCATACCCTTGCTTCTAATAATTTAATAAAAGATCAACTTCAATCTTACTTTGATTTTGTGAACAACTTCAAAATCCAGAAATAGACAATTTAGAAGGCTTTAAATATTCCGGACTTTGTGACTGTTGTAAACAATCTATGAGTGCTGAGAAAGTCCTTGCCATTTCAACTGTTCTTCTCGGTGAGTTATATATTCTTCCTTCTCTTTTTCTAGCTTCAAATCCCTTTGGTGATATGCATGGTTTTAAATTTCGTCCGACACGAAAATTTTGGTGCCGAAATTTCAGGAAAATGTAATTTTTAATTTTTTCCAAAATTTACTTTTTTCCCCAAATTTCGGCACAATAACGAAATTTGTTTTTTTATCTAACTTCGGTAGTTCGGCCGAAATTTCAAACCTCGGTGATATGCCCTGCATCAATTGAAAGTGGGCATTTATTTGTGCTGGCATTCATCAACTACGTTCAGGACTTCAGTATTATGTCACAGTGTTTTACTACAGTGGGGCTCTATTTTTAGAATTTGAACAAGGGTTTGTTAGTCCATTTCAATTAGAAATCATGAGATTTTTTCATTGATCTTTTATTGACATCCGACCATCGTAAATGGTCCTCTTGTGGTGTTATTTTTCTGAAGATCTGTTTCTCTTGCAGCAATTTGTCTACCATTGTGGTCAGTGGTCATACTAGGTGTCCCTCTACATAAGATCTGTTTCAAAAACTTTTGAATTGGGTTCAATCAGTTTGTTTTTCTTTCTGGCCGTGGTCCATAAATTGCTCCCAGCAATTGGATTCAATTTGGTTAGTAAGTTTCCCCTGACAGTAACATGAAGAACTGAAGCAGGTATGCTCTAAGGGATGTCTTGGAATTTAGTTGGATAATTCTAGCTCTTTTGAACACCAGTCAATTTTTCCAGCCATGATTTGGTTTGATGACCGGTGACACTGTCTTTTTGTTAATGGTGAGATTTCAGCTATAATACTATATGATGGGAGCCCCTTGTAGGTATTAGAAGGTATGACTTGCACTAAATTTGGTTTCTTGGCTATATTAGTGTTACACATGTAATATCCTGTGCGTCCAAACCATTCAAAATAAAATAAAAAAATCCTATGTGTCCAAGAAATAAAAAAAATTATTCAAAATCAAGTGAAGAAAATATGTGGGTGATTTGTGTGCAGAGTCTTGTGATTTGTGTGCAGAGTCTTGAAATCTAGCCCAACTTCAGATTATTACTGTGGGCCTTAGGTTGGCGCATGTGAGTTGAAATTTACCGCGGATGATCATCATAATGTTAATTTGCTATGTTTCAAATTTGTTGCAAAACGGATTGCGTTTGCCATGGTTTTGGTAGCTAGAAGATGACTGGTTTGTTATTGCAAATAAGGGCAAATTTGTCATTTCCATTTCAATAACTTATAGGGTTAGTAATTTTAGTTTATTTATTTGTGCAAAAAACTAACATATTGGGGACATCAAACCTTGGGTTTTTTGTTCAAATATCTTTGCTATTTTTTCTTTATTATCGAGTCTATTACCATTTACCCTAGTTTTCTTCTTCTACTTGATATTCTTGGATCCATTGTTCGCTAGTCAAAACACACTCACAAATGAAGTGCATGTCCACCTCAATGTGCTTCATGTGATCACACTGGACCGGATTATTTGTTATGTTGATTGCCGCTTTCTTGTCACAAAACTCACAATACGATTACATAGCGTCCAGAACAGGCACCTGTAACTCCTTCAAAAGGTGTCTCAACCAAAGTAATTTTGACGCTCCATGAGCCATAGCACGATATTCTGCCTCCATGCCCCGTCTAGCAACCACTGATTGCTTCTTGCTGCCTTGAGCAACGAGGCTGTCCCATATAAAGGTACTATATCCAGTTGTAGATCTCTTGTCATTAACTGAACCTGCTCAATCAACAACATAAAATGCTGACCATTGGTTTGCAAATAATAATCCTTTCACTGGGCAAGAATTCAGATAACAAAGTATTTTCTCGACAGCTTCAAGATGAGGAATACGTGTAGAAGCTTGCCAACCAACCTCTGATACATACCAATATTGTACAAGAGAGGCCCATCTAAGTTACTTAACTTGTGAATTCGATTTATATGTGTCTCTCTTGGCTGAGATCCCAACTCTCTAGTATCCTTGAGTAAGTCCAAGTCGTGTTTCCCCTGAGAAATAAAAATACCCTTCTTGGACCTTGCCACTCCAATTCTAATAGAGCACTTGGAGTTTACTTAGATCCTTGATCTCACAGTCAGCTACTAAAAAGGACTTCAATCGACGAATTTGGGTGGAATTATTTCCATCCGGCACAATATCATCCACATACACTACGGATTGTGATTAGAGGATCTCTCCTCTTAATAAATCGCTCAAACTATGATTGGGAAGATTGCTTCAACTTGTATATAGACTTCTTTCATTTGTAAACTTTATTCTTGGCGTTCGGGAGCTTTAACTCTGGAGGAGACATGTCAGCTTCTTGTAAATCACTATGTAAAAAGACAAAAATGAAAGAAGCATGTGGGAAGCAAGTGGGACAAATTTGCTGATGAAGCTCCTAAGACAAAAAAAAAAGATTAAAAAAAAGAAAGAAGAAGCATTTTTACATCTAGTTGATGAAGCTCCTAAGACAAATTTGCTACAAGGGACAAAAGGACTAATAGAATTCATCTTTGTACCATGAGCAAATGTTTCTTTGTAGTGTATTTCCATACGTTGTAAATCATTTTGCAACGTGTTGGGCCTCATCCTGCTTAACTGATCCATCAACCTTGTGTTTGACTGTGCATACCCACTTGCTTCCCACATGCTTCTTTCATTTTCGCAAGTCCACTAATTCTCAAGTCCCATTTTTTTCCAGGCATTGTGTTACTTGTAGCTTCCTGCTACTTAGGATCAACCACTGCCTCAGAAAAACTGGAGGTAAGAGATATGGAGGACGCATAAGATAAAAAGGAATGATAGGAAGAAGACTAAGGGATCATATGACACAAAATTAGAAGTTGGATGTAATGTACACTGACACTTAGATTTTCGAAGAGAAAAAGATATATTGAGATTATTATCAATCACAATAGTAGTATCAAGATTACTTGGGTCTGCAGGTCCCGATTGAGTTGTCTGTTATGCCGGAAGATCTATAATTACCTGTGGCTGTTGTGAGTAGACCATTTATTCTTTTTTTTGAAATGGTGTAGACCATTTATTCTTTCTCTCCATTCTTAGTCAAACTGTAGTATAAGTAATATGAGGTTCAACAGGGACCGGAACATAAACAAGTCTCTGGCCAGAAACTTGCCATGCTTCCCCTGAAGAGAGGATCGGGAACAAGAGAAAAAAGGTGTAGACTCAAATAAGGAAAGTGATAAAATCCAGGATCCATACACGTACCCTTTCTGAATAGGAGAATAATCTACAAACATACTACGGATAGCTTTAGGATCCAATTTATCCCTTGAAGGACTCAACACCCAACTAAAGCGGACACCCAAAGACACAAAATAAGCGGAAATAATGGTTTCTCAAGGCAAAGGAGGTGAAGTGGAGTTTTTAACATAAGTATCCGGTAAGGCATCCGATTTGTTTCAGATAACTTTTCTGGAACAATCTGGAATGACCCATCTTCCAGAATTTTACACGTAATTTTTTATTTTTTTTTGATAGGTTTGCCCGTGATATTTCGTTGAGGTTAATGCTCTGGAATCCCTTTTTGAATGGAAAATTTCTGCTTTTTTCTACAAAATGGAGTCATTAAATCCCCTTTCCCCTCCGATTGGGTTAAAGGATTCAAATAAGGTAGAGGCTCAAAGCTGCACCTGTTTGTTGCTGTTTTTTGAAGAGTTTGGGAAGGATTTATGGGTTGAAGGTGATTCACACAATGACACTCGCATTGATGAGGCATCAAATTCCAGTCACTACCACAGGCATTTGGCCCATATCATGGACAGAATTAACGATATTTACCAAGGGAAAGTAACTTCTTTTTCGTACTTTTTCATATTCAAAGTGGCTAACATTTTCACCGATTTCTTAGTTGAAGGCCTTAACAGAGATATTAGCTGTCAGCCATACTTGGCCTCAAATGCAACCATCTGTTTTCTTATAGCCGTCGAATAAGAAACTCCCATGGACATTTTATATATTACTCCACGCTAGATCATAACCAAAAGCAATGAATAATCTACAAGCGTCTGCTTTTCATGCATTCTCCTATTCCAACCATTGAAAGAATACAATCTTATTTTTTTTTGGAATTATTGTAATAACTACTTAAATTCTGCAGGGCTCTTAAAGAAGAGAAATACGCTGCTCGCAGGGCAATACTCCCCATGCTTCAAGCTGAAGAGGATGAAAGGTAATGCTGTGGTTCTCATTCTTATTTCTCCGCAGACAATAGCTTGCTTTCCCAGTTATAATTTGAGTACTGGTGCATGCTGTTTTTTCCCTAGATTTGTTAAAGAATGGAAAAAATCTTTGGAAGAAGAGGCTAGAATAATGAAAAACGTGCCTGGGTGGAAGGTCGGTGAAAGTGTGTACCATTCTGGGAGATGGATGCCCCCAGCGACAGGTGAACTCCGACCAGATGTCTGGTGAGAGTGTTTTAAACAGAACTGGCTCTTGGATTATGTTATTTCTTGTGGATGCTCAGAATGATTTTGAACTCAATCTCTTGTCTTTGTCAAGATATAAAACATCTTCCCTCTTCTAGGGAATGAAATATTGTCTAAATAATAATTGTTTTTATCTGTGTTCTTTATTTGATTCAGCAATGCAATATTGCAAGGTTAGTAGTGAAAAAGGTTGGTCATGATTTGAAAAACATAGTTATGTCAGGCTCGGGCATTGTTTGCATCACCACGTTTAACAAGTTTGATGACTGGGATGAGTTAAAAAGTCACTTGGAACCCATGATTTTAAATATCCACCGAAACAGGCACGACCGAAAATTTCCATTTCTATCCACACTGAAACCGAAATCGAAGATACTGAAATGCATAAATCAAAATCGTAAGTGTAATAGTGATATACTATGTCTATGTATTACATAATTATATTTATATGAATTGGATGCGGAATGTGGTGCATGCATTATTTATAAATAGGGAATTGCTAACGTCCATTGCAAAAGGCATTTCACGGCTGGTTTGTCGCATGTGAGACCAACCAGCTCGTGAATGGAGACAAAAGCTGTTGTCTTCATTCACGAGATGGCTGGTCTGACATGCGACAAAGCAGCTGCGAAATGCCTTTTGCGATGGACCCTAGGAAATACCTTATAAATATTTATATAAGTTACGTGTGAAATTTAGTATGTACTAAATTATTAGACGTGTGTCAGATTCGATGTTTTTATACTGTTATGGATGATTGTCTCTTGCTTATAAATTTTATCATTTGCATTTGTTTCCCCATGTTTCCGTGATTTTACAAGATTTTTACTGAAATTTCAAACTGAAACGGAAACATTTTTGTTTCCAACCGAAACCAAAATTTTGAACCTTGCTCCCTACGCCAGTGGAGCTCAACTTGATGAGAATGATAGTGGCGAGGGTTAATTTTTCAGTGTGTTTGAGAGGGGGGAGCAAGATAAGTGAAAATTGGAGATATTGCAATATGATTTATGATTTTAGTAGGGGTTTTTCCTATTCATATGACAGATATAGTTCATAGTATACGCCGCATGATATGATTAGTATCTAGTTTGCAGGATTTTGCCATTCAAAAAATAAAAAAGGGTATCTAGATCGGAGCTATCATTTCAGTTTCATTTTTATGCCATTTTCAAAGACAAATACACCGTTCATTACTTACTTGTAGTTAGGGATAGCCTATTTGTATCTATTAAAATTGTGATTAGTAAGTGCCTAGAACGGAGCTCCATGTGCAATTTTGGCCATCATGAGATAATGACATACAATAATCAAGGGGTTAGGATGATCCAATCAAGGTATACCAAGATTTGATTATGATCAGATACTGGTAAATTGGATTATCAGTAATTTATACACTTGATTGTTGCTCTTATTTCTCATCGTATAGATTGCAAATTTACAACCTTATTTATAGTTAGATGGAAACCATTATTGGTGAAACTCATACTCCTAACAGACATTTTCTGGTCCCATGTGTGCTACTTGGAAGTGATCGGGTCCATTGATCCGATCGATGGCCACAACTTAGGCGCGTTGCCATTGATCAAACATTGGATTGGATAATCCTAGCCCCTTAATCAACAGATCTGATCACATACGAGAGTCACAAGCGGGGCCCAATAGCCACTGTTTTTTTTTAAGAATTCCATAAAATCAATAGAAATTTGACTATTGATTATTGATCATTTACTTGGTGATTTATCATACAATTATTGATCATTATATGATGGTGGCCACTAGATGTAAGGTCGAGATCATCAATTCCATAAGCCATGCGTGATCCACTATCCCCTTATCTTCATTGCACACGTGGCACACATGGGATCAAGACCGTTGATCTCAATCGCTGTCCAATAGATCATAAATTGCTTCAAATTGTTTCGCCCACCAGATCAACGATTCTCATCACCTTACACGTGTCCCTCCTAAATGTGCGGGCCACTCCTTAATCCAAACTTTATTTATTTTCACCAGAAAAATCAGGAAGTGATATATTCTCCCCTTTTTAAACCTGCGACAGCCCCCTCTAGTTTATCCATGACCACTCTTTTACACTAGAGGGGGCTGTCCAAAGTAAAGAAAAGCGACGAGTATATCATTTCCCTAAAAGTCGCGGGTAATACTCAAACTATAGTCAGATAAATTAAAACCACTAGTGGACGGTATACATATGATATTGAGAGATAGAAACAACTTTGCTAAAATCATGAGACATAGTGGAGAATTTTTCTCCAATAAATAGAAACAATTTTGCTAATATACTTGGGATATTGAGCAATAGAAACAATTTTTCACGTGGGATATGATGAGATTTTTTCTACAATCCAAATATATCACCTTATAGAGAGAGTTTTACGTTTTTTTGAGGAGGGGTGCCATGTTGTCGCACCTTATCAAAACAAGGGTGTGCAGATATCTTGCTTTTTTGTCATTCAGTGACCTGATACAAAACATTACTACTACATATAACCTTGAGCCAGGAGAACATGAGAGCTTCAGAATCAAATATGCAGAAAGGAAGACATACAAACAAAGAGGGTTTAATGGTTTTAACTCTTCAAAGAGTTATCAAAAGCTTTCAAATGGGGTTTTGAGAGAGATACAAAAGCACAGATAATTAGAGAAAATGAAAAAAAAAAGAGTTTTAAGTTGGCCTTGGATGAACCTCTCCTGAAATGGTACAGCAATCCATTCTCATTCACTCCAATTCAGAGACAAGCTCTTCCTCCTCTTCAGTAGTAGAGCAATTTATTCCCTTTCACTTCATTTCCTGTTTACGAAAGAAAGTATCAATCAAAGTCACAAGCTATGAAAAAGCAAGTACAAACCAAACTCAATATAAATATAGACAAGATGCATGTATGATGCACTTATGTTTGACAACAAACAAATTTATAACCACTAACCTGTTTGGATTGTTAAAATTTACTAGAAAATTTTGGAAAGGAAAAATATTTCTAACTTTTCATACTTTTTTGCACCAAACCTATTCAATTTTTACTTAGGGACAACTTGAACCAGACCTATTCAAATTTTACTTGGGGACCTTCAATTTATGATAGCATACCTCCAAATTAACCACAATCATATCATTTCCCTCTAAATTGTGGGAAGAAAAAGGTTTCCATGCAATCCAAACAGGACCTAAATACACTGAACACTTGGCTACGATGTATGTATGTATGTATGAGGACAAGTGCATTCATGCACAACTATACATATTTTAAAAAAAAAAAAAAAAACTCTTCACATTATTGCATACTATCAAAATATTACTGTCACAATAATGGTTGACACACCCACACCCCATCTGAGACGTGAATTTCTCTGGCATCATATGGTAATAAGTCCTAAAACCGCAATATATGGTAATAAGTCCTGAAACCACAGTTACTCATCAAAGGGTTAATATTTTCTTTCTGTTTCTCAGTTTTTAACATGTTTTGGGCAATGGACTTGAGCATGTACCTCATTTGGTGGAGGCTTTGTACCTCAACCTTGAGGTCGTAGTACGTTCAATCCCAGATTACTGACCAAAAAAAAATTGTATTGGGCATCAAGATACTACTGTAAAGAACATGATGGATTGCAGGAAATATGCAAATAATGGATAAATTGTCTGTACTGTCCACACAAAGGCTGAGCTTCCTTCCCAAAATTTGCCCCTAAGCCACAATCAAGACAACAGCCACAGTGGGTGCTCTCAAAGACACTGCCTAAGTGTCTATCAGTTGAAATGCAGAGACAAATAGGCTCAAAGAGTAGTGGAATAAGTAGTAAACAGGGAGGAGACAGGCATTGGATTTGCCTGGAACTTACCTTGGAGAATAGTGGTAAGTAGTGTTTGGTTCTCATCCTCCTAGAGTAGTGGTAGGGGGTGTCATCACCAAGAGAGAGAGAGAGAGAGAGAGAGAGAGAGAGAGAATCATTCCCAAGAAATCCAAGCAACATTCCACCTTTTTGTGGGTTTCTTGGATATTATAGCGAGGGACAAGGGTGACACATCACCAAACATGAGTTGTTGCGATGAAGAAGACAGGAGTTGTTGAGTTCACTAGACCCAACGAAGACACACTCTAAAAGGTATGGCGGGTTCTTAGTCTTCTTCTTCTTTTACTATGCTTCAAGATCAACAGGAAACGGGGATCAAGAGGAAGAAATCTTCTCTGTTTTCATGGTTGTGGTTCCCTAGATCAATATGAAAGGAATGATGAGAGGAGAGAGCATTGATTGAATAATCTTTTCACTTGAGGTGATCAGTGACATTGTTTCACTTTGGAAAGAGATGATCTATTGTAACCATTCAAAAAAAATAGAGAGATAATCTATGGTAGTTTCAACTTTCAAGGATGGAATAGAAGCTAACATGAAGTTAAACCCTTCCTTTTTCTTCCCTCTCTGTTAAATCCCTAGATCTAGCAATTTTTGCTCAATTTTTAGGTTTTGTTGTTTAATAGCTAATGTGATTTTTGTCAAAACTAAAGTAAAGAATTTATGATATATGAGAAAGGTGATCTAGAATTTTAATTTTTTTAACCCAAAATTTTGCACAGAGGACTGCCCCAGTTCAGACCCAGAAATTTATTAAATAAATATTAGAAAAATACAATGGGCCAAAAGAAAGGCCTCAGAAAAGGAACAAAGCAAACTACCTACTCATTCCTTCTAGGCCTCCCAACCACAGTCATATTATAAAGTTACTTGTTTTATTGTCTTATAAAGGTTTTTAGCCATTGCAAATTTCTGTGGGCTTCTATTAAAGTTACTACTACGTTTTCTTTAGAAACAGTTAAGCTAATACTACACTTACTGCAGGCATCAACAAGGTTCTACTATCTTTTCAAATTTATACTACACTTTTTTTTTGCCAGATTTGACTCTGTTGTAAGTTCTACGACATCTCAATACAATGATTAGAGTGGACGCAGCACATATTTTCACAATGGATCCTTATATTTCACACTGAATCCTTAAATGTACTAATATATTTTCACGGATCTCCATGACATTCAATAACACATTTTGTTCATGTTGCATATATGGTTATGTTATTTAAGTCCAGAAAAAATTTTCTTTGCCAATTTTTTTTTTTTTTTTTCAAATGGTATGCCTCTAAATAAGCCATAATCATAAAAAAAATCTGCCAAAAATATACATCCCTCTAAATCTGTATGCCCCAAAAAAAATTTTCCTGCAATCGAAACACGGCCTTAAGAGTTGTAAGTTTTAGGTTCATTAGTTGAGATTCTGACCAAGGTGGTGAGCCTTGGCGCAACAGTAAGGTTGCTCCATTGTGACCTGGTGGTCACGGGTTCGAGTCACGGAAACAGCCTCTCTGCAAAGCAGGAGTAAGGCTGCGTACATCTAGCCCTCCCCAGACCCCGCAATGGTGTGAGCCTCATGCACCGGGCCGCCCTTTTTTAGTTGAGATTCTGACCAGGTTGAATCCAATACAATTTTTTATCAGAACCTCCTATACCAGATTTAAAAATTATATATGACGCTGTGATAGATTACACAATGACGAAACAAGTTTACTGAATTTCCCAATCAAAACCTTTCAATGTTGTTTCACTTTTAATTGCACAACTATAAGAAGTGTATTTCTGTAAGATGTAACCCAAGATGAAATTTGTAAATAGGTAAACAATTTCCCTCTCCTTACAATGATGGGAGAATGAATCTTCTCAATTAATCATAAGGAGACAATCGAAAGGCTACAACACTGTGATGAGTTAGGATAACATAGCTATATAATGTTGTCAAAATGCAAATTCTACAACAAAACAAGGAAGAAGGAATTGATTGCATGCATGAAAAGTTGGCTTGTTCTAGCATGCTCATGAATAAGTTATGAGAAACATAAAGACGAGAAAATTAGATCATCACCTTTTCCTTTTCATATTTACGCGGGAATTGCCTCCTTTATTCAACGCACTAAAGTCATTAGTTGTCTCAGCCGTGTTTTGCTTCTTCAAACCTTTCCTACCTCCAAAACCAAACTTGGAATCTTTGTGCTCCCGACTTTTCCTCTTTATATCCATACCACCTTTCTTTCCCTTTCCACCAAAACCACCTCTCCCACCCTTCCCTCCAGTTCTATCCCATGGGGCAACCCCGGGCCTCCTCTTATTTGACCTCTCATAAACCTTGCCATCTTCAAAATTCAAACCCATCGTCATCTCATCCTCATCACCTTTACCTTTACCTCCTCCGCTGGGGTACCCAGTTTGTTGCCGTTGCTTCCTCCATTTCTTCACAGATTCAATCTCCTCCTTTTTCTGCTTGGCCCTCTCTTTGAGTTTCTGTGCCTGGACCTCCTTAGAAATTCTTTTGGATTCCCTCGCCTTCCTCCTCTCTTCAGACTCCTCAATCCGTTTCTTCTCTACCAAAAGCCTACCTTTCACCTTCATCATATGAGCATCTGTTTTCACCATCTCCGCATAGTAGTCAGGCGGCCTAAGAAAAGGTAAACCCATCGATTGCAGCTTCGCAAAGGCCTGTCTGGTGCCCTCCAATGCCCGAGTGTAGAATGCCAGCTCACGAGCCAGGTCATCATTAACGTCAACCTTCTGGTCTTCATCATAATCAATAGCCAGTTTGTGGATCCAATCCAAATTCTCGGGCCACCTTATATCTTCAAGCTTCTCAAGAATACCCTCCTTGTTGTATACAGGATTCTTAGAAGGCTCATTCACCATTAATTCTCCGTCTTCTTCAGATTCAGATTCAGATACCTCAGATTCCTCAGCCCCCATGCAGTCATCATTATCCATTAGTGTGTCCTCCACCTTATCTGAGAAGGAGAGTGAATTTTTAAGCCCAACCATTTTCGTTCAGTCAGTGATGCTAACCCTCAACAATAATCTAATCTAGCAAAACAAAACCAAAAAGAAGAAGCAAACACACAAGAATCATCCCCACATCACATCAGAATCAAGCCAACAATAAAAAAACAAAAGCAAACACACACAAAACCACCCCCACATCACCTCGGAATCAAATTAACGAACGTCAAAGATGGATGAATTTATCAAATAAAAACAAGCTCTTTCCTTCAGGGAAAAGAACACTTCTTCAAAAAAGAAATCACAAAGCCCCGTCTAAACTAACCCTGTTAGAAATGATAACATCCTCCTAGCACGTAAATGGGAAGCATTTTTTTTTAATGGCAGCAAGCTTCAATAAAAACAAAGGAAGAAAAAGACCGAGATAAAAGGAAAGCATTTATTGGAGATGGCAAAACGAAAGAAAAAAATGAAAAAAATTATCGGAGATGGCAAAACGAACATCAAAGAGAAACACTCCACTTTCAGACTAAGCAGTGGCAAAATATTTTCAACGTGCTGTAATCGCTTTGCACATAGGGGTGCAACTCAGGCCAGTTTGGGCCAGTTGAGGCCAACCCTAGCCCAACCCGAGGGAGCAATTCTTCAACCTTAACCGGACCCGAGGTTCAACCCGAACTTGATCCGGGTCAAAATAACCAACCCATCAAACCCAATTTACTCAAACCGGTTAGATTGGGTAGGGTACGTTCTAGTTGGCCCGGGTAGGTCACAGAACAATGATAATTACCACCTGAAAATTTGCAAAATATCAAAAATCATGTTTTTAATTACTTCTAAAGAACTCCTTAAAGCTCTTAATCAAGTCCATCCATACCCAACTGAAGCAATGCAGGAATTCCCAGTGTTTTCAATAAGATAGAAAAAAATCACAAATATAAAGCCTGCTTACATTTTCAATTCAAACGCATCCATGGCTAACATAAGAGCAAAATTTTTTACACCCATGCACCAAAAATCTAAAATTGAATAAAAAAATTCATACCGTATTAACTGGATGAAAATAATAAATACTCAAAAATACATTTCATTTCAACTACAATTTGCGGAAAAGGAAAAGAAATTTGTGGATCAGTTCAATATGGCAAAATCCTCTTCTTTTCCTTTTCCGCAAATTGTAGTTGAAATGAAATGTATTTTTGAGTACTTATTATTTTCATCCAGTTAATACGGTATGAATTTTAGAAGTTTTGATTCGATTTTAGATTTTGGGTGTATGGGTGCGTTTAATTATTGTCATTACTTATTTTACTACTGAAAAGAATATGAATTTCTATCATTAAAAACAAAATAATATGAATTTTTTGGCAGGACAATTTGTTTGAAATTTTTTGTTTCGAGATTTGTTGTGAATCCGAGTGTAATTAATTAACTTTGTTAAATTTGCATAGTGCTATGTAAAAAATGTTACTCTTATGTTAGCCATGGATGTGTTTGAATAGAAAATGTAAGCAGGCTTTATATTTGTGATTTTTTTTCTATTTTATTGAAAACACTGGGAATTCCTGCATTGCTTCGTGTAATAATTATCATTGTTCTGTGACCTGCCCGGGCCAACCAGAAACGTAACCGACCCAACCGAACCAGTTTGAGTAAATTGGGTTGGATAGGTTGGTTATTTTGACCCGGATCAAGTTCGGGTTGAACCTCGGGTCCGGTTAAGATTCAAGAATTGCTCCCTCAGGTTGGGCTAGGGTTGGCCTCAACTAGGGCTGTGCATTCGGTTATAATCGAACCGATTTGGCAGAAAATAACCGAACCAAAAAATTTCGGTTATGTAAACAAGGTAACCGAAACCACAACCGAATTTTACACTAACCGAACCAAACCGAAACCGAAAAAAGAATTTGGTTGATCGGTTAGTGCGGTTAGAACCGAATAACGAGCAGTGGGTTTCCATTCGGTTAATACTGTGTAGTGAAGAAAAACTACAAGAAAAACAAATTGAAGTAGAGAGAAGGAAGAGAAGATCCAACCTGGACAAAGAGGTATGAGGGAGATGGCCGAAACTAAACCCAAATCTCCCAAATAAAAAATCCAACCTGGACAGAAATGCCTTCAAATAAAAAATACCCAAATGAAATGAGTGTCACATGTAAAACAAAATAAAAACAAAATGAAATAGAAAGAAAAACAGAGAATATTGTGACTGGAAAAAAGAGGAATGATGGAGATGACTGACCCTAACTTGATTCCCCCAAGGCCCCAACCCGATTCACAGAAATGCCTTAATATAAATTCGAACCCTAAAAGGATTCACAAAAAAAAACCAAATGAGTGTTGAATGAAGAAAAAAATAATGGAAATGAAAGAAAAAAAAACCCCAAATGAGTGTGAACCCTAACCTAGCAGAGGCCGGCGATGGAGACGAGGGTCGAGGGAGAGGCCGGAGTTGCAGACGAGGGTCTAGGGAGAGGCGCGTGGAGGCGGTGGTTCTTCCCCTTCCTCTTCTCAGTTCTTAGGAAAGTAGGAAACCCTAAATCTCTATTCTCAAGGCTCCGTTCACTTGTTTTCTAAGCTGCAGGAGAAGATAAAAAAGGAAAAGAATCTAACGTGGAAAACTGGAAAAGAAAGTTTGAGAAAATTATTTTCTCTCGTTGTCCACTTGACCGAGAAAAACGAAAGTATGCTGGCAAAGTAGTTTTCTCAGGAAAATGATTTTCTCAACGTTTTGGTGAGAAAACTTAGAGGGAAAGCGTAAGGAAGTTGGTTTTCCACGTAATTATTTAGAATTTCCACGTGTGTAAATCCGCTTTCCCGAGAAAACGAGTGAATGGCGGAAAATGCCCAATCATATCCGATCACGAGAAAATTCGGCTTATTTTCTTCTCCTTTCCTTTCTCGAGAAGGCGAGTGAACAGAGCCCAAGAGTCTAAAAAGAGAGACTTAAGTCTCATTTCTCAAACCCTAGTCATGAATTTGTCAATTATTTGACCTTATTTTTACTCAAGACAACCCCCTTTTAGCTTTTTAGACTAGTATGTGGTACTGTGGATGTCCCAAGCAACAAAAGAGGATAAATAAGTTAACACATTATAAATAGTTTTTTTGTTTAATTCTGCTGTAGATTTCGGCTTCTTAAATATGAACCAATAACCGAAAACCGAAATTACAACCTCTTACCCTTAATTCGCTTCTTCGGTTAGACAGAAGTTTTTTTTTTCTAGAAGCCGAACCGTTAACTGAAAACCGAAATATACTTAAATTTTTTTTTAAACTGAACCGATATATCTAAAAACCGAACCGAAATAACAAACCGAATTCGGTTCGGTCGGTTATTTCGGTTTTAACCGATATATCCACACCCCCAGGGGACCCACTCCTTCAAGCCAGGAAAGTCCACCTAAGCACAAATAAATTAAAAGGCAATAGCTAGTGTTTTTTTTTTTGGAAGTTTGTAGAGGGGTAGTTATTGCTTTAAACGGCAAAAATAACCTAATGAAAGTAGATAATGAAATTTCATTTATTAAAAGCATAGGCAGAACCCGCTGGGATATAGATGGAATTAAAGTGGAAGCATGGAAGAAAAAGTGAAGGATTTACGCTTTAAGGTAGTATATAATGGATTTATGGAATAAAAACTATCGTTCTAGCTAGTTGTGATTTTATGGGCAAGGAAAAATAATGCTAATCTGCTAATGTGACAACATTGACGAATGTTTTCAAATGAGATGGTTCCAAATTCGACCGTTGGAAGTAGGGCTGCAACTTGAGCTAGGTTTTACCCGACCCGCATCGACCCGACCGAAAATAGCCTAGGTTGGGTTAAGGTTTCTCGGATTTTGGGTCGAGCAGGGTTTGAAGGGGCACGACCCGACCCGAGTTACATAAGTTATAGTATGCTTTTTTTTTTCTATTGTTAGTTAAAAGTTAAAAGTTAAAAGTGAAAACCACGCACGCACTTTTATAGTATGTGAGTGTAATTTATGCTTCTAGGAGTTGAGTTGATTAAAGTGTTTGATTCAGCATTGTTTGTTTGTAATTACAGCATTGTTTGATTCAAGTGTAATGTGAGTGTAATTTCTGCTTCTATGAGTTGAGTTGCCTTGCCAAACAAGAGTTTTCCTTAAAAATTTGTGTCAACGTGAAAAGACCCGACCCGAGATTTATCATGGGTAGGGCCAGGTTTGGGAATCGTGGGTTTTCCGAAAAAAAACCCGACCTGACCTGAGATATTTCTCGGGTAGGGTTGGGTTCTCCAAAACCGGACCCAAGTTGCAGCCTTAGTTGGAAGCAATCCTAATCCCAATTTTAATATGAGTTTTTATACGGTGTCTGGGGGTAAGTGCAAGTACTTTTTTTTGGGGGGAATTATTCAAACGAGGTAGTTCAAAATTATAAAAAAAAAAGTTCAAAATTTGACCGTTGGAAGCAACCCTAATCCCAATATTGCAGGAACTGTTTTGGGATAGACCTCTGTAGTGTAAAAGAGTAGCCATAAATATAACAGAGGGGGCTGTCCCAAGTATAAAATGGGGGCTACTATATCATGGGAAATGATTTATGCGCTCAAGTGTTTTGATAAACATGCGCTCCACTTGTTTGTCGTGTAGTATTTAAAGGGTTTTAAGAGCTTTTTGAGAGCCGCAATATCCTCTTACATCCCTTTAAACACCACACGACAAACAAGTGGAGCATGTTTATCAAAACACTGGAGCGTAGGAATCATTTCCCTATATCATCCCTCCCTTTTTTTGAAAACAGCCACTTGGTTTCCATGATCCAAACCATTCATTTGTTGGGCTCTGATCTGGATAGGTTGCGCCCCAACAAACATCCACATAGGATGATCCTAACCATCCGATTTGTAGAGTTTTGTATGATATGACCATTCACAACTTATCAAAGGGTTAGGAACATCTTATGGAGATGATTTTTGGGGTGCAACTTGTCTTAGTCGGGACCCAACAAATGAATGGTTTAGACCATCTAACCATGTGGGCCCCACAATTTTTAAAAAGAGCTTTGCTAACGAGTTCTTGAGGCACTCGTTAAGGTGTTATAAAAGGTAATTTTACACCTGATTCTAGAAACAAGTGTAATTTCATACTAGTAAAATTCTCAAAATAGGTGTAAAATCACCTTTCATAGGATAGTTTTTTTTTGCTGGGTAAGCAGGGGTTAGGTGAACCCCAATTAAAAATACTTGCACGTGTGTCATATTAAAAATTGTATTAATTGAGCATATTTATTTACTAATTTTTTCTAAGAAAAAAATAATAGAAATGACATTACTAGGAATCTCATCTTTGATAAATAAACGACCAGGACTCGGTGCACATTAGGCATGTGTTCTGTCATTTATCAAGCAAAATATAATTCATCAATTAAAAAAAAAGAGATACAGGACCAATTGTAAATAACAAAAAACTTAAAATAAGTAAATTATTATTAGTGGGGAAGCTAGTAAGATAAATCCATGGTTTTAAATTTCGACCGAAATCTGAATTTCGGTGGAGACTGACACCGAAATCGTATAAACCCGAAATGGTATTTTATTTCGGCCGAAATTTCGGTCAAAATTTCATTTTTTTCTGAAATTTCACCCAAAAACCTGTTTTTTATTAATTAATTTAATATTTTATCAAAATTTCGACCAAATTACCGAAATTTCGATTTCGGTGGGGTCCAAAAACGGAACCGAAATTTAAAACCTTGGATAAATCTAACATACTTGTGGGTATTTCTAACTAATATATCTAATAAATCTAGGGAGATGATTTTTTTTTCACCCCCATAGGATCATGCGGCCCCCTTGTAACGTGATCGTGAGCAACTTCAACGTTTTTTTGACATCAAATCAAGTTAAAAGCAGGGCGCATCATCCGGGGGGGGCGGGGATAATGGAATATCATCGCCCTAAATCTAATATGATTAAATTGAGGGAATAAATTCTTCAATAAAATGAGTGCAGCTAAATTTAATATCTCTTCTAAAAATCATTAGTTCAAAAGGAGAGAATAAACAAATCTAGCATTATAATAAGGGAAATGCTATCGACACAACTATGGTTTAATAATTGCACAAACCCAGCTTGTCTTTTCTATTTTAATAGACAAATCTAGCATTATAATAAGGGAAAATATTTGGCATGTTTTGATATTGTCACTAGCTCATCTTGTCTTCAAGTATTTAAAGAGCTGATATCACTTCCCTGTACTAAATGGAAAATATTTGCAAAAAATATGTAGGGAAATGATATCAGCGGGCTCCAATGTTTTGATATTGGAGCTCAAGTTTCTTGTCTTTTAGTATTTAAAGGTCTCACAAGACCTTTAAATACAAAAAGACTAGAAAATATCAAAACATTGGAACCTGCTGATATCCTTTCCCTATATGTAATGAGACATTTGAAATGTATGAATCAATAATAAAGATATGCCAATAATAAACTAAGAGAGATGATATAATTTTCACTGCAACTCGAGCCGGGTTTTACCCGACCCGAAAATAGCCTGGGTTGGGTTTAGGTTTCTTGGGTTTCGGGTCGGGTCGTGTTTAGGATCCAAAAACCCGGATGAAGGGGCCCAACCCGACCTGAGTTACTTTAAGTTATTATATATTAGGGACAAGTTATTAGTTAATGCACTAAAGAGTTTGTTCTTTATCTCACATGTGTATAATCATTTTCATCTGGTAATGCATAAATTTATTCTCTTTGGACTAGTTATTAGTTAATGCACTGAAGAGTTTGCCATGCTTGAGTTTTTTGCTTCAATGAGTTGAGTTGCCTTGCCAAATCAGAGTTTTGCTTAAAAAATGCGTCAACGTGAAAAAACCCGACCCGACCCGACCTGAGATTTATCATGGGTGGGCCGGTTTTGGGAATCGTGGGTTTTCAGAAAAAAAAAACCCAACCTGACCCGACTCGAGGTATTTCTCAAGTAGGGTTGGGTTCTTCAAAACCCGACCCGCCCGATCCGAGTTGCAGCCCTAATTTTCACCCCTCAATATCATTTTCAATAGTAAACATTGAAGCCTGCTGATATCGATCATTTTCACCCCTGTAGTACGCATGTGCTCCCCTTATAACATGATTTGAAGTGAATAGTGGGCAACTTTAATGTTTTTTCACGTAAAATCACGTTAAAAGGGGGGGGCGCATGCGTACTGCACGGAGGGTGAAAATATCATCGTCCTAAACTAATCGGACTACAATAATGAAAATATGTATAGTAGTGTGAAGGTGGTGCTTTAAAAGTACCACCCTTGATATTTGATCCAATAGCAGCCTCTTAAAAAGTGGGCTGCTGTTGGATCAAATATCAAGGGCGGTACCTTTTTGAGGGTACTTGACGGTCGGGCATCATATAAAAACTTCATATAAAAACTCAAGGGAGAAATCATATGGTGCCTGACCGTCAAGTAGCGTGAAGGTAAGTACCACCCTTGATATTTGGTCCAACAACAGCCTCTTAAAAAGTGGGCTGCTTTTGGAACAAATATCAAGGGTGGTACCTTTTTTATGGTACTTAACGGTCGGGCATCATATAAAAACTCATGGGAGAAATTATATGGTGCCCGACCGTCAAGTAGCGTGAAGGTGGTACTTTAAAAGTACGACCCTTGATATTTGATCCAACAGCAGCCTCTTAACAAGTGGGCTGCTGTTGGATCAAATATCAAGGGCGGTGCCTTTTTGACGGTCGGGCATCATATAAAAACTCTAGTAAAGAATGGATCTCATAAATGTTTTAACTTCTCAACGTTTTAATGGATTTGCCAGCCACCTTTGCAGCCACATTAACGAATAAGTTTTAATTACTTTCTCCTTATATTTTCCTAAATGTTTTACCTTCTCCATTTGTGGTAAAACTATAATTTTTTAACCAAAGATTTAAGATCCTAGTTAAAGATAGGAAATTATATGGACGGCCGTGAAAGACCCAAAAATACATTGGGACCCACATTGTATTGGGTGATCTGAACCATTCATTTGTTGGGCCCCAACATGGATAGGGTGTGCCCGTAAAATCTCTCAATAGGATGACCACAACCTTCCGATCCGTGGAGGTATCTATACTGTGAAGTCCATTTTGTACCTCCACAAATTGGAAGGTTAGGAGCATCCTATGGAGAAGATTTTCTGGGCACACCCTATCTACTTTGGGCCAACAAATGAATGGTTTAGATCACCCAAACAACATGCATGGGCCCCAATGTATTTCTGGGCTGCACATGGGCCCATTCAGGATTTTCAATTGCTCAAAAAAAAAAACACAGTTCTGATCAGATGATCCTAACCATCAAATTAGGCAAGGCCGTCGTCCAGGATTCTGTTTTACATATACTAGTAAGACCCGCCGTGCAATGCAGGCACGACAAAGAAAAGAAATTGAGTTAAAAACATTGAGATATAGATTTTGTAAAGTATTTATAAAGAAGTGAAATCCTTGCAGGAAGAAATATGGAAGTGAAAGAAAAAACATAGTGAATAAATAATCAAAGTTTCAGACTAAAATAAAATAAAAACCAATCGCTACTGAAAAGAAAAGAAAAATGTGAAAATTTGGAGAAAATGGAGAAAGTAATGCTAAAAATTGAAGGCAAAGAAGTGTTTGGGAAAAGAAAATCTAACTCTAGACTTGTAGTCACTTTTAAGAAAATGATGGCATACAACTGCCAGTTAAATAGAATCGACTTAAGGCAGGCAACAGCTCAAATGTTGTATGGGTAACAGATCTGATTACCCTTCAGGCTCGAAAAAAAAAACTCCAAATAAATGGTTAGCAGTGATGTTAGAGCCAATAGAAAGTGTTGTACATGATGAAAATGGTGATGCATTAGTAGAAAGTGAAGAAGAGACTTCTTCAGATACAAAATACAAAATATCAGGGTAAGCATCCCTCTTTATGAATATGATTAAAAGCAACTATGAGCCCTAGATCTCAGCATCCCATCTTGTATAGAAAAGAACAATGAAAGTGGTAAAGCTGGATCTCTACAGTAGCAACACGAAAGGTGTACTCTTCACATCCTTTCATACTTCAGCATTTCAACATTCAAATGTTTTCCTGTATTTGAATCATTGTCCTCTAGATATATTAATATCCTATGCGATGCATCATGCATGGGCCCGGAAAGAGAAAATTAATGATCAATTAGGAGAAGCATTAAAACTATTCAAAAAGGAAAACATGAAAGGTTGATTAAAAGAAGCATTAACATATAAGAAGAGACTGAGTTTCTCCCTTCCCTTGTGAACCAAAAGAAAAAATCTGGATTATAACTTGGGAGTTCTGGCGGATTGGTTTGAGAGGAGTGGGTGTATGACAAACGAAAGCTCTCCCATAGAAACTTCTGATGAATAATCATTTTCCCACTGAGAAAGCTCCCGGAGTGATAAACAAAAAACTTGTGGCCGTTAATGGGATCATTGAAAAGAAATAATTAGTAATCTGTCTTACTTTTAAAAAGAAATCCAAAAAAGGAAACAGAGTAAGGAATGAAGAAGAACCACCTAAAAAGGAGAAATAAAATTGGTAAAAGCTTCTCCATTTGCAGGTTAGGGACAGTAAATTTGTAATAGCAAATCAAAAAATGAAGAGGAAAAAAGCAAAATAACACCCATCATGTAGAATGATCCAAACCATTCATTTGATGGGCCACAGTGTAAATAAGTTGTGCTCCAACAATCATTTCCATAGGATGATCACGACTCTACAATCTATAGATGTTGCATAAGATGTAGTTTCTATTTAGATCGGAGGGCTAGGATCAGCCTATGGAAATGATATTTTGGGACGCAACCTATTTATGTTTATGGCCCATCAAATGGACGGTTTGGATTATCATACGGTGGTATGGGCGGGGCCTACGTTGTTTAAAGATGGGCCCACCATTCCACCAATGGTTTCTGTTGGGCCCACCAACGGTTCCTGTTGTGTGTGTGGAGAGAGAGAGAGAGACCGGTCAAATGGTGGGAAAGTGACATATCCTAACGTTAGCCAGCGTCAGGGGGGGAATAGCCTGGGGGGGGGGGGGGTGGGGGGGGGGGTGGGATATCAGCGCCCTACAAACCCTAAACTATCATTATAAACCAGAAAATAAGATGACGTCCAAAGTATCTGCCATGAAAATAATAATTCAAAATCCTAAATTCAGTAGGTCCTTCGATTTACAGGTAAAGTAGCGTGATTATACCCGTGCATATCCTTCTGTTGATAATTACAACACTTTGGAAATCCAAATATTCATATAGAGTAAGTAGAAAAAGGAAAAAATAGAGTAAGTAGTAAAGGAACAAAATAATCAAACCTAATGCAACTTCTAAATTCAAGGGCAGCGATTCGTGTCTCTTCTGTTGTCCTTGGAGAGTTTCATCGGTTTTCGTGAGGGAGAGGGGATTGTAAGGGAATTTCTGTAATTCAAGAGGATGGTTGAAGGAAAAAAAAAAAAGGCAGAGAAAATCCAACGTGTTGATCGTATAAAATTTATCAAAAAATTTAAAAACAATGCTGCTTGGGAATTTAAAAACCTAAAGTAAGTGAAGACATGAGAAAAAGTGGTCAAAGTACATCTCTATATAAAATGGGAATTGCTAGCGTCCATCGCAGAAGGCTTTTCGTGGCTGGTCTGTGGCACATCAGACCAGCCCCTCGTTAATGAAGACAACAGCTTTTGTCTCCATTCACGACGTGGCTTTTCCCAAAAGGAGATTAAGATTTGTTGCGAGGGTATGACCGGAAAGAAGTGACCAAAAAAGTGGCTTAGGAAATAAAAAAAATTAAAAAAGCCTGATTTTCATAAAAATAATAATTAAAAAGGCCTGATTTTCCTTCCCAGCTTATTATAGTAAATAATATTATATGATTGGCCTTCACATTTATACACTCCAGACTCTCTGAATTTCATCCCCCTTTCGAAACCATATCAAAATCTAGGGTTTTTTTTTTCCCTCTTTCTTTCTCACTGAAAGCTAGGGTTTCTATTTTTCTCTCCCTCTCACCGTTCGAGATCGGTCCAGATCTAGGTCAATTCCAAACAGTAAGTTCTTTAATACTTGTTTGTGATGAATTCTCCTGAAATCTTTCTTTTTCAATGCAGATTTCTCTGTTTCTCTTCAGATCTTATGCGGATTCGTTGATATTGAGTGAATCCTTTTGTTTTATTTTTATTTTTATGCGGAGTGTTTTGAATTTGATGGATTTGAGGGATTTCGATTTGGAGATATAGATAACTTTGATTTGTTCGACTCTTTTTTTTCCCGAAAATAATGAATTTGATCTTTTTGTGGGAATTATCTTTTACATTTCATGCAATTTAAGTGGATTTCTGATTTTCTCGTTTTTTCCCCATCTTTTGGATCTGGTCACTCGTTTTGTTGAGCGATTACTATGAACTATGGAGTTTGTTGATTTTTCTTCTGAGATTTTATTTCAATTTGATATTTTCCAGGGTTCTATTTCCACGAGCTTTAATCACATTTAAGAAAACAAGTTAAAAAGAAAAAGAAAGAAAGTTGATTAGCATTTTTCGGAGTTTTCGTCTAGTGTTTATTGCATTCTCTATTAGTCTTTTACCAATCTGATTAGTAGGGACTATGGAGTTTGTTGATTTGTCTTCTGAAATTTTATTTCAAATTGATATTTTTCGCAGTTTTATTTCTGTGAGTTTTAATCACATTTAAGAAAACAAGCTAACAAGAAAAAGAAAGAAATTGATTTACATTTTTTGGAGTTTTTGCTGAGAATTTATTGCATTCTCTATTAGTATTTTACCAATCTCCTCTTTCATTATTTTACTGGTGACTTAATTGTTTCCGGTTTGCAGTGGTTGTATAAGATCTACCTTGTTAGCTTGTTTGTGTAAACAGAGCCATACAAGGTCTTGGGATAGTGAGACAAAATGGGTTGATCAAAAAGCATGTTTTTGTATTCCATTTTACTTTTTAATCTTTTTAACATATTCACTGTTTTCCCTGTAATAATAAAAAAGTATAATTTCAATGAAGCTTGTTATTCTTTACAGATGCAGTAAATTTAGTTTTGATTTATGCCATATTGGTCGAAGGTTTTTAAGTTTTGGGATGGATCTTACAAGGCAATGGAGTCTGTTATTGTTCATAGATGAAGTAAATTTAGTTTTGATGTATGGCCTCAGTTTTGATTTATGCCATATTGGTCGATGGTTTTAAGTTTTGGGATGGATCGTACAAGGCTGTGCTTCAAACGTTGTGTTATTTGGGTTTGGTCATTTTTAATCTGGTGGGAATGAATTTCTCTAGATCTCTAACCATCGAAAAATATAGCATTTGGCAGTTGTAGTTCTAATGCAGGTTCGCTTGCTCTAACACCTAAATTCGTGAACCCTTTCCTGCTTATTGAACCGGTTCATTCAATTTAATTAAACTTGGGCTCGTTATTTGGGTTTTTTACTTCTATGGTGTTGTTTGACTAACATGAGTTGAGTACTTTAATGGGTTTTTGGTAATATGACGTCTTAATCCATTCTTTTGGAACCTTGGAGTGAATGGGTCGGTCCTGGCTCATAGTTTCTGCTTTTGATTTTTTCAGGATTCTGCTTCATTCTGAATACACGAGAGGCTTATTAAGAGTAAAAGTGTTGATGAGTGGATTCGGTATTTGTTCTGTAGTTCGCAACTATTGATTCAGTTTTGCACATGGGGGCTTTTCTCTAACCTTTTGAATGTTAAAGTTGAACTCAAACGCAATTATTTAAACTTTAACACCAAAATCATGAGGGGAAGACCTGATGGAGTTCAGAAGCAGCGCTTGGTCACTGCCTTGCTTGTTATGGTGGTTTTTCTTGGCTTCCTATTTGTATATTATGGGTCCTTCTTTGGCTCCCAACGTGGTGAATATGGTCGAACTTTGAGAAAACTTGGGTCAACCTATTTGGGTGGCGACGAAGACTCCGAGCTCGGTAGCAAGCAAGATGAATCCTCCATCAAGTTTGGGCTGGAAGATGGAGATGAGGACATTGTACCCAAGAGCTTTCCAGTGAGTTTTTAATGACTTTGTTGTCTATGTTTGAGATGATCCACAATTTGTTATTGCCTTATGGGTTCTTTTCCTTTCTGCTTCCTAAGGTTTGTGACGATCGCCATTCAGAGTTAATTCCATGCCTAGACAGAAATCTTATATACCAAATGAGGTTGAAACTGGATTTATCTTTGATGGAGCACTATGAGAGACATTGCCCTCACCCTGAAAGGCGCTACAATTGCTTGATTCCTCCACCCAGAGGCTACAAGGTCAGATTGCCCACACTTCTCTACTAGAGATGAAGTTGAGGGAAGTGCCTGCTACATTAATATGTGCTTGTGCTTGTTGCAGGTTCCAATTAAGTGGCCAAAGAGCAGAGATGAAGTATGGAAAGTAAATATACCTCATACTCACCTTGCGAAAGAGAAGTCTGACCAGAACTGGATGGTTGTCAAAGGTGAAAAGATTGTATTTCCTGGGGGAGGAACTCATTTTCATTATGGAGCTGATAAATATATTGCGTCGCTTGCAAACGTGAGACCATTTGCCCTCTTAACTGTTTGAAAGAAAAACTAAATGGAATGTCAAGTCCATATTTTTATCAGTTGTTAGCTGTATTCAACAGTCTAATTTTTTTTTTTAAATTAGTTTCATGAATTATTTATTGGCATGTTGTGGTCGTTTTAGTACTTAATCAAACCCACCTTATTTAATAACAATACATCCATTTCTTCCCCAGCTGGATCGTACTGTCTTGTGTATTTCTTTTGCCTTCTCAAGAATCAATTGTTACATATTGTACATTTTAATACAAATCCTGAGCTGCTTGACGAATGGAATAATCTTGGTTCTGATTTGCATGGACAGATGCTCAATTTCACAAACAACAATTTAAACAACGGAGGAAGGATTCGGACTGTTCTTGATGTAGGTTGTGGAGTTGCAAGCTTTGGAGCATATCTTCTTTCGTCTGATATCATAGCAATGTCTTTAGCACCCAACGATGTGCATCAAAACCAGATCCAGTTTGCTCTAGAAAGAGGGATTCCCGCATATCTTGGTGTGTTGGGAACAAAGAGGCTCCCTTACCCTAGCAGATCTTTTGAATTCGCTCATTGTTCTCGCTGTAGGATTGATTGGCTTCAGAGGGATGGAATCCTTCTACTTGAGTTAGATAGAGTGCTTAGGCCTGGAGGCTATTTTGCCTACTCATCTCCCGAAGCATATGCGCAAGATGAGGAGGATCTTCGAATTTGGCAAGAGATGAGCACTCTTGTTGAGCGCATGTGTTGGAAAATTGCTGTCAAAAGAAACCAAACAGTCATTTGGGTAAAACCTCTGACAAATGACTGTTACATGGAAAGAGAGCCTGGTACTCAACCCCCGCTGTGCAGATCTGATGACGATGCTGATGCTGTGTGGGATGTGCCAATGGAAGCTTGTATTACACCTTATTCTCAGCGTGAGTATCCCAAGTCTTATGATCTTATTATCTCATACTTCTGTGTTGCATTTTCTACCGCTATCTATGCTTATGAAATGGAATCCCTTGGGCTTTTCTGTTAAGCCAATACAAACTTAGGAACTGCTTGGTGCACTAATGATCCTTAATAATTGACGATGTTGCTGAAATTGTATATCGCATTCCTTTGTTAGAAAATTACATAAATTAAACCAAGTTTTATAGTTATAATCAAGTTTATGGCCATCCCTTTCTATTTTGTATTATTAAAGGGACTTGGAAGCTATGTCACAAATGTCATTCTTGGGAATTTCTCGGCAAGGGAAAATCTCAGGATATATTTATTTTTATTATTTTTTTGGGTTTATATAGGAAATAAATGGTAAAAATAAAATTATTTAAAAATATATAAATATATTAAGTTTTAAGAAAAAAATATAAAATAAAAATGTCGTAAAAATATCGGGATATTTTATGATAAAACCAAAAATATCGCTATATTTTTAAAATCTCGGGATTAGTTTGGGATTTTGTCTTTTTATCAAAATCTCGCGTTAAAAACGCTATATTTTGAAAATATCGGAGATATTTGTTAAATAGCTTGGAAGAAGAGAAAAGAAGAGAAAAGGATGATTAAGCACATCTAGAGATAGAATTAGACATCACACAGCCTCGGCTGGGAGGTTCTAGATTTCTGTTTGGCTCATGTATCGCGTAATGTTGTGCTTCATGCGCAAATCTCGCATTTCTCGTAAACTTGCTTGCATGCAAGGACTTGCAGAGCCTAGTGCTTCTTCTAGTGTCTTGGTTAGTGATGTGTATGTACTAGGTTAATGGACAGCTATTTCTATCGTCCCCTGACAAAGTGTAATTTTAATTTAAATATACACCTTGGTCATTTTTAAATTTAATTGTTTATTATGGAAAAAAATGAGTTTTATCTTATCGGGGCATTATTGTTTGCCTGTGATCAGGCTTACACAAATATGCTTTAAGGAAATGTATTTAGTTGGAATAGTGAAGCAAATCTCTAGATAAGACATAACAAAGATTGAAGAGGGATATCGCTATCTTGGTTCAATTCTATATAAGGAGAGATTGAAGAGGATGTTAACCATAGAATAAGAGTAGGTTGGTTGAAATGGAAGCTTGCCTCAGGAGTTTTGTGCGACCGTAAAATCCCTACCAAGTTGAAGGGAAAGTTTTATAAGACAGCTGTGAGGCCAGCCATGCTGTACGGCTCAGAATGTTGGGCCACCAAGAGGCAGCATGTGCATAAGATGAGTGTAGAGGAGATGCGAATGCTTAGATGGATGTGCGGCCACACAAGGTTAGATAGCATTAAAAATGAAGACATTAGTAAAAATGTGGGGTGACACCAATTGAGGAGAAGATGAGAGAGCACCGCTTAAGATGGTTTGGACATATCCAACGTAGGCCTTTGGATGCTCCGGTGAGAAGAGGCGACTGGTAAGGGCAGACCGAAAACAACTTGGGTAGAAACAGCGAGGAAAGACTTCATAGCTAGGAACATAACAAAGAACATGACCGTGGATAGGATAGAATGGAAGAAAATGATCCACGTAGAAGAACCCAACTAGAGCTGGGATTAGAGCCGGATAGATTCCTTTCACCTTCTTCATGAAATTTTTCTAAATGATTCATTTAGCCGACCCCAACTAGTTTGGGACAAAGGCTTTGTTGAGTTCAGTTGAGTTGAGTGAAGCAAATCTCAGCTATGCATTAGGGACCTATTGTTCCCACTCTTTTGAGGTGCATCTCACTGGCTTCTTACGAAAACAATGACATGAGTGTCCCTACTGTTTAATATTGGAACGTATAAATCTCAAGCATGAGTGGGTCCCTGATTCGCAGCAGCACCGGGTCGACCCTCTCTGGATAGATTATTGTCTCGTCCAAATGAAGCTGTGAAGCCTGTAGTTTAACTCCCAAATCTCAGCATTAGAAGATCCCTTGACTGACCCGAGTTGACTCGGTTTTACCGTGGGCGACTTCTTGTCCAAGTACGAGTTTTTAAACAATAATTCCATGCACCCGCTATCTTTCTTGTCTCTAATTCGGTAGAGAGAATCATATATGTGCCTATTCCACATGCTATAAGGCATTCACTGGATGTTGCAGTATTATTATGCACTAGCTTGTCATTATACAAGTTCTGTTAAAGGATTTAAGTGGAGAGATACTACATGCTAGTTGATTCCTTAATGATGTGAATTATGGGCCTAAAGTGGGAGGTTGGGTTGCTGATATTCGACCGGAAGTATTGAATGTTGGAAATATAGTGCGTGGTGCTGTTATTAAAATCACACTACACTGTTGTGATATTTCAATGGATTAAATCAGATTGAGAAGCTTGGACCTACTGGTGTTTTGAATTCCTTACCAAAAATATTATTGGATTTATAAACTAAATTAATCATCACAATAAAAGCTTAAAAATTATTATGAGAAGTGTTATTGTTCTGGCTAAAGAAAGTAAATGATTTGAATCAATCTTTCGGACAGAGATATTTTCGCCAAGAGAGACTTCGGCACAAAATTTGAGAATATAAATGAGGGTCCACACTTTTCGGTAGCATTTCACTTGCATGTGGAAACACTGAGGGACATAAAAAAAAAGAGAGACATAACCTTGTTTCTTCATTGACAGCCAATTATGTAGCAAATGCGGGAACACTCAGGATATTAGAAATGGAAGCTTTATCATGAAGTGTACACTGTACTCAACCAGGATATTAAGAATATAATTTCTGTAAAAATGGGGTTATTAAAACAAATTCACAGATACTTTCAAAAAGAAAAGAAAAGAAAAGAAAAGAAAATTTCTCTAATTTTACAAAAATAGGGTTATTAGGTTGTGTTGGGTTGTTCTTTGTTTTACAAAATCAGAACAGTTCAAGGCCTCTTCTATGTTTTACATCGTCTCAGTAAGCCAGAGCACGCTAAAGTTTTCAGTTAATTGTTGTTGAGCTTTATCTTTGACCTGGACCTCTCTTTCATTCTAAGAGGTGTGCATACTCTTCATAGTCAGCTCCCTCAATTAAATAGTCACCTCATTGTACTGCATTATTCATGATATTACTGGAACGATGACTAAATTTAATCTTGGTTTATCAGAGAACCATAGAGCCAAGGGGAGTGGATTGGTCCCTTGGCCGGCTAGATTAACTGCTCCTCCTCCTTGTCTTGCTGAGTTTGAATATTCCACCGAAATGTTTGAAAAGGACACGGTAATCCAAGTGAACCCTCTGGTTAGCATTCTGTTTATTCATGCACACATAACAGCATGTTTGTGTGCATGTTTCCTCTTATTTTGGATGATAAATGATACTTTTCATGTGGTGCAGGATATTTGGAAACAGAGGGTTGAGAGTTACTGGAATTTGTTGAGTCCAAAAATTAAGCCAAATTCTTTAAGAAACTTGATGGACATGAAAGCAAACTTGGGATCATTTGCGGCTGCTCTCAGAAGCAAAGATGTATGGGTGATGAATGTTGTGCCAGAGGATGGACCAAACACCCTCAAGATAATCTACGACAGGGGCTTGATTGGCACTGTGCATGACTGGTAAGTAATTTATGGAATTACACTAGGGGCATGTTTGGAAACTATGAAAATAAAATTCATGGTATAGTTGTTTACCCAAGGTGAAAGAGGAGTAGAGAGGGCTGGTGAGAGAGAGACATGAGAAGGCGAGTAAGGAGAGCATACAGTGGGGATGGAAAATAGAGAAAAGAAAATTCCTATTTTAAACAGGGATTATTTTTCTCTGTTTTGTGGCCCAAAATCGTGCTCTCCTCCCTTGCTGTCACCTCGAATCTTTCTTTCGAACCTCCCTACCTCTCTTACATCAGGTAAACAAATATTCCATTGAATATTTTTTATGGTTGCCAAACGTGCCCTAAAGAATCAAAACTTTTTGAAATTGAGGAAAAAATTTCTGAGATGTTTTATTAATTGCAGTATGTTGTAGAGTTTCTTTTATGGCTATATTTTCCAAAATGACCTTACCTTTTTTGAGAGATTAAAAAGACTACATTTGCTCTTGTTAAATTCTAGAATTGTTAGAAGGTGACTGAAATTTGCAGTGAGAAGGTGCTGCGTTTCTTTTAGAAGCCTACTTTAGTCGGATGCAGGTCCCGATATAGACGACAACACCATCCCATTGGTGCAGACAGTGCGTTGTGTTACCGGCATATGTTTTGTTTCTTCATTTGATCATCCAAATCTAGGGGTGCAACTTGGGTTGGGCTCAACTATTTTTCTTTTTAAACCTGATTTAATTTTGGGTTAGTATAGGGTTGAAGCCTTGGGCAACTTGACCCCCTCCTCCTAATTTTATCGTGATTTATTGTGATTTTCAGAACCTTTAAGATCATGGCCTCATAGGGTTTTCTTGTATTTTTTTTACTTTTAAACTCCTGGCCAACCCGAACCCAGTCTGACCCAATTTGAAATTTGGGTTAGACGGGGTTCACTTAGGGTTGGGTTAGGGCTGAGATAATGCTACCTCACGTTGGACTAGGGTTGGACTCGAACCGGCCCCACCCAGTGCACTCCTATAGCAGACCTGAATCCAAGCCGATGGCATCAAACTACTGTAGTGGTCTTGGTTTTCAGAGTTTCTGCTACATCTAAAGCTTTAGTGTCGTCAGCGAGCTTCTTCACTGTCGAAACACAAGGGAGAACAGAAAACGAAGCTTCCGAGCTTAGGTTTGGCTAATGTACATGTTTCTGAATGCTTGGTTTTGCTGGGTTTGACACAGGTGTGAAGCCTTCTCGACGTATCCCCGAACTTATGATCTCCTCCATGCCTGGACCCTCTTCTCCGACATTGAGAAGAAAGGGTGCAGTGGCGAGGACCTTCTGATCGAGATGGACCGTATGCTCAGGCCAACTGGTTTTGTGATCATCCGAGACAAGCAACCAGTAGTTGATTTTATTAAGAAGTATTTAACCGCGCTCCACTGGCAATCAGTTGCATTGGTAGATGCTGAAGATTCAGAAGCTGATGAAGAGAAGGTGTTTGTGATCCAAAAGAAGATGTGGTTGGGAAGTGAAAACCACAAGGATTCCATTTAAAGTCTCTCGTCGTTCCTGGCAACCTATCAAAGGCCTAAGAAGCTTGGCCTCATGCTGGGACCATTTTTTGCTTTATTATTATTATTTTTTTAAAATTTTGTCTCTGTGGTGTTGATTGATTTTGTTTGTTTGTTATGGTTTATGTAGTAAGCAGTTGACTCCTATTTTGTTATGATATTCATCATTAATTTTGGCATTTTAGATATTATTTATTCCATGGATTCTGTCTAATGATATTATCATGAAATAGAGCAGCATTAAATAATAAAAGAGATTTTAATTAGATACCAAGTATGTGTTTGTTTTTATATGTAAAAGAGTCCAAGTTTAGTTTTGTGGGTTTTTAATATGATGGATGCCCATATTTAAATTTGTGAAAAGGAAAAAGTTTCTGGGTTTTTTATTTTATTTTTATGGGTAAGCTGGGGTTAGGCGGACCCCTACCAGATGCATTAATAAAATTGAAAAGATACAGAAGAAGCTTGAAAAGCAAACCCTCTACATGCAGAGGTGACCAACAACAAAGAGACAGAGAACCAAAATGGCCAAAACAACAAGACCAAGCAACAACACTGCCAGTGGCAAGAGACCTCCGCAACCCAAGAGGAGTAAAACAACCCAAAAAAGGAGGTGGAGGGGAAGACCCAAACATTAACCTAACTTTAGAGGGGGTTTTGAAATGGAGGGAAGCACACAGGTAGGAGATGACCGGAGGAGCGAAGCTGGGGATTTCCCTTATCCTTCTTCTCTGAACAGATTGCCATGAACCATCTGTTGAGGAGGGAACCGAAGGGGAAGGAGCTATTGAAATAGAGGTCTCCAAAATAGTTTCTGGGTTTTTAATATGATGGGTGCCCATATTTAAATTTGTGAAAAGTGTCGAGCCTAAAGGGAAGGCAAGGATTGTAAATAGGAAAAATTTCCCATTCCTATGATATATATAACATTTTATTAAGGGAAATGATATTGGCACAACCATGTTTTAATAATTGCACAAACCCAGCTTGTCTTCTCTTTTTTAATGAGCCTAGGAGAGAGCTTCATGAGAACTGTAATAACGATTTGACAGCTGAGTTAGTGACAATATCAAAACATGGTTGCGCTGATATCATTTCCCTTGATAAAAAAAGCTCTTAATGTAGCTATTAAAATGGGGTGATCAAATAAATAGCCTTCGGAGTCTCTTGATAAGGCCATAAGAACATTAGCCCATGAATCAGAATCAGTCTTTCCATGTAATTTTGCTACAAAGAAGAATAATGAAAACCTCATATGAGTATCTAGAAGTGCAGAGATTAGTAATAATCAAGGTGCAAAACAATAAAAGGTACAGGATTTTTCCATAGAATACAGAGCTTAGTAAGAATCAAGGTGCAAAAGAAAATGAAGTACAATACAAGGCTTTTCCATGGAAGATTTAGAAGTGCACAGATAGTAAGAATCAAGGTGCAAAAGAATACAAGGTACAAGGCCTTTCCATAGAGGATCTAGAAGAACAAAAAAATGGTAAGAATTAACATGAAAAAGAATTCAGACTTCTGAATACAAGGGGACATTGTAGGTTCACAAGCCTGCTGAAACCAATCCATGCAAAGTGATGATCCCAATTACAACATTTTCATGGTTGATGACAGGTAGGAATTGCACAGGAGATGGTGGTGACTCCATTATCTTCATGGCATCCACTGCCATTGCATCTGGTCCTATTATTCTTGGGTTCCTGGCAAAATCAAAGAGTGTAAATATGCAAGGCTAGAGGTAGAATAAGCTATCTTGAAATAGAAGAGACATGCTTGATGTTATTAGATAAAACCTTATAAGTAAAACTAATGAGCCTGAGCTTTACATAAATGGAGTAAACTGAACTTTCAAAATAAAAGAGTGGCTGACGACGAGTTCCAAAATACCCATAAATTTCTAAAAATAAAAGGTTAATCCACGCATAATTTCAGAGAAATAACACATACCACACATCATTGTAAACTGTCAGATGCTTGGAATAAAAACATTTTAAGTTCCTAAACTTAGAACCTGAAATTTTCTAGGTTAATTATAGTACACCCCACAGAAAAATAAGTTGTATGGGTCATCATATAATCTTTCTGGAGATTTTATATGGTGGACTGTCGTACATGCAGGTGCAGCCTAAAAATACAGTGGGGCCCACATTATTTAGGTGATCCAAACCATTCATTTATTGGGCCCTGACATAGATGGGGGTGACCATAAAATCTTCTCCATAGGATGATCCTAACCCTCCGATCTGTGTAGGGTTCTACACTGCGCCATCCATTTTAAACCTCCACAAATCCGAGGGTTAGGATCATCCTATGGGGAAGATTTTTTTGGGCACCCCCTATCGATGTTAGGGCCCAGCAAATGAATGGTTTGAATCACCCAAATAATATCAGCCCACTGTATTTTTAGGTTGCAGGTGCATGCACAGCCATGGACCATATAATTTCTCCATATTTCTGATGCTTCGACGGTAAAGGTTGGAAAAACTTTAATATGTAATAGGAAAGCAAAAAATTGAAATTAAAAACCATTACCAAAATGCTAATATTATCTTACCTATGGCACATCTCCCCTACTGTGAGCTTGAAGATGCCTTCTCCGCTCGCTTTCAGAGTGCGCCTTAGGTCACCATCCGTAAAAGTTCCAATCAGATGATGCTCATCATCAATGACAAGAAGACAGCCACATCCTTTACTAGATAGTTCCATGAGCTGATCCATTATCAAGTCCCCTTCCTTGCAAAGAGGGAGCTCCTCTTGCTTCTTCATAAGGTCCTTGACCTGAATAGAAATTTTTTTATTTCCAGTGATAATAAGCTTTGCTTTCTTAAACAGGATTTCATCAAAATTGACCACCAAAATTTCTGCTGTACAAAACAGACGGTCATAGATTATCTTTAAGAAAGACCCCTTGGAATTCCTGACAGGTAACATTTGGGAAGCATTTGACAGGATCAGGCAGTCTATAATTCATGGTATTAAGTGCAATATTACTTGTGCTCAAGAACCATGGGCATCCATAAAGTAACTGGACTTACTTAGTTACTTTGATAGGTATGGATGAAGTTTAGACTCCTAAGCTTGATGCTCCACTGTTAGAGGGCATCACCTCTAAGGCAAAGGCTCAACTTCAATTAAGCATCTAGATAAAATATCGAAATTATTCGTTGAACACAAAAAGACAAAGAATCAATATCACTATATTGAAAAAATACCATTTTTGACTCTATTGATGCGCCTGTAAATTGAAAGCAACAATACATGGGGCTAAAACAGAAAAACAAAATTCTGGTACATAGGGAGAAATCTTTTCTTCATCCTAGGTCCCATAAGAAGATTTGGTTTGAAATTGCACTTGAAACTTAAACACCGGGAAAAAAGTTGAAGTACGAATTTCAGATTTGTTACAAAGCCAAAACCTTCTTCAGGACATTCGCTTATATATAGAACAAAAAGCTGATTTACACTAACATGAATGAAATCATTAACATTTCCCTCTTTGGACTATGCTATTGGGAACTATGTGATCTGGGCTCCTATGACTGCTCAATGATCAGAAAATGACTTTCACATAATAGGAAAGAAAGCCTCTACTCATCCATTCAAGACTAAAGTAATTCAGATTACATAATGGTCAGATAACAACGATCAACCAACAGGAAAAGACACACATACAATCCCTAATTTGCGATTAGGGCTGGCAGCACAGATCTAAATTACCACTGTAATGGTCAGATGACAACAACCAATAAACAGGGAAAGGAAACCATCTTTTCCTTGTTCACGATTGAAAGTAGGAACTTGGATTTGAATTATTCCCGAAGATCAGATGGTAACAATTGATTATTGATTAACAGAAAAGAAATCCATCTTGTCCTTGTTCGCAATTAAGAGTAACAACTTAGCTCTGACCTATTCCTTAATGAGGAGATAAGAACAATCAGTCAGCAGGGAAAAAAACCCATGAAGTCCTCAATTTTTTGCATAAAAAAAATTAAGTTGTCCCTTTTGTTTGAATGGAAAAAGTTCACAATTAAGCTGTCCCTTAACAAAGAGGAACAACGAGAAAATAATATACCTCTAAAGAAGAGATAATAACAGGAAAAGAAATCCATAAACTCCTTAAATTTCTCTAAAAAGAAAAAAAAAAAAACCCGACAAATCTGAACCAAAAGCTGTAAATAAAAAAGAAAAAGAAAAAGGAGAAACTATTTAATATCAAATTGCAAAGAAAGAAATCTTTCTATAATGATCAGATAACAACAATCAATTCACAGGAGAAGAAACTAATCTTATCCAAAATTCAAAATTATGACTATCTGAGTCAGGTTTTAACTAACAATAAAATCAAAATAAGTTAAATTTTTTTTCTTAATTAACGGCCAACCCACTTTCATGGTCAGATTAGCAAAGATAATAAATGGGAAAAATATCATCTCCTTATTAGCTCACAATTAAGACTAGGAACTCAGATTTGAACTACCCTTCATGGTCAAGAAAAAATCAATAAAAAGAAAAGAAATAAATACCTGACTAATTTTCTGTTAGAACGAAAATAAAAGAATTGCAATATCACAAAACAAACAAATAAAAGCTATTAAAATTAACACTAGAAACTCATCATTGTTAATTCAAAACAACAAACTTGCAACCCATTTCTGAAATACCAGAAAAAAAAAAAGAGCATTCTGTCAATGACCCGCAAACAAGTAATAACCCAGATATAAATATCCACCAAAAAAATAAGAAATCATAATTAAATCAAATTAACAGGAAAAGGAGCCCCATTTCATATCCAATTTGCAAAAAAATAGAAAATAAATAAACAAACCATATATAGATCATAACTCCAGAAGAAAAGGAACATCATATATAATAACTTGTAAGAACATAATAAACCAAAAAACAGAAAAAATTCAATTAAACCCAATTCAGCTAACCCTAGACAGACCTTAAAAATGAGGCTCTTCCCAATCCTCCCAGCGGGATGGTTAGCTGCGTACTCCTCCTTCGTCATATTCCTCGCGGCCATTAACGCAATCGCCACAGTATCCCCAAAAACCATCTGAATCGCGGCCGAGGTCACAGGGGCAAGATCAAATGGGCACAATTCCCTCTCCAAAGGCAAATGCACATTCATATCACAACCATTAGACAAGAGATTTGTGGGTTTTGATGATGAAGTAATAGAGATTAAAAACGCACCTTTTGCCCTTGCAAATCCAATCAATTTGAGCAATTCTTCAGTGTTCCCAGACTTGCTAAAGAGGACTAAAATATCAGATTTTGATACTATTCCTATGTCACCGTGAAGGGCATCTTGAGGGTTTAGGAATGAGGATTTGATGCCTAGGGAGACTAGGGTTTGGGAGATTTTTTGGGCGACGAAACCCGATTTTCCGACGCCGGAGAAAAAGATGGTTCCTGTGGAATTGAGGAGGGTTTGGGTGAAGGCTAGGGTTTGGGAGAGATCAAGGTTTTGGAAAAAGTGGTTGAGGTATCTTTGTTGGGATTGGAATAGGTGGAGGAGGTCATTTGGGTTTATTAGGGTTAGGGTTTTGTTGTTGTTGGAGGGTTCTGGTTTTTGGGTTGTTGAGGATGGAGGAGGGGGGAGAGAACCCATTTTGTATGTTGGTAGGAGAAATGGGGATGCTGGAGCTGATTTGTAGATTTTCTTCAAGGAGTTGATATTCGCACGACAATTAATTGATGATGGGTACTTTGGTTTTTCGTTTTATATTCTCTAATTAGGTCTTAAATAGAGCTAAACAACATCCCATTATGAAAGTGTTGTAAGGAATTGAGGGTTTTTACTGCTTATCAAAATAAATTTTGGGGAGTGATAAATCGACCCCCCACAAAGAGATTTAACTGGTTTTAGCCACACACCACAATTAGATAACCTGATTCTGTTATGTGGGAAACAAGGCAGTTTTTTGAAAAATCTCTACCCTGGCTTGTTTTCTAGTCCCTGAAGATTATAGGGGACATCAAATCATCTTGGTTTAAACCCATCCAGAACTACAATTTTTACACACAAGCCCCAAATAGGTCAAAAGGGCTGGACCTTAAAAAGGCCACTGAGAGGGGGGAGATCATCTATAATTTTCACACCCATAAATTTAGCCATTTTCTACCATGTTAGTTTGTCTTATTAGACTTGCTTTAATGAGAAGCCCAACTCTCTCTCTCTCTCTCTCTCCTTCCTCTTTTTGAGCATTTATTTACAGAGAGAGAGAGAGAGAGAGAGAGAGAGAGAGAGAGATAATAATCTGCCATCATGCACACATTATAGATAATAATCTGCCATCATGCACACATTTTTTGAACAATAAATACATATTTTTCGTACCAAAGATTGTCGAATTTAAATCCAAAAAAAGGATACATGCCCTTTACAAGTACAGGGCAAAGAATTTTACAGAGCTTTACAGAGCAAAGAATTTTGTACTAGAAAGCCCTTCGACTGTACAGTGCAATTGTAACAAGCAAATTAAATGCTACAGAAAAAATGAATTAAAAAAATTACATGCCTGTATGCCTAAAAAACACATGCTTTTCGTCTCACCAGCCTCTCCCACTATCTAATAAGGGTTCTTTTTATTGCTCATAATGGATTCTTTCTTTGTCACCCTTTCAGAATGAAATTACTTCTCCAACTTGTATTCTCTATGTCCACACTAAGGGCAATTTGAGAACAGTATCCTTTCTAACGCGCCGATTTTTTCTTTGTCACTGACTTTATAATCTAAGTTACAGAACTAAGATTGGGAAGATGAAGCTTCATCTTCTTCTTCAGTGGGTCCCGCAATTGCGGATGATCCAGTTGGAGCACTGTCCGTTCCAGGCCGATTGTACTTTTTATATACCTTGTCTTTGTTTTCCTTCCACCACACTTTCGCCTGCTGCGAGGTAAACCTTTCAGGCCTGCACATGCATTATAAATAAGGTCAAATACAGAAACAATAAAACCATGTTTAAGTAGCTAAAGCTAGTAATGGCTAACCAATTTGGTGTTAAGGACCACCCTGGCATCATCACATTGTATTAAAATTTCAATACATTATAAAAGTGGGCCATGTTAAATGAGTGCAGCAGCCATTTATCGCTTTATGTGGCAATGGGGCCATACCACCTTTTTTTTAATGGTTTTAACCTTTTCTTACATGGTTGTTTTCCTTAACGAAAAATGACGCGGGTTTCCTCGAAGAAATGGCCAACTAATAGGAAACATTATGTTAATATCGTTTAGCACAATATGGTGGCATGTAATAGAGATGTCGCACTGCTTTATATTTCAGAAATACTAGCAGATATTGGAATAGTGACAAGTGATGACAATGAAAATGTTACAATGGAAATATGGTCCTATGTAACATTGAATTGGCGGTATCTTCATGCTATGCAAGCAAAAGGGAGCAGGTAGGTGAGTGGGCAAGTACCTGAATTTGACTCCTTTTAACTCTCGGGCTCCATTGCGAAATTGAACCACAGTTACATATACGCCAGATTCGAATCGATCAATCAATTCCACTCCATCACTATATCTTATTGTAGAACTATTAAGGGATCTTGAGTCATTCTCTATGTTCCGGTGGGCCATAGCCTCCTCTGTATCAGAAACAGCTGATCTATTACTCTGTGATAAGTCCGAAACTACGGAACCATCAGAAGGACAATCCATCCCCTGATCGTGGACACTAGTAGAACCTTCATTGGTTAGGAGAGATTTATCAAGAGAATTTTGTTGGTCATACTTTAAAGAATCAATTGCCAAGGAAAGAGAATGTTGTGATGCGACCCTAGCATTACTTTTCAGTAGAGGTTCTACTTGAACATCCATGGCTCTTATGTTCTCAACGTCATAAACTCCAGGGGGTAACTTCTCTGCCATATCCTTCAGCTGAATAACATGTAAAAGAGAATCAATAAATGGTTTAATTAGCATGAGTCAATTATCTTTCATAAACTCACACAGCATAATTAAAGAAATAGAATGTGTTTGGAGTAATTTTTGTTGTACCCATAATATAGTACAATTCATTGCATGTCATGTTAGAAAGCTAAAGATGGACAACCAAGATCTAGGTCGCAGCAGGTTCTTATTTGAGATAAATTTATAAAAGTGCAGCAATAATGGATCTAGGTCCCTGGGCTTCCAATGACCTAGCCTCAATTTGGAGGGTTCAACTAATTACTAGTATTACTTGCATAAAATACATCTAATTTAAATCTTCATCCCTTGGGAGTCTAAATATAGAAAAAGGAAAGGAGAAGAAAGATAGAGGGAGAATTGAGTTCGCAAATTTGGAAATCCAATCCCATGAAATCCATTGGCTGACAAATATAAAGGTGCTGAAAAAATTATATGAACGCCATTAATGATAATGGGCTAAATCATAACCCATAAAATTGACCACTAAAAAAATAAAATACACCAATAAAAACACAGTCTACACTCAAAACTCCCTCTCAATCTGGAGCACGGAAATCATCCATACCCTGCTTGGAACAAATAAAACAACTAACTTCAACCAAGAGCCTCTACAAATATGTCCAATGGCTGATCTTCTGACCTCACACTTGAAGTACAAATATGTTTACTTGAGATCTTTTCCCGAAGACAATCAACTTCAACATGTTTAATCACCTCATGAAATAATGAATTGCTCAGTATTGGGGTTGTTGCCTGGTTCCCACAATACATCTTCATCGATACCTCAACCTTAAAACTCGTCTCAGTTATAATAGTTTTCAGTGACATTAACTCAAATGTAGTGTGAGCCATCGCTTCGTACTTAGCCTCTGCATTTGATCTAGCCACTACACTATTATATTTACTTTTCCAAGGTACCGAGAGAGAAGTTGCAATATCCAATGGTAGACCTAACAGAGGTAGATCCTACCCAATCAACATCAGAATAACTAACTTTTGGGCTTAAAAATAATCAATTTACCTGAAACACCTTTCATATATTGTAAGATGCCACTAATTGCTTGCCAATGGGAATTATGGTGATCCATGAACTCGCTTACCACACTAACTGCATAAGCAACGCCAGGACTAGTGGTACTCAAATAGATAAGCTTCCCAACAACCTGACTATATCAACCTAGATCATCAAAGAACTCTACTCGATTCTATAATAACTTAGTTTTTGAATGAATAAGAGAATCAACTATCAACTGGTTTAGTACCTAACAAACCCATCTTTGCCAGTACAATATACTTCATTTGTTAGAGACTAATACTGCACTTAGATCAAGCTACCTCAATACCAAGGCTTCAAATGTTGGTTTTGGTATAGCCTGCCCACAAAAGTGGAAGCACTTCGTGGAATTCCATGGAAGTCCGAAAAACCTATAGAAGTCAAGAGATCGATGGCATTATTGATATTTCTAAGATTACTGATTTTATGAACTAGTCCTAAACTTTGGTTATTGTAAATATTTTGTTACTCTGGAATAAATTTAGCATTGCGTACAATAGGTAATTGAAATTGTTATTGATACCGGTATTTCAAAATGTGGATGTGGGTCGGAACCGTCATGCTGCGTTCAAGTACTCGGTTGACGCGGTCATAACTCGAGAGAGTTGAAGGAGTTTTGATCGACTTTGTAGGGCAAAACACGGACTTGGACAAGAAAGCAGCCGAGGTAAAAGGGAGTCGAGTCGGGGGAGTCCCCCGCTTTAATTCTTTGGCTACTTGTATTGGGTCCTCCAGTAAGGTATCATTTGAAGAGGTACATCTTGGTGATAAGATGGTGTGATTCCTAGTTGCCTTGGCTGATTATTAGTCACCAGTATTTGGTCCTCCAGTGAGGTGATTGTCTTCGCCATGGCATTAGAAATCGTGGCTTGCACAAATCCACCGTTTATCTGAAGGGTGTGCCTTGATGATATCGTGTCATCTGATTGATTGGTTGCCTCAAATTGGGTCCTCCAGAGGGGTAATATCGTCCCTGTTAAAATAGCACAAGGGATCACATCTTACGTAAGGCCACTGCCTATCAAGTGATACCACATCCTGATGAGATGCGTGCGTGTGAGTCGAAAATGTGGTTATACGTGTGAATTGTTTGGTGAATCTTGGAGCTCCATTCTGTATGTGTGTGCTCTAGATGGGGTTATACATGTTGGAGTTATACAGGTTGATGTTCTACTATTCTGTTGATTGATTCCATTGAGAATTTCTTTGTTATGAACTTGTGTTCAGTGGGAGGTGAAATGTTTAAGAGTGATGTACATCATACATGGCCAAATATTGTGTTGTTATTATGTGGTATGATTCTGTTTTAACTGGTCATGAGTAGTCATGCATCATGGGCAGGGCGTGTAAGTTCTTATAGAATATAGCTTAGTTACTTACTGAGCTGTCTAGCTCACTCTTTCCCTTGATTTTTGTTGTTGTTGTAAATGTCTGAATCCTCAGACGCAGGTAGTGAGGAGACTTTTTGTGAGACTCTGAAGGAAATGACAATAGTTTATATTCTTGTTTATAGGCAATCTGTATATAATGTAAATATGCAATGATGTTTTGTGCGAGAAAAAGTTTGATAGGCTTTTGATGTATAGAAGAATTTTGATGGCCACACCATGGGATATTCGGGTCCAAGGGCGTGGGGCATGATAATGTATTACATAATTATATTTATGCATAGCATGTAAAATGTACTATATGTACTATATATTTATATGAATTACATGTGAAATCTGGTGTGTGCTGAATTATCAAACATATGCGACAACACGTCACAACGTACTTCAGTATTTGATATTATCGAACAATTATTAGTATTTTTTTATTATGATGTTTTTTAGTGTGTATTTGTGCTTATTCTAGCACTTCCAAAAGTTTCATCTTAAATGTCCATCAATGGCATATTTTTCCATACGTTTCCATTATTTTATGAAAATTCTACAGAAATTTTCATTTGAAACCGATGTATTCCATTTGTCTTCAAACTCATATCTCAATCGTTCTATAAATTTGAATATATGTTGATGCTCCACATGCCTCTTCAATTGTTAGGCACCGTTAGCGTTTTCCCACTGAAGGGGCGTAATAATGGCATAACTCCTCCCACATACTATGCGGGGCAGCAAAATATTCTCCCCCCGAGACATGTGGGGCACAGTTTGCTGGAGGTGATACATGTGAGCAATGTTTTTCTACTGTGAATATATTTGAGCAACAAAATCCCAAATTTGTTTTGTTGTTTCCAAGAAAAAGTATCCCGTACTGATGTGGGGTATCATAGAATGCAATAAACAAGTCATAACAATGAAGGTGTCCACCTCCCATTTAACATCCCACTGAAAGGGCTGATAATCGCCTAACTCCTTCCCCCCCGACCCCCCAAACCACCACCACCACAATTACATCTTAGTGGAATGAGCCCACTCAAGAATAATTTGTCCCGTCCACCTTTACAGTAGTGAGTACCCATGGCTGATCCACCACTAGGATTAGTTGTAACTGCAGATATATCAATGCGTCGACAAATTACAGACATTTGTAAGGCCACAGAAAAATTTACCGGGACCCAGAGACGTTCTACTTAGGAGACTACTCTCCAAAAACTAAGCATAGAGGGCGAACAAATGCATTAGAGACCCATAAAACAGTCCTGTGTCAACATCCATCATATTTTATCTCAGACCCCGACAATATTTCATGTCCATCCACTATGTTTGGAATGGGAATACGGCAAGGAAAAAAAAAGGCAAGGGAGGAAATATGGGGACAAAAAATAACCAAGCATTTTCAATACTTAATGGATCTATATGAGATTATCTCCTTGTATTCTCCATAAAAAAATGACATGAATGGATCCAATAAATCATCGGAAAAAGAAAACTTGCAAAGCCTTGCTGCCACTTGATTAACACAAAACCATCATTTTTTTTTTTTCATTTTAAATTTGAATGGCTTTAGGACATCTCAATCGGATTCCAAAAAAAAAAAAGCAAAGATAAATTAGCCTCTTCACTCGTCTACCTGATTGAACTTTTTCACGCAAACCTGATTATACGACTGCTGATGTCAGCAGTACAGAAGGTGACATCAGCAATTATGAGTCTCACCTATAAAGCGAGCAATGCAGTCAATGCTCCCTTGCTCTGATACTGTGTTGCAAATGATCCAATGATATCTAGGGGTTGTAGAAGGAAGGAGAAGGAAAGAAAGAGGGAAGGGAGAAAAGACTCTTGGGTGTATCATGTATGCTTGCACACGATTCTTAGTGTATTATATGAATAAAAAAGAAGACAAAAATTCTTTTATACTTTGTGGCCTCATTACATTACACTATATGTCAACAAACGTATCAGTCTGTGTTGACATGCATCAATACCACATAACACAGCATACTGAATGCTAAAGATTCAAAACAGATAATGTAATATGAACATATCCAATAAATATGTGATAAGGTCAATTATAATACCTGACATGAGAGGGACTTGACTAATTCCTTTGCAACAGAACACTTAGAAGATTCTTCCTCAGCCAATGAAGCATATTCTTGAGCTTTCTTTTCTGATTTCTGCACCTCCATATCTTGGATTTCACACCTTTGTCTTAAACCTTTAACCTGGAGGCCACTCACAGTAAATAAAGGAGGAACTAACTTATACTAAATGTGCAACTGAACAGTCAAATATCCATTATCTATGAATCAATAAGAAGTAGCTGAGCATATGTAAGAAGCAAGGTTTTAAATTTCAGTTCCGGTCCCTACCAAAACTGATTTTTTTTTTTTTTTTTAATTCCAGTTGTTTCGGCCTAAATTTTTAAGATTTCGGCCGAAATCAAATCCAAAATTCACAGATTTCGGTCCCAACCGAAATCCGAAATTTTGGAGAAATTTAAAACCATAGTTAGAAGTAGAGCGAGGGATGGAAATTCAAGACTTACCTGGGTTTGCAATTTCAATACTTCCTGGTTCAAAAGCTCATTTGTTTTTTTTAGGCTATCGATGATACTTCTAGAATATACAGGAGTTACAGAACGCGGAGGACTTGGCCTCCTTGAGTATGGAGATGTAGGCCTTGAATTGACTACTTGTTGTGGTCCTGATGTGACGATTGGCTTTAAAGCAGTTTGAAGTGCACTCAGGGAACTTGGAAAAGAAATATCTTTCAACTGTAGCAACGATGGAACTTGGGAAGCACGGATTAACGAAAGAGAACCAGATTTCATCCCCAGCTTAACTGATTTAACTTCAACATACTTAACAGGCTCTGTGTTAGGAGATAATAGAATCTTTGAAGACCTTATTTCTCCTCTGTTTAACCTCTCCCTTGTATCAATTGAGCGTCGCGGGACTGTATTTTTCCTAGCAGCAATAGAGGCTGCACCGGATTCCGATGCTTTAAGCTTTGAATAACAAGAGTCGCATACACGATGTGGTTTGCCTGGGGTTGGAGCCAGGGCAGCTTTCAAAGCTTTTTTTGAACTACAAGCATGGCAGTGTACTAGCCCACAGTTATAACAGTTGTGCCTTTTTCGAGTAAATCCAAATGCTTGTCTACACCCTGAGCATAGTGACTGGTCTGCGCTTGAAACCCACTTATGAATGCATATACTTGTTGTGAAATTCGACCCACATGATATACTTTTAACATGTCTATCTTTTAAAGCTTCAACGAGAGCAGGTGATTTCCGATCTTCAATATCCCCATGTCCCAGTCTCCCGTTGGCACCTTTCCCCCATGTGAATACTTCGCTTCTTGTTGTTAAGACAGCAACATGGTATGCCCCACATGAAATCTCTTCAACTAATTCACCTACCAATCTATCTTGTACCAAACAGGGTACCCTACCATCAGATTGAGGGTTGCCCAGCTGTCCATAAACAGTACCTCCCATTGTAAAAACATGCCCTGAAGTTGTAAGGACGATAGTCATACTGTGTCCACAGGCCAATTGGTGGACGTTGTAGTCAATAAGAGATGAAACACAAGTTGGAACCAACCGTGGGTCCTTGTCGCCATGACCCAAACGGTGTTTATCTCCATCACCCCAAGTGAACAACTTCCTAGATGAAATGTTTCCACCAGGGTGTCCTATAACCTCAACAATAGCGGCAGTGTGCCATACCCCACATGCAACCTTAATAGTCTTTAACCCAGTCAACGACTCAACTTCCCTAGGGTACGCAAGGCTTTCCCGATTACCATGACCCAAAACACCAAATGTCCCATCACCAAATGTAAATAGCTTTCCATTAGATGTTGCCAATGCGGAATGCCATGTGCCACATGCGACAGACAACACTTGAAGTCCTTCTAGAGGACCAGTAATTCGTTTAGGTATCCAGTGGCTGACCCCAGTTCCATGACCAAGAAGACCAGAATTGTGGGTCCCATCTCCCCAAGAAAATACATCACCAGACATAGATACAGCACATGTATGATACTCTCCACATGCAACATAATCCATGTTACTAACAGACAAGGACTCAACAAGTTGAGGACGACTAATATCTATATCATTTCCATGGCCAAGTCTCCCTCCAGACTCCTCACCCCAAGTAAATACCTCACCTTGCCTCGTAACAAGGGCAGCATGCCTAACACCACAAGCAATCTGGTGAACGTCTAAGACTACATTTGACTCTAAAGGCTTAGGAAGAAGCACATCAGTTTTGGAACCGAAAGAGTTGACAGATCCATCGGTTAAACTCCCATCATACCAAACCTCTCCCCAGACATAAACATCGCCTAAAGATTCACAGTCATCTGGTCCGGAACTATGACTTGAACAGCTAGGGGCACTTGACACACTAATTCGGAAACCATCACCGTTACTTGATCTTAGTTGCATATTTGCACGGTCTGACCCAACATCTGACCTTGCCGAATTCAAAGAAGGTTCACGCGCACAAAAACCAACCAAGGCCTTCGTGTTAAGATTCCAAGAAATACTTGAAGTTGCCTCTAGTGCTGCACTGAAAGGGCGATTGTCTTGAATGAAGTCTCCACCATCCTGAAAACAAAAGGCCACAGTTATGAGAGAAAAAACATGAATTTAATCAAATGCTGATGTTGTTGTACATAAAGAATGGCATATGTTCAGTACGAGACTTTATCATTTTTCATAAATGAAAAAAGGACACGGAAGCAGAATTTATTATTGTTGGCAAGGTTTAAAAAAACTCAGTGAGTCAACTCATCTTGTTTGAGATTCAAATTGAGTTCAACATACAACTCAGTCTTTTCGAACCCAAGAAAGAACCATTTAGTAATACAAAAATGAAGGTTTCTATCAGATCTATAAGTTTTCCTTGAGTAGAATAAGTTTCTACATTTCCCCCCAAAAGTCTCAACTAAACCACCAAAGTGAGACGGTGTTTCAGTCGTTTTAGCATTTCGTTTCGGAAAACAAACTATAACCATAGAAATTTTTTAATAGTTAAAAGTTGAAAGAAATCCAAAAAACGGAAAATTGTTGGAAAAATATGTGAAACCATTATATCAACCAAATTTAACAAAAAACACATTTTATTGCTTAAAACATTAAATTTATTACAATATATCAATAGATGCAACTAAGGTATACAAGGTACCTCTTTCGAATATGTATGTATATGTCACAAATGTCGTTCTCAGGAATTTTTCGGCAAGGGAAAATCTCGGGATATATTAATTTTTATTAATGTTTTCGGGTTTATATCGGCAAATAAACGGTAAAAATAAAATTATTTAAAAAATATATAAAAATATTAATTTTAAGAAGAATATAAATAAAAATCTCATAAAAATATCAGGATAATATTGCGATATTATCGGGATATTTTATGATAAAAACAAAAATATCGCTTTATTTTTAAAATCTCGGGATTAGTTCGGGATTTTGTCGTTTTATCAAAATCTCGCAATAAAAACGCTATATTTTGAAAATATCGGAGATATTTGTGACATACTATGTATGCATTGTATATGGCTGTGAAGGGATCCTCCACTTCCATGCATTCTTTTGGATGTTGAAAACACCCTTAGAAGGCTTTTGATGCTGAAAATACCCTTCGAGTTGAGTACAAGGAATTGCGTAGAAGAAGTGAGATGATGAGTAGGAATGAGTAGAACTTACAAGGAATTGAGAGAGAGATAGTTTCCAGCAGTATTTCAAGACGTGGATGTGGGTCAAAACCAAGGTTTTAAATTTTGGTTTCAGTCCTTACCGAAACCGATTTTAAAAAATAAAAATAAAAAATTTCGGTCATTTCGGCAGAAAGTTTCAAAATTTTGGCCGAAATGAAACCAGAAATCTGAAATTCACAGATTTCTGTCCCAACCGAAATCTGAAATTCATGGCCAATATGCAGCCAAAGCAAATCCTAGTTAATTCGGCATGATGTGATCGAGTACTCGGTTAATGTGGCTGAGTACTTGGCTAATGCGGTTATAACTTGAGAGAGTCAATGAAGATTTGATTGGCTTTGTAGGGCAAAACACGCACTCGGACAAGAGCACTGCCCCAGTAAAAGGGAGTCAAATTGGGAGGGTTTTTTATGACAAGGGGATTTTTAAACTATGGTGTGCAGAAGAAGTGAAGAAAATGAGAGCTTAGATGGATGTGTATATGGTTTTTTGTTTAAGGAGCCAAAAAGACAAAAATATCTTTCAAATGGCTATGAAACAGTAAAAGATTGACAAAAATAATGGTAAAACAGTCAAATCAAAATATAGCCATTCGAGGGTAATTCTGTAATTTAAAAAAGTGTGCTCCAGAACGGACCGAAATGGACCAGATTTATAGAAATTCTAGCCGAAACGGAATATATGGGTATTTTGTTCCGTTTTTCAGATTTGAAAGAAATATTTAGTCCGTCCCGGACAGAACGGAATGGAATTAACAACTAAGACTAGATTCTACCAATGCAAGCTTTTTCTCCCTGAACCAAGAAGGTGCTAGTACTGTCACTGTTTCAAGTTTCAAATTGTAAAAGGCTGAAGGAACTATCTGATTAGTGGAAAATGCTCCCGTGTGGTGCGTGTAGTACATTTAATAAATCATAATAGACTACAAATAATAATAAGAAATTGGAAAAAGAATAAGAGGCACAATCATAACCATTCAAAAAATAATAATAATAAGAGGCACAATTGCACAATCATGACTAGCTTAGGTAGGAATACAAACTCACATCAGAACCATCAAACCTAGAACGTCTACGTTGACCTGTACAAATCAAAGCTTTAAGGCCTGCAAACCACAACTCTGCCTCGACTTTGTCCTTGCAAATCTATTAAGTAGGAAAAATTAAAAGGTAATTAACATACCAACATGTATTAACGTATGGAAAATAAAACAAATATGTAAATTTCACTAACCAGATCAAGAGATCGGTCGCCATTATTATAGAGAAGAGAAAATGACAAATAATCCTTTTCTGGGCATAAATATCTCCTAAAAACAGCCTGTAGAGAGCAAGCAAACAAAATAATTTTTTTGTAATTGACTTTGGATAAAAATAGAAAATTCAAGATAGCACCCATATGAGAGAACAGGTGAAATCATTACGCAAACATCATGTAACTCCTAACAGGGTTAGACTCACGGTTCTCTGTCCAGGTATAATCTTTGAGACGATAGCCAACCTCAGATTCCTTTGATGACTACGTGAAAACCATATTAGTGTTGTTTCATCCTGTAAATAGAATGGTATATTAGGCACTGACATAATCAGAGCTACAAATATATGTCCAAAGTAGATTTCCAAATGAAGAAGGTTGAAGTTCAAAACAAGATGTATTAGCAAAAAAAAAGGTTCAAAATTTAATTCAAAGTCCATGTTTACCAGTAGTACTTAATTCAGGATCAATTTGTGTTTAAACGTTAAATAATTCTGTTTAGTGCTAATAGATGTGGTCTTCAAAGGGAAATAGAGAACAATAAGAGAAGTGAATATTAAAGAGATGTGATCTTCCATTAAATTATATGTTTAATTCACAAAAAAAAAAAAAAAAACATGAGAGGTATTATTATCAAAACTATCATTTCCTAAATGACAACCAAACTTCCTTCTTTTGCTATTGGCACTGCTCTATTTCAAAGCTTCTCTAAGTAGTCTACCAGCCAATAAGAGAAAAGAACATTAAAGAGAGTGCCAATATCTAAAGAAGGGAGTCCCATGAAAGTTCCCTATATAATATGTATGATATTGTATATTTATATATATATATATATACAATAATATATTTATATATATATATATATATATATATATACAATAATATATATACATATACACATATACATATTAGGGACATGATAATCTACGCCCCTTGTTTTGATAATAGCAGTGCTCACTTCATTAAACAGGTTTATTGGCTGTTGATAGCTTTTTGGGATTTTTTATTTTTTTTGAAAAAAAAATTTCATTAGAGAAAGGACTGAGATGGTCAAAAGCAAAATATAGAAAGGGAGAAAAGAAAAGGACAGAGAATACAACTATACAGAGAATAAAACAGGAAAGAAAGAAAAAAATCAAGGCGGGAGGAAGTCAAACTGGTGCAAACACTCCAGTTGAACCCCCATCCTGGCCAACCTATCCGCATCACCATTAGCTGTTCTCCTGATATGGCGAAAAGATATATGCGACCCGCCCACTATGTCTTTGATCTCATCAAAGATATCCGCAAACCTCCAAGGGCAAAGATGAGAGCCTGACAACCATCGAATCACATTAAGCGAGTCCCCCTCAACCACCACTCTGTTAAGGTCTTCCCCCAGAAGAAACTTTAAGCCTTGATGGACCGCACACGCCTCAGCCTCACTAGAATCTGCCACTCCGATGGGAGCCGCGGAAGCCCATTTCACCACACCCTTCTCATCTCTAAGTACGCCCCCAATCCCAGCAGGACCCGGGTTCCCAAAACTAGATCCGATGGGAGTTTTTTGGGAATTTTAACGGCCTTTAACAGAAAAATTACAAATGTGTAAATTGAACAGGACAATGACGTTATCATAACAATAGAGTGTGCGTGTATATATACTACTGAGGAGCGGAAAGAACAACTGAATGATGATGCATACTAGTTTTTTTTTTTTTTTTTTGAATTATTGATGCATACCATGTTCTCCTGTAGACTTTGAATCTTTATCAAGCTGCAAAGATTTTCTTCTGGGGAAACTTCTTCACCTAACATAAACAACCTCAGGAGAAGGAAAACCATGGAGAAAGAGAGAGGGATGAATGGAGGATTCATTATTCATGGAGTTCTTATATTACTGGGAAAGAGAGATGGGTGATGGCTACAAGGTGTATTTCATTGGAAAGTAGATGATGTGGGCAGTTTTTGAAAGAGAGATAGATACTAGGGTGGGGTTTACTGTAAGAACCGGTAAAATTACTATGCAAGAAATGCTATGCAAGTTCACTATTGAGATGCACTATGTAAAAATACTATTCACAGTAGGACCTACCGAGTACTATTCACAAGCGGGTCCCACATCAGCGGACCCCACACGGGTCTCACCAAAACCGGGTCCCACACAAGCGGGTCCCACACCAGCGGGCCCCATACAAGCGGGTCCCACATCAGCGGGCCCCACACCAGCGGGTCCTACCACCAGCTGGTCCCACAACAAGTAGGTCCCACACAATAATTCAAGTTACTATTCAAGCAAATAAACTAATAATATAATAATTCAAGTTACTGTTCATGCAAATAAAATAATAAATAAAATAATAATATAATAATTCAGGTTAAGGCTATAAATAGAGGCTCGCAGACGAGGAGAAAAAAAAAAAAAAAAAAGAAATCTGAGAGAGGAGAAGGAAAAGGAAATCTGAGAGAGGAGAAGGTAAATCTTTCAATAGTTAAAGTATTTCTTTTATATGCAAGTCTTATTTGAACGGTGAAATGCAAGCATAGTAACCGTAAAGTAAAGTAAATGGTTGGTTCTACCACCTATGTAAATATCCATCTATGTAAATCAGGATAAAACATGCATAAGAGGCGATAACTCGCTATAGATTATGCAAGTTTTACCCTCTTATTTGAACGGTGAAATGCTAGCATAGTAACCGTAAAGTAAATGGTTGGTTCTACCACCTATGTAAATATCCATCTATGTAAATCAGGATAAAACATGCATAAGAGGCGATAACTCGCTATAGATTATGCAAGTTTTACCCTCTTATTTGAACGGTGAAATGCAAGCATAGTAACCGTAAGTAAACTTTCAGAACAGAAAGGCAAACTGCTAAGCATAGGCGAACTGCTAAGCATAGTAGCCAAGAAATAAACGAAATCAAAGAATGGTAAACCTGCTGAGCATAGTAACATGTGGGGTCCACATGAATAGTAACATGTGGGGTCCACATGAATTTACATGTGGGGTCCACATGAATGTAAAATGTGGGGTCCACATAAATAGTAACATGTGGGGTCCACATGAATAGTAACATGAGGGGTCCACATGAATAGTGCATGTGGGGTCCACATGATCTTAAAACATGACTTTGATACAAATTAGAATATTTACAGGTTATTCACTCCAAGGTGTAAGCTCAAACAAACCTGTAACCAGAAAACTGAGGTAAGGGTCGTAAGGGTTTTCTATCATTGATTCTCTTTTAAGTAAGGGTCCCCTATCATTGATTCTCTCATTGATTCTCTTTTGCTATATTTGAAGTAAGGAGTGTTCCTTTCATGTTTTTGAGGTAAGGGTTGCCTTATGTTTTTGAGGTAAGGGTTGCCTATCTATTGATTCTCTTTTGCTGATATAAAGGTTTTTCTTCCCCGAAACTTGTTTCAATGAGATATGTTTATGTTTAGGGTTTATCTTGTGATACCCTAATTCTGAATATGGACTGAGTTATGATATGATGACGGATGGACGCGTTATAGTCCTCCATGTGCACGTGGGTAATGACGACTCTAGAGAGTGTAAATCTAGAGGATTATGAGCCGAGGTATGGCTATGAATGAGCCGAGATATGGCTATGAATGAAAGCATCTATGCTTAATGAAGTCTATATATCTTGATATCAAGTTCTAAAAGTTTTCTCTATACGTTTGGAAAGCCTGTTGTGCTTATTCTTTCTTTCCATATGAGATGTCATATCTGCAAAATATCATGTTCTTATGAGCTTGACAATTCTACATCACTTGTTGTTTATACCCTACTGGGCTATTTGAGCTCACCCCCTTCTTTTCCTTGTTTTATGGTTCCAAAACCCAGGTGAAGTATAGATGGAAGATGAGGAATGCTAGAGTTGAATGCAGAACTGTTCTAAAGAACAATTATGTTTTAAATGTGTATCAACTATGTCTTGAATTACGATGTAATAAGTTAGACCTAATTTCTGTAAATCCTCTAAACGTATTTGAGATCTTGGGAATAATGAAAGTGTTTGAGAATAATGAAAGTTTTTGAGAAAGATGATGTCATATTATTCTACGCACCGAGTTGGTATTTTCAAGAAAAATCCGGGGCGTTACATTTGGTATCAAAGCGAAATTTAGTCGGTTTTGGAAATTAGGATTCAAAAAGATAGGATTTGATTTTACCATATCTAAATGTTATGTTAAAAGATGTTAAGTATACCAATAGTCGTTGGTAAATATAGAACTTGTGCTAGTTATGATTTTTGTGATCTAAATGCTTTTAAGATAAGTTATAATTTAGATTACTAATGTGATCCTATGATATGAAGATGGCGGAGACTCAGGAACAGAATTTTGCAATAGAGGCTGCGGCAAGGAGGGGACGTGGCAGGCCACGCAGAGAAAGGCAAGCAAGAAATTTCGAGGACGAAATTTTTTTAAGGGGGGTAGAATGTAAGAACCGGTAAAATTACTATGCAAGAAATGCTATGCAAGTTCACTATTGAGATGCACTATGTAAAAATACTATTCACAGTAGGACCTACAGAGTACTATTCAAAAGCGGATCCCACATCAGCGGACCCCACACGGGTCCCACCAAAACCGGGTCCCACACAAGCGGGTCCCACACCAGCGGGCCCCATACAAGCGGGTCCCACATCAGCGGGCCCCACACCAGCGGGTCCCACAACAAGTAGGTCCCACACAATAATTCAAGTTACTATTCAAGCAAATAAACTAATAATATAATAATTCAAGTTACTGTTCATGCAAATAAAATAATAAATAAAATAATAATATAATAATTCAGGTTAAGGCTATAAATAGAGGCTCGCAGACGAGGAGAAAAAAAAAAAAAAAAAAGAAATCTGAGAGAGGAGAAGGAAAAGGAAATCTGAGAGAGGAGAAGGTAAATCTTTCAATAGTTAAAGTATTTCTTTTATATGCAAGTCTTATTTGAACGGTGAAATGCAAGCATAGTAACCGTAAAGTAAAGTAAATGGTTGGTTCTACCACCTATGTAAATATCCATCTATGTAAATCAGGATAAAACATGCATAAGAGGCGATAACTCGCTATAGATTATGCAAGTTTTACCCTCTTATTTGAACGGTGAAATGCTAGCATAGTAACTGTAAAGTAAATGGTTGGTTCTACCACCTATGTAAATATCCATCTATGTAAATCAGGATAAAACATGCATAAGAAGCGATAACTCGCTATAGATTATGCAAGTTTTACCCTCTTATTTGAACGGTGAAATGCAAGCATAGTAACCGTAAGTAAACTTTCAGAACAGAAAGGCAAACTGCTAAGCATAGGCGAACTGCTAAGCATAGTAGCCAAGAAATAAACGAAATCAAAGAATGGTAAACCTGCTGAGCATAGTAACATGTGGGGTCCACATGAATAGTAACATGTGGGGTCCACATGAATTTACATGTGGGGTCCACATGAATGTAAAATGTGGGGTCCACATGAATAGTAACATGAGGGGTCCACATGAATAGTGCATGTGGGGTCCACATGATCTTAAAACATGACTTTGATACAAATTAGAATATTTACAGGTTATTCACTCCAAGGTGTAAGCTCAAACAAACCTGTAACCAGAAAACTGAGGTAAGGGTCGTAAGGGTTTTCTATCATTGATTCTCTTTTAAGTAAGGGTCCCCTATCATTGATTCTCTCATTGATTCTCTTTTGCTATATTTGAAGTAAGGAGTGTTCCTTTCATGTTTTTGAGGTAAGGGTTGCCTTATGTTTTTGAGGTAAGGGTTGCCTATCTATTGATTCTCTTTTGCTGATATAAAGGTTTTTCTTCCCCGAAACTTGTTTCAATGAGATATGTTTATGTTTAGGGTTTATCTTGTGATACCCTAATTCTGAATATGGACTGAGTTATGATATGATGACGGATGGACGCGTTATAGTCCTCCATGTGCACGTGGGTAATGACGACTCTAGAGAGTGTAAATCTAGAGGATTATGAGCCGAGGTATGGCTATAAATGAGCCGAGATATGGCTATGAATGAAAGCATCTATGCTTAATGAAGTCTATATATCTTGATATCAAGTTCTAAAAGTTTTCTCTATACGTTTGGAAAGCCTGTTGTGCTTATTCTTTCTTTCCATATGAGATGTCATATCTGCAAAATATCATGTTCTTATGAGCTTGACAATTCTACATCACTTGTTGTTTATACCCTACTGGGCTATTTGAGCTCACCCCCTTCTTTTCCTTGTTTTATGGTTCCAAAACCCAGGTGAAGTATAGATGGAAGATGAGGAATGCTAGAGTTGAATGCAGAACTGTTCTAAAGAACAATTATGTTTTAAATGTGTATCAACTATGTCTTGAATTACGATGTAATAAGTTAGACCTAATTTCTGTAAATCCTCTAAACGTATTTGAGATCTTGGGAATAATGAAAGTGTTTGAGAATAATGAAAGTTTTTGAGAAAGATGATGTCATATTATTCTACGCACCGAGTTGGTATTTTCAAGAAAAATCCGGGGCGTTACATTTGGTATCAAAGCGAAATTTAGTCGGTTTTGGAAATTAGGATTCAAAAAGATAGGATTTGATTTTACCCTATCTAAATGTTATGTTAAAAGATGTTAAGTATACCAATAGTCGTTGGTAAATATAGAACTTGTGCTAGTTATGATTTTTGTGATCTAAATGCTTTTAAGATAAGTTATAATTTAGATTACTAATGTGATCCTATGATATGAAGATGGCGGAGACTCAGGAACAGAATTTTGCAATAGAGGCTGCGGCAAGGAGGGGACGTGGCAGGCCACGCAGAGAAAGGCAAGCAAGAAATTTCGAGGACGAAATTTTTTTAAGGGGGGTAGAATGTAAGAACCGGTAAAATTACTATGCAAGAAATGCTATGCAAGTTCACTATTGAGATGCACTATGTAAAAATACTATTCACAGTAGGACCTACAGAGTACTATTCAAAAGCGGATCCCACACCAGCGGGCCCCATACAAGCGGGTCCCACATCAGCGGGCCCCACACCAGCGGGTCCTACCACCAGCGGGTCCCACAACAAGTAGGTCCCACACAATAATTCAAGTTACTATTCAAGCAAATAAACTAATAATACAATAATTCAAGTTACTGTTCATGCAAATAAAATAATAAATAAAATAATAATATAATAATTCAGGTTAAGGCTATAAATAGAGGCTCGAGACGAGGAGAAAAAAAAAAAAAAAAAGAAATCTGAGAGAGGAGAAGGAAAAGGAAATCTGAGAGAGAAGAAGGAAAAGGAAATCTGAGAGAGGAGAAGGAAAAGGAAATCTGAGAGAGGAGAAGGTAAATCTTTCAATAGTTAAAGTATTTCTTTTATATGCAAGTCTTATTTGAACGGTGAAATGCAAGCATAGTAACCGTAAAGTAAAGTAAATGGTTGGTTCTACCACCTATGTAAATATCCATCTATGTAAATCAGGATAAAACATGCATAAGAGGCGATAACTCGCTATAGATTATGCAAGTTTTACCCTCTTATTTGAACGGTGAAATGCTAGCATAGTAACCGTAAAGTAAATGGTTGGTTCTACCACCTATGTAAATATCCATCTATGTAAATCAGGATAAAACATGCATAAGAGGCGATAACTCGCTATAGATTATGCAAGTTTTACCCTCTTATTTGAACGGTGAAATGCAAGCATAGTAACCGTAAGTAAACTTTCAGAACAGAAAGGCAAACTGCTAAGCATAGGCGAACTGCTAAGCATAGTAGCCAAGAAATAAACGAAATCAAAGAATGGTAAACCTGCTGAGCATAGTAACATGTGGGGTCCACATGAATAGTAACATGTGGGGTCCACATGAATTTACATGTGGGGTCTACATAAATAGTAACATGTGGGGTCCACATGAATAGTAACATGAGGGGTCCACATGAATAGTGCATGTGGGGTCCACATGATCTTAAAACATGACTTTGATACAAATTAGAATATTTACAAGTTATTCACTCCAAGGTGTAAGCTCAAACAAACCTGTAACCAGAAAACTGAGGTAAGGGTCGTAAGGGTTTTCTATCATTGATTCTCTTTTAAGTAAGGGTCCCCTATCATTGATTCTCTCATTGATTCTCTTTTGCTATATTTGAAGTAAGGAGTGTTCCTTTCATGTTTTTGAGGTAAGGGTTGCCTTATGTTTTTGAGGTAAGGGTTGCCTATCTATTGATTCTCTTTTGCTGATATAAAGGTTTTTCTTCCCCGAAACTTGTTTCAATGAGATATGTTTATGTTTAGGGTTTATCTTGTGATACCCTAATTCTGAATATGGACTGAGTTATGATATGATGACGGATGGACGCGTTATAGTCCTCCATGTGCACGTGGGTAATGACGACTCTAGAGAGTGTAAATCTAGAGGATTATGAGCCGAGGTATGGCTATAAATGAGCCGAGATATGGCTATGAATGAAAGCATCTATGCTTAATGAAGTCTATATATCTTGATATCAAGTTCTAAAAGTTTTCTCTATACGTTTGGAAAGCCTGTTGTGCTTATTCTTTCTTTCCATATGAGATGTCATATCTGCAAAATATCATGTTCTTATGAGCTTGACAATTCTACATCACTTGTTGTTTATACCCTACTGGGCTATTTGAGCTCACCCCCTTCTTTTCCTTGTTTTATGGTTCCAAAACCCAGGTGAAGTATAGATGGAAGATGAGGAATGCTAGAGTTGAATGCAGAACTGTTCTAAAGAACAATTATGTTTTAAATGTGTATCAACTATGTCTTGAATTACGATGTAATAAGTTAGACCTAATTTCTGTAAATCCTCTAAACGTATTTGAGATCTTGGGAATAATGAAAGTGTTTGAGAATAATGAAAGTTTTTGAGAAAGATGATGTCATATTATTCTACGCACCGAGTTGGTATTTTCAAGAAAAATCCGGGGCGTTACATTTACGATTTTTTGGGGGTGTGAAAAGTTAGACAGATGAGAAAGTAGGGTGGGTAGGCGGTTTAGAGAGAGGGGAGATAAAGAGACTCAAAAGAGGGCAATATAGATAGTTTGAGAGACATAATTTTGGAGTATATGGGACAGAGAGAGAGAGTACCTTGGAGTAAATGAGGGAAATAATATGGTAGATAAATTTTATAAGGGTGTGAGAAGGTCGCTTCTCCCACTACTTAGAAAATCAATTTGAACAAGTCCCTAAAAAAGTAAAAAGTATGGAGGAGCTTCTCTTTACACATAGTATATATGTATGATGTGTGAAACAACAAATTACTCCAAAAGCTTAAGCTATTAGGGTTGGTGTTATTTAATCATTTATACTTCAACCCTCCTCATGTATGGCCTGGCCATACCTGTGGCACATGTGGCACCTCTTTTGGGTCTGCAGTACACATGGAATTTTAATATCGGGGAGCTGTTTGGGTCTTGAACCACGAGACCCAGGACCTGCTGTGAGGCAATAGCTCTAATACATAGTGAAAAAACCAATTACTCCAAAAGCTTAAGCTATTAGAGTTGGTGTTATTTAATCATTTATACTTCAACATGATATATATATATATATATATATATATATATATATGAGGAAAGTGAAGCTACACACTCGTGTAGCTAACTTAGCTACACCGATGGCTTAAAATACAGTGGGCCCACATTGTTTGGGTGATCCAAACCATTCATTTGATAGGCCCTCACATTGATAGGGTGTGCACAAAAAATCAGCTCCATAGGATCATCCCAACCCTTCAAACTGTGGAGGCAAAAATGGACAGATTTCTGAAGGATTTTACATGTCCATTTTTGCCTCCACAAATCGTAGGGTTGGGATGGTCCTATGGAGCTGATTTTTTGGGCACACCCTATCTATGTGAGGGCCCCTTAAATGAATGGTTTGCATCACCCAAACAATGTGGGTCCCACTGTATTTTAAGCACAAGTGTATAGCTAAGTTAGCTACACGAGTGTGTAGCTACACTTTTCTCTCTCTCTCTCTCTCTCTATATATATATATATATATATGAGAGAACATTTCCTACACACTTGTGCAGGTAAGTTACCTACACACTAGCTTAAAATACATAGGGGGCCCACATTGTTTGGGCGATCCAAACCACTCATTTGAATGGTCCTCACAGAGATAGGGTGTCCACAAAAAATCAGATCCATAGGATCATCCCAACCCTACGATTTGTGGAGGTAAAATGGACGTGTATAAACCTTCACAAATTAGTCCATTTTTTGCCTCCATAGTTTGAATGGTTGGGATGATCCTATGGATCTGATTTTTTGTGGACACCCTATCTATGTGAGGACCATTCATATGAATGGTTTGGATCACCCAAACAATGTGGGCCCCCACTGTATTTTAAGCTAGTGTGTAGGTAACTTACCTACACAAGTGTGTAGGAAATGTTTTCTCTCTCTCTCTCTCTCTCTCTCTCTATCTATATATATATATATATATATATATATATATATATAGATAGAGAGAGAGAGAGAGAGAGAGAGAGAGAGAGAGAGAGAGAGAGAACGGTTCCTACACACATGTGTAGATAAGTTATCTACACACTAGCTTAAAATACAGTGGGGGCCACATTATTTGGGTGATCCAAACCATTCATTTTTAAAGCCCTCTCATAGATAGGGTGTCCACAAAAATTAGATTCATAGGATCATCCTAACCATTCGAACTGTGGAGGCAAAAAATGGACTAATTTGTGAAGGTTTAAAGACATCCATTTTACCTCCACAAATCGTAGGGTTGGGATGATCCATGTGTAGGAACCGTTTTCTCATATATATATATATATATATATATATATATAGAGAGAGAGAGAGAGAGAGAGAGAGAGATTATTCTTTTAGTTTTGTAATTTTTTTCATATGCATTTCCAAAGATGCTTTAGTTGGTCGCCTAAATAATTGTTGTGTGGAAGATGACAATGCCGAAAATATGAGCCTAATTTTCGTGCTACTTTGTTTGATTATCTAATATTTAGTGGAGTTTACAATGTGTGTAATCAAAATACAAGTTCACCAGCCAGGAGAAAGATGGATTGGCCCTATCAATCTCAAGTTCCCAACTGTACATGTTTATAGTGGCTAGTGATGGGAAATAACCAAATGTTGAGCCGCATCAATGAAAGGGCACGGTGCAAAAGACGGTATCAATCAGATGATCCTATTCGTTTGATCGATAACATAATTACACCCACCATGGTACTTTCCCTCCGTGAGATATCATGGATTTTATCTCCTTATAGCACCTCCGTACTCAGATTCTTAAATGCTTAAACTAACCATGAATGAGAGGAAGAGTTTTTTTAGACATGCATCCCAAAAATCGGGGAAAGAAAGAGACAAGGTACTTTCTTAGAGAACATGTAGAAAGATTTTGAGGCATGCATCCTAAAAATTAGAGCGAGAAAAAGAGAGGTTCTTAGAAAAAAAAGTTGAGGCATGCATTAGGTGAGTTCTTATGTTTCTTGGTAACTCTAGGTTTATGACTTATATTGATGGATTTTTTCAAAAGTCAAAATAATGTCATCATGGCGGTGGTGTACACATGCTAACACATACATACAAGCATTGGGTACACATGAATGTCTATCTGTGTCTGCAATCTCCACTTTCTTGGGAGTATCTTGTCAGAGACTATATGCCGTAGACAAAAATGTCGTAATCCATGAATGAGTAACAAAAGGGTTAGAATATAAATATGCAAAAAGAATGCAAAGTATAAGCGAATTTGAATCTCATAACCCAAAACATAATCTAATAACTCACAGGAGAGATTCTGAATGTACAAAGTTTAGGCTTCCCTTTCCGACTATACTTGATTAACTGAGTACCTCTCTTCAAAGCAATAAGTGCCTTCAAAACAGTCAAATTTATAAAACATTAAGCAATAGAACAGCATCTAGTAATCATAATAAATCACTTTTATTTAAAGTGTATCTTAAAAACACAATGTGAAGAAAGCACTTGATACACCAAAAGGCATTTTCATAAATCTTCTTATTTTGCTAACAAAATTACTAGACATTATGCAAGTGGAATTCAAGTTCGCATTGATTAATACTTTCGACATAAAAAACCTCTCTTAAATTTCTTACACACACTGATTTGAACCAAGACAAATTGAATCGAGTAGATAATGACCATCTTCTAGTTCATTTGAGCAAATATTAGAATACTAAATATGCACAGTAAAATATATAAACTTCTAGCCATTTGTCCGAATCATCCTAAAAATGTAAATAAATCTCTCTTATGCATGAGATCAGACTCAGTAAGATCTAAAGAGTTAATATAATTATGCCATGACTGCTAGAAACAGGAATGATGCCAAGTAAAGGATGACGGCAAGTAAAGGAAGCATGGCTGGGTATAGGCAAGCAGACTTGAGAAGAGTTGCCAATATGTTTTACTTTTAAGCAATTATTTTGCAAGAAGAAATAAAACATTTTCTCAAAATCATAATATGCACACATAACAACAATAACAGATGTGCTAATTTGGTTCTATTTCTACTCTCTCGGGCCTCTCAATCTCTTGCATAGTCCGATTTCTTAATATCTCAAAACATCATTATCAAAAATCATTTAACCCCAAATTTAATAGTTATCAGATAAACTCAAGTTTTAGTGAGGAAAACAAGATAAATTGATATAAAATATTCTTGTGAAATATACGGAACAGGATTCAAGAGCCATGATGCTATGAAAATTTATAAGAATAACAATTTTTTTTTTTTTGAACGGTTATATAAAATTTTGGTATTTCTGTAAGAAGTTGGTAGACACCCTTGAAATTAGGCTTGAAAGGCAGGTCAGTTGATCATATATAATGAAATAAAAGCAAATAAAATAAGACAATTTGTGAAGGTGAAGATGCCTAAACTTGGTGTCAATATAAATTCCTATTTTGTAATCCATTGACCCAATTTGAATTAAAGAAAAACATAAAATAGATTGCCACATGAAATAGAAAGTTGGAATTCAAAAAAAAAAAAAAAAAAAAAAAAAAAAAAAAAAAAAAAAAAAAGAAAAGAAAAGAAAGTTGGAACTTAAGAAACCAAGTAATTTCTAATAAAATAGGAAAGGAGTTCCCTACATTTTAAGGAAATGATTAGGAAACAGGTATCTGTACAATTTTACGTGAAGCAGGTACAATGACCTGAAAGGGTCCTGGAAACTATGATTCATATGCATTTGCATTGCACATGGATCTCAAAGGATAGATTTACTATAAAAGAAATGATCATTATAATAATTGTAACTTCCATGTATAACAAATGCATGACATCTTTTGGAGGGAAAAATGAACAGATCCTACCTCACTGGCTAAAAGCTTGAAAATGATTCAAAGAAATTTCTTGTGAAACGGAGAGGAGGATCAGACTACATAGTGTTTGATATATTTGACAGATGTTTCTGTCCTCTGAAAAGAATATTTAAAGGCATTAGAAGTACTAGTGATTTATCGAGGATATGATTCAAAAATCGAAATCAAGTACAGAGAATTCTTATTGACGGTAATGAGCATGTGCATCTTTGGTGAGAAAAAAGGTGTGCTAAAAGGGAGCATCAATTTTTTAGGTGGAAGAAAATGTTTACGTTGCACTTGAAGGGTGTTTTGTTACTTTTACTCTTACATTTTTCAGGCTTGAAGCTGAAGAAGACAATAGAAGTAATTTTAATTGCTTTTGAAGATTCGAAGATAGATTTTACGTCAACTCACTAACTTTAGAGATAGAGTGAAAGGGTACGTAATGGAAGATTATATTTAATTCATTCTCTGCTAGATCACATATTTATAGTCCAATACATTCTGTTACAGACTTAGTGTTTGGATTGATAACTATTCTGTTTTCTTGTTCACCATGTAGACAAGTTTTGGAAGGATTGAAGAAAGTTGGAGAGCTGAGTTTTTTGTTTGACCAGCCATAAGTCATAGAAACTGTAGTGATGGATCAACTGAGGAACCTTCAGCTCTTGGTGACGCTTGGCAAGCAAAGAGTCATGGAGAATTTAAGCTGGCATTGTCCATCAGGTCAAGTTGAGCCTCAGATTCACCACCCGGATACGGCATGGAGCTTGCATTTTTAACAAAGGGAAAAGGGGACATAAAAGTGAGTGAAGTGAGAGACCTTGACGAGAAAGAAAAAGCAAAAAGAGGTTATTGACTCAACTGGCAATCCCCTCCTTCTCTCTTCTTTTCTTGAGTTTGACTAGGAGATGGTAGATCTACATTGTTAGCTTGAGCAACTACGATCCCATACAAAGAGAGGAGGCCGATCAGCTCTCTCAAAATGGGCTCTCTTTTTCCTGGCGGCAATTTACAACTCATATTCCCAATTATTAATCTTTTTTAATACATCATTGTACAAGGGGGGAAATGCAATAGAAAATAAGCAAAATTTTAAGGAAATGCTTAATGAGAGCACACCAATCATCGAATGAACTGGTATCATCCTATGAAACCATTGTTTTAGTAGATATGATCAATTGACCTGACTGAATAAGATCAAACTCGTGCCACACGCCAACAACCTTTAAAGAGCCCACCTCCTCAAGGTCCCCGTATACTTGAACTTGATGGTAGTAGCAACAGAAGAGTTACACATGGGTGGGTTTGTTATGGTGTTGCTTTCTATGATGATAAGAGTATGACATGAATATCTTACACGATAACACTTGGTGTTATGGACCCGATGACAAAAATTTACACTCCAAGGAACCACTTTAAGAAGGAAGGCAATGATGTAAAGGTGATTGATTCTCTCAAGGGAAATTTGACATCCTTTTCCTCAACCTGCACTCAAAGTGCTCTCCTCTTTCATAAGGAAGCTACCCACCACTATTATCAGATTAGCCTCTGTAGCAGTTTTGGAGTAGTTGGGCGGAAAATACGAGTTTGGCACTAGGACTAATCCTCCGAAGTGCCACACACTGATATTTGCCAGCCTCACAAAGTTCATTGAGAACTTTAGCCCCCCTTTCCCTTGTTTTATCCAACATATCAGAAATACAAAGATTCTCTCAAAAAGAGTAATTTTCTTGATGGGCGTTCAAGAAAACAAATTTGACCAACAATGTTACGGTTTCTGGTTGCTTTCAATTGATTGCTTTCTAGAGTGTGGGGGGTGGGGGGGTGCGCCTAGGTATGGAATTATGTGGGACCCAGCCTGGTATGGCACATGTTTAAAGGGCCTAGCTTAGGTTAGGTACCTAACATTTGGTATCAAAGCATCCACCACGTCACGTGTTCGAGTCATGAAAGAGGCGACTTGTGGAGAGGACTACCTTGTAAAAAAGCCAGAGTGAAGCCGTTAGAGTGAAAGTTACCACAGAGTGAGCGGCCAGGGGGGGACTTACGGAAAGGGCTGCCTAGCAAAAAAAGGCCAGAGTGAAAGTTGTCACAAAATGGGCTGCCGAGAATGGCATATGCGGACGCATGGTGGAATGTTACGGTCCTGAGTGGGGGCAATGTAGGCAGCCGCCAAGAACGGTGGATGTGGAAGCATGGTGGAATCATAGAGTCCTAAGTGGGGGCAATGTGGGCCGCCGAGAATGGTGGATGCAGAAGCGTGGTGGAATATTAGGGTCCTGAGTGGGGCCCACCTAGGTACGGAATTGGGTGGGACCTAGCCTGGTATGGGACAGGTTTAAAGGGCCTCGCCGGATGCTTTATGGAGCTTTTGGCAATTTGAAATCATTCATATTCTATCCCAAACCCGGAATTAAAATATACGTATGTAAAACAACCAAGTAAAATTAGATGTATAAAAGAACAATGCCAATAATAAAAAAAAACAAGGCACTAATGAAAATGAATGTAAAACAATCAAGTAAAATTAAATGTCTAAAGAGCAATGCCAATAATTTGAAAAAAAAGAAAAAAGAAAAAAAGACACCAATGAAAATGAATTTAACAAAAATAAAGGAGGGAGATTTTAATTAGAAACTCACTTGCTCGATATCACGCTCCTGATCTGCCATTCCATCTGAAAGAATTCTTAGAAAACCGCATAAGCGTTCGTGTCTCGACCATGTTTTCTATCTTGGCATATCATCAATTTCCAACTTCGGAAGAAAAACAAAATTTTGAAATGAAAAAGAAAAAAGAAAATCAAAGATTTTCCTTCAAAACATTGATAATTCGAGAATCAGAACAATGTATGTTGTAATTCGAGGCAATGTTTGATCCAATCACACCATAAGAAAAATTCATCTTGCCTATTTGGAAAAAAAAAAAAAATGTCACAAAATCCAACCAGGAAAGTTCTCAGATTTGAATTCAGAGATCAAAACTTAGGGCAAAATCTGATTTGTGAATTGGGTTTGGGAAAAAAGTACTAAATTTTATTAAAATAAAATAGAGGGGATCGAATTGATGTCGAAACCCTAGAAAATCGGACCTATGCCCGACCCTTTTCTCGTTGGACAAATGAGGGGAATTTTTTGGCATATTTAGGATTGCTTTTTATTAAAATAATATTATTTTTATTTTTATTGTACACTTTTTGGGAGCTGATATATTCGCACCCACTCCAGGATAATCCGCTCCATTTAACGTGAATTGACGTAAAAAAAGAAGGGTAACTTGAATAGACTTTAACGGTTTTTGACGTCAATTCAGGTTCAAGTGGTGCGAACAATCCTACCGGGGTGCGAATTTATCATTGCCACACTTTTTTTGTTTTTTTTATGATGTTTGTGATTCATCCGACACGTGGAAAGACAACCTCCGAAGCGCACGTTGGACTAAAATACGAGTTTTTATATGGTGCCCGAGCCAGAAGTCCAGTGTAGGTGGTACCAAAGAAGTACCGCCCTTGATATTTGATCCAACAGCAAGGGCGGTACTCTTTCGACGGTACTTGACGGTCGGGCACCATATGAACTGACTATGCAGAAATTCACTAACAAATGTTTACACCATAAAGTTCAAATTTAAAAGAAAGTGCACATGAGGATTGCAAAGGAGAAGTAGTCAATGTTTACACCTTCAAATTCAAAGGCGGATTACATGTCAATTTACATGTTAATTGCAAAAGGAAGAGTAGCTACTGTTTCAAATTTGAAATCAGACCACATGTTGATTGCCAAAGAAGTACTTAAGAGAATTAATCAGGGCCAAATTCTATTGATAGAAGAAGAATGAAGAGGATCCTGACAAAAACATCCAACTTGTACCTTTTCTTTTTATCTAAGAGTAGTTTGTAATGTAGATCTTTTATCCCCTCTAGTTTTTACCTGTATTTCGTTTGAGCACATTCAATACATCAGTGGACTTGGGTGAATTACATTTTAAGACATCAGTGCACTTTGCCTCCAAGAAGGATTTCTCTAGTCATGTCCTTGGGTGAATTTTTTTTTTTTTTTTCTCTCTTTACACTGGGCCCTGTTTGGATTGTAGGATTTTTTTTTGGAAAAGTCTGGAAAGGAAAAATATTTCTAAAATTTCCTATTTTTTTACACAAAATATAACTTGAACCAGCACTACTCAATTTTTACCTAGAGGTACCTTGGATTTCTGATAACATCCCTCTAAATTATAATCATATCATTTTTCTCTGAATTGTGGAAAGAAACGAAAAATTCGCAGGAAAAAAACTTCCACCGGAAATATTTTTCTGGCAATCCAAACATGGCCTAAATGAATTATCAAGTCTCGTACACAAGGCATTTGAACCAACAATCATTTGATCGCAGTTCGCACATTACTCGAATTCGAGGCACACTTAGTTGGACTGGCATTCGAAAAACCTTCAATCAAGGGTATTTCATATCTTGTAAGGCTCTGTTCGTTCGCGTTCCCGGGAGACCAAATCCCGGGAAAACACTCCCCTTTTTCCTGAGAAAGCTAAAATTCGTATGTTCACTTGTCTTCATGGGATTTTGAAGGAGCCTAGGTGGAAAATGTCACATCTGACATGGAAATTGGGAAAAATGATGTGGAAATGAGTCTTTTCTCACAAGTGTGAGATTCCTTTTCCCTTTATTCTGGTGGGATTTGCTTTCCCAGGAAAACTAGTGAAAAAAGGTGGGCAAGTAGTTTCTCGGGAAACCTTTTCCTGCACAATTCCTGTGCAAGTGAATAGGCGCGGGAAACCTTTTCCTGCATAGTTTCCCTGGATTTCTTTTCCTAATGCCACGTCAGATTCCCGGGAAACCTTTTCTTTTCCTTTCCCGGGAAAACAAGTGAACAGAGCCGAGTGTGGGATTTTTGCACCTCCAACATGTCCTTTCTGTTTAAGATCAAAGGAAAATCCTAACTTTGATAGGTCACTGGAAACATGATATCAGACTTTCCTTTTTAATTTAATGGAACTGATGGTCTCAGGAAACTAGTCAATACAAAGCTTCCATGGAGAAAAAAATAGAATCCCAATTGAATTTCTATACCAGGTCTGCTCAAAAGATTGCTGGGTCTTTGTATCTCTTGAAGATATCCTCTATTCCTGCTGCCACTTCAGAAGGCAGAGGACGAGGAGTTGTCAGAAATGCATCAATGTCTTCTTTCAGTTGGTCGACAGAAGTTGCACCAATGATAGAACTTGCCATGAACGGACGATCCCGCACGAATCCAAGCGCAAGTTGAACAGGAGTCAGTCCATGTTTCTTGGCTAACTCAATATATAATCCTGTTGTTTCCTGAAAATCAGAAATGTTACTGAGCATTTCGTTCTCATATTGTAAGTTTCATTAATACGCACAATTTGAAGGAAAGTTTAAAATACCAGGTGAATGCATTTGGAATTGCATGCTGCCAAATTGATACATTCTAATTTATCAGGGAAATGAAATTCCATTATATTGGGTTTCCTTTTCTTTTCTTTTCTTTTTTTTATCAAAAAAGGGATTTGCTAGCGACCATCGCAGAAGGCAGTTCTTGGACCGGCTGTTGCATGAGAGCAGCCACATCGGATGAATTAAATGAAAAGACAAAAATGCAACAGCCGGTCTGAGAAATGCCTTCTGCAATGGTCGCTAGCAAAACCTATAAAAAGTTAACGAAAATTTTTAAAAAGGCGAAAAGCAATCTAAAATTGTTAGTTGGAATAAAATGATATTTTGCAGAAAATCGCAAGCATTGAACAGAGCCTTGGAGAAACAAATTGAAGGGTTAAATGGACAAACCAAGATGCTACCTCCTGGTTTATGTTTGAATTCTAAGCTTGACAACTTGACAGCCCACAATCTTGGAAATTGTTATATGCATGTTCGGAGCTTGCTACCTTAACCATTGGAATTTTATTACATTGTGAATTATCACATTGAGTCTTGCTACATTTTTTTTTATGCGTGAGTCTTGCTACATTGACTCTAGTACATTGGGAGCATGCAACATGACTTTGTTATATTGGAAATCTATTGTCTTGGGAGTTTTCATTCTTGGGACTTAGTTTTTTTACCTTTTACAATTGATAGTGTGTTAGTGGTTACTTAGGAAAACTAAGTTAAAAAGTGTTAATCTCAGATTTGAATTCCAGGCTATAACTTGGGCCTTGTATCTTTTACCACAAGTCATTTTAGTGAAATTTGAAGTCTTTTGAGTACTACAACAACTTGGGCATTATTCTTTGCGTACCACAAGCCATTATTTTTGAATCTCATCTTCTCCCTCCATCTAGTTGGTTTCATTCCAACAGTTTAATTATACAGCAAGTTTTAAGAAAAGTCGGTTAAAATAAAAGAAAACTACATATATTTGGCCATTGTAACGGGAATATGTGTTGGCTTCAAGTTGTTTTACAGAATTTAGTGTAGGAATCATGCATAGCTGACAATTATCAAGCTACATAGTAGATACAGATAAGCATCTCAATATCAGACACAATCAGCTACGAAAAAAATGACAAGTTGATTTAATACGAGTCGAAAATACAAAAAAAAAAAAAAAAAAAACATTTTAAAAAAGTGAAAACAGAACAGCATGTAAATAGTATCTGAAAGTAAGAAAAACAGATGGCATCATGTAAAAATAGCCAATGACGTGTATCTGACAAATGCGTCTGACCCAAACTTTCAGAAAATTAAGTGTGCTTTTCATGGAAGTATCTAGCTACTTTGAACATTTCAAGTACCAGTATCCAAGAGAGTATGCGCATAATTTTAGATAATCGCATCAAAAGACATACCTTCGCAAGGGATTTGCTGTATCTTTCCATGTATCCTGGAAAGAGGTTCAACCGTCCTCTTTTTGCAGCTTCGGAATTGATATCTAAATACTTTCCAGAAAGAGATCCACCACCTAGGGGGGAATAGGCAAGTAATCCAATGTTGCAGTTGTTTGGGTCGCATACTTCAACCAAATCAACTGCACATAAACAAAACCAATTGAATCTGACTTTCGATTTCTTGATGTGATCGATAGAACATTGAAGGAAATTAGCTAACTGATGCAAAGAAATAGGATTTTCAATGCTTTTGGACAGTGTCTGATATTCAAATAACTCAAAAAAATAAGACAAAAAAGGCCATTCTAAGCTAAAAAAGAATAAAAAAACTAGATCGACTATTGAACCAAGTCTTAAGCCAAGTGAGGATTAAGAGCACATATTGGTCTAGCGAAAGATAATTCCTAGATAAAGAGAATTACATATGAAAAGTTGTCGGGCTTGGAGCTCATAATAGCACATGGAAATAAAACTTCTTTCCCAGATTCTACCCAAGATTGAATTCTAATGAAAGATTAACTGTAAATGATTTACCTTCAAAACGACATCTGAATAGAAGACTATAATTGTTTTGGATGCTAACAATCTTTGGTAGTCCTCCAACCTTTGCAGCATGAATGAACTCCATCACTCCATATGAAGTTTCATTTGAAACACCGATGTAGCGAACCTGCATCCATTGACGAGAGCCACTGAATCTTACAATATTTGAAAAAGTTGTGGGTTTAGAAGGGAAAAATGTTTCCAATGGCACATGATATTTTCACGTGTCAAAATAATTCTTTTGTATAGCAATAAACTAAACAATTGCAAGGTAATGCAACAATATACTTTGTCCAAGGATTACCTTCCCCTCATCAATGAGTTCCTGCAAGGCCTTCAGTTGCTCCATAAATGGCACACTGGGCCTCCACTTTGAAGGATCATATAAGAATTCACCAAATAAGGCCACATAACGATCTGGCCTGAAACAATATATTAAATTCTTTAAAATATGAAACCAAAACACTACAGTGCATCTAAGTCAAGTTTTCCATCTAAACATTAACATGTCAAAAAACCTGCACAGTGAGATACGGTTGCTTACCATTCCAAATGTACACATGGAGCTCATATTGGAAGGACAGAAGCAACTCATTATATAGTATTAATTTAGAAATGGATAAAAGGCAATAACAAAGATTGTGAAGAAGCACAATAAAAGTTTAAAATTTAACTTAAATATGAAAGAATGCCAATGATGCATTTGGGAGAGAAGCATAAAAAATTGCCCGTCCCCTCGGGACGACCCCCCCCCCCACCACCCACACAAAAAAAAAAAAAAAACCCACCACCGCTGCACACACACACACAATGGATGGTTGAAACTCAACTTTGAAGACATCTATAGAGGAAAACCGGGTCCTCCAAGTATTGTAGGGTTGAATTGTGACTCAAACTGTCAGAACATAATGTCCTCCGGTTTGATAGGGATTTGTGACTAATGAGGTAGAGGCTACAGCCCTCTTGTGGGGTCTAAGGTGTTATGCAGATCATCTTTCTCTCACCTTGATATTAGAGGGAAACTCATCCAACGTAATAGCGAGGGCGAGCAACTCAGCACTGGCTCCATGGAAGTTGTCCAGAATAATTGCAGAAATCGGGGACTGTTGCAAGAGGATCAGTCCCCAATTCTCACACAAACTCCGCTCTACAAATGAGGAAAGAGACAAGCTTGCCGAAGGGGGTGTGGACAAAATGGTTATGGAGTTGATAGTGCCACTGTGTAAAGAGTAGTTGGATGTATTAGGAATGTTTATTTTGGGACCCCTTAGATCAGTGTTTTAAAACTCCCCCGCGTCCGCGTTGACTCCCCCAGTCAACTCCCTTTTACCTTGGCCACGTCTGCGTTGCACCGCATCCGCATTCCGCATGTTGCCCTATGGAGTCAATAGAAACTCCTTTGACTCTCCCAAGTTATGACCGCATCAACCGAGTACTCAGCCGCGTCAACCGTGTTCTTGGCCGCCTCTAATTGCTCGATCTTCATATCGTCATACCCATCGAATCGGTTATCAAAAAGAAAGGAGAGAATGAGATGTAAGTGATGAAATCATGGTCCCATCTTTAAAGATAGCCTATAAAAATAACCTGAATTCTGAGGAAGAGTCCTCGCTTTGACTATAATAGAACTGGAAGATCTTGACTAGGGGTGTAAACGAGCCGAGCTTGGCCAGGCTCGGCTCGGCTCGTTAAGGTCAAAGGTTAGGCTCGGGCTCGAACTAGGCTCGGCTCGGTCAGGCTCGGCTTGGCTCGCGAGCCGCTCGCGAGCCTTATCGAGCTTGGCTGGTTGCGTTATATTAAAAAGAAATTTGCTAGCAAACTTCTACTATTGCACTTCTCGGGCACGTGAACATCATTTTTGCAGAGATTCTCGCACATGCAAAGGCCCCTAGCAAAAGCAAAAAAAAGAAAAAAAGTAATCATTACGAAAAAAAAAGTGAATAGCTGAATGTGTATAGTTTTAAATGAAAAATTACCGATTGAAGTTAAAAAGTTATTACAATTACTAAAAATTTACCAACAGAAGTTACGACGTTATGACAATTACGGAAATTACGGAAAAAAGTTATGACTTATGATAATTACGCCTCACCTGTTTCTACTTTATTATATTTATTACTATTATTTTATACGGTTTTTATTAACGAGCTTTAACGAGCCGAGCCGAGCCGAGCCTGGCCTAAATTGGGCTCGGCTCGTTAAGCTTAACGAGCCTGGCAAGCCGGCTCGGCTCGGCTCGTTAAGGATTCGAGCCGAGCTCGAGCCGAGCTTTTTTCGAGCCGAGCTCGAGCGAGCTTCCGAGCCCGAGCCAAAATTGACACCCTTAATCTTGACCATGCATGTCTCAGGGCCTTAGATAACATTAAAGCACAAAAGAAACGAGTGGCGTGGTCCTATAACAAGCGAGTTAAAGAAAAAACATTTGAAAGTAGGATGTCCAGAAGACCATTCTACCAGTGGGAACTAGGGATCCACGGTTCAGAAGCTTTCCTTCACCAATCAAGCGCGGGACGTACTACTGATTGATTCCAGACCAGTTTGGCCGGGGAATCCTTTTTATATAATAGAACGGAAAGCAAGCAAAGCGAATTCCAATGATTCGAGATCTGGATAGCGCATTGAGCTAAGCAGCAGAAATTGGACCTAAAGCGCCGACGCCGCATCCGCGCTGAGTTGACAAGGATTTTTCTTGGCCGCGTTCCGCGTCGCATCCTAGTTTTTAAACACTGCCTTAGATTGTAATCTTGTCAGGAGACAAATTGTTCCCCGCATTGGTTTGGAATCTGTTGTAAGTTGTAACACCGGTGGGATTTAATAAAGACTGTTTTCAAAAAAGAAAGAAAGAAAGAATGCCAATGATGCACTCTGGAATCTAGGACAGGATATTCCTTGAGGCAAATTGATAGGTGTTGAGATGTAATATGATGCAACAATCCCAAAAGTTATGGGGGCATTTTAGGCTTTCTACAAGTCTATCATATTAAAATACATTAGGGATCATGTCGGAGAACACTCAGGTAATCCCTTCTCCCTAACTCTCGTTTCTCTTCTCCTCTTCCCTTCTATCTCTCCTTCTCCTCCTTTCTTTCAACACTTTCCTTAATGTTAGCGGCAAGGGTACAATTAGTGTGAGTAGAAATACAAAATAAATTTATCACCTAGTGAATTGGATTCAAGCCTAGAGATAAAAAACAAATTCACTGCCTAGAATTGGATTCAAGCCTAGAGATAAAAAATAAATTCACCACCAGTGTTCAAGCAGTAATAGAATACTGACCAGTGTATTTGCAGTAAATCAATGTAGTCTATTGAGAGGCGCTTCAGGCTTTTTTCAACACTTTCTTTAATGTTAGCAGCATCAACCCGCAAAATGGTTGCATTTTCACGCAAATAACTAGACCGCTCTGAGTAACCACAAACCTTTGTGGCCACAATCACCTGCATATCATTTAAATACTGGTCAAATGGCCAAGTGTCATCGCAAAACTTTCAGATTTTTCAACTTCAGTGCTTTAGTTTTTTGCTTTTAGAAAAGGATAACATTCAGAATTTCTTAAAATATGCCTAATTGATTTCTTTACCAACTATCTATGGATTAAAGGCTAACATCATAAAAAAATCAATACCAAAAGTGTTTAATCAAGTATGATATTAGTTTACCTTTTTAAATATTTGAAGATGAATTCACGAAAGCTGACTTATGCATGATCTGATCTATAGATTATGTTTTCTTGTAGTACCAGCATATCATGGTAAAATAATATGAATAAACATATAAAAATATGGTTCAAATCAACTGCAATAAATTATCTTTGTGTGGAAATCTGACTTATGGAATATGAATTTAGGAGAACATTACGAATGTCTAAAATAAGTTCTGAGAAGATCCCATACAAATTGTTAAAAGTAGCACATCTTCTTTACTCCATAAATGTCAGCATGCATCTAACCTCTCTAGCAATTTACATTTTTATTGGCCACTGGGGTGTACTAAATCAAGCACCACACTAACAAATTGGGTCATGAAATGGACACACTATGTCACCGACTGCCTTTATCACAGCAACTAATCGAGAACCATATTTCGGGAGTTATGCTAGGTGAACTGCTAATATGACTGAGTAAATAACCGACAAAATTTACACTCGCCACGACACCATGCAAGAAAATCAGTTCTTTGAATTGAACTTAGTTTCTTACAATCATTATTGTCTTTTTAGGTGTTTTCTCTTCCTCTTCACTATACCCTCTGCCACTCGCCAGTTCCATGTTTTGCAATGGACAGATAAGGAAAATTAGGGACAGGGATGGTGAGATAAAGGGGATATCATTTGGTTAATATAGTCAATTTGTAGACTTAGGTTTCTTTTGTTGAAAAGTGAAGTTTTCTCATACTCAAAACCTCAACTTCATTATATCACAACGATGCCTGCTAATTTTGATGCTTACTTTTTAATGAATGGTTGTCCCTGCCCCGTTATTCATGTAGGTCTTTTATAGTCTCCCATATTAAATGCAAAATTTAAGCTGGACCAATTAATGTGCATACCTTATCACGGCTCTGAGACTTCAGCCAACTACCAACATAAAGATCTGTTCTTCCTTGTGTCTCCTTCTTCATTGGAATTGGGTACTGCCAAACACAAAATTGAATGGAAAGCAGTCTGGAAGTTAAGCATATATTTTTTACCAAAGCAAATATTTGAACAAAACTATTTAACTAGAAAGATGTAAGAATTTGTGTCATGGTGAAGAAACCCATAGCATTTCTTATCAAACACTTTTACCTTTAATAAAAATTCATAAGCTAAAACATTGATAGTTTAATATGAGATACATCAACGAACAGGTAATGGCATTCAGAATGAGGTCCCTGGAAATTTTTAGAAACAATAATAGGTGTGGGTACCAATGGGCAATATAATGAAGATATCACCAGTTTGTCCGAAGAGTAATTCTTCATTTGGAATGTCATAAATCACCATTGTTAACTAGCCAACTTCTCCAAAAGCTTAAGCTGTTGGAGAAAGGGATTATTTATCTTTTATACTTTAACACTCCCCCGCATGTGTGGCCCACTTGGCAAACACGTGGCACATGTGGTCCCACTTTCGGCTGACCATCGCATGTGGATTTTTGCTATCCGGGAGGTTTGAACTCGAGACCTTTGGCTCTGATACCATGTTAACTAACCAACTTCTCCAAAAGCTTAAGCTGTTGGAGAATGGCGTTATTTATCTTTTATACTTTAACAACCATAATAAGCAAATATTTCAGTTGTAAAGCTCTGGTTCTTGCTGTTAACTCAGAACTAACTTATTCCTAATTTCTGAAGCTTTCATGTCTATAAATCTTGACATAGATAAAGTGCTCATTTACCTTTTAATGCTAATGAGAGTAATCTCTATCCAAAAAGTTTCTGAAACTAAGGTGTTAAAGCCCTACCATAGAATTTCCACCGGTATTTTTTTCAAGGAGAATGCAGTTCACTGAGTAGGCACTGTGCCAAACAACAAAGTCTTAATAATATTTTCTAAAGAACATGAAAGGCACCACTAAAACCATCAACACTGAACAAAGGAATGCAAAAGAGTCCAACCAGAGCCTAAACCCGTATAATAAAACCAAGCCACTGATGCTGAAGCACTTACAAAGTAAGATAATAGTGAAGCGACTATTGCTGCCTGCCTCCTAGTTTAACAAAATTTATAATGGCAATTTAATGAAAACAAAATTATTTTTCCATCAGAAATATGAGCACCAGTAATGCAAATTTTCAAATCATCTAAAGAAAATGTGTAAAAAATAACGCAACCCAAATTTTCAGCACACTAGTAATTTTCAACAAGGTCCAATAAGGCAATAAGTTTCTCTCTTACCAATAAAATTTGAAAAAGAGAAAGTCCCATCAGTTAAACATGGTGTTATCCAATTGAAAATTAGGATGCCAATCCCAGACAAAAGCTCACATGATATCAAATACTATTGACCGAGAAAAGTAATCCAAATGCATGAATCAAATAAAATAACTTACTGCTTCTGCGGTATCTAAAATATTAATCCCATGTTCAAATGCATAATTAAGTATGTCATGTGCCTCTTTCTCTGTGTTTTGTTCCCCAAATGTCATCTGAAATACCATGAGCTCACATTAGTAATCCTCAAGTAAGAATACAACTACCAGTGATTAAACAATCATTTTCCAGGAGAAGCTTTAAAAAAGAACAAGATAAAAAATAAACTTTCATACCCATTAGTCAATACTGAGAGCAATACATATCCAAAATTACACTTTTTTTAAACATCTTTCTTTAATAATTTGAAAAGTAAATGTATTCATTATACAAAAAGTAAAAACCTATAATACAGTTAACAAAAATAAATAAATAAAAGTCACCCTAAAACCCACCAAAATCCAAAGCTAGAGTATAAACAACTAAAAATACAAAAACGTCGGTCAAGAACATCTTTGCCACATTGATTATTCAAACTTGGGATTCCACATACTTCACTCTAAGACACATATTTTCTCTAATATTTTTTCTCAGTAAAAAATTGACACTTTTCATACCTATTATCCATAAATAAATAGTACAACACATTCTTGCAGATCACCCAAAAACCAAAATTACACTTTCTTTTAGAATCCATCTTTCATAATTTGAAAAGTAAAGTACCCATTATCCAAAAAAGTACACCTAAAATACAGTTAACAAAACCAATCACCCAAACCCTTAAAAAGCCAAAGTTAGAGTAATCAGTAACCATAAGAAAAAAAATAGAAAATCCAATAAAAACCAATATAAAAAGAGAAAAAAACATTTTTCATGAGTACCCACAAATGTAAAACATTTTTTTAAGAACATCTTTGTCACATTCATTATTCAAACATGAGATTCCACACAGACACATTTTCTCTAATACTTTTTCTCAGTAAAAAAAGCACTTTCTTCATACCTATTATCCATAACTAAAAACCCACATTATTCAACAGGCAAAATTCATCTTATACATAACAAGAAATACAAGTAAGTAGTAAAATGACATAGAGATTTACAGTTCCAAGGGTAATTTCGCTTATTTGAAGATCTGAGTCTCCGAGCTTCCTATACTTCAAAGAATTATCTGCCTGTTTTGCTCTGATGGGCGCCATGAAAGTGCTCTTTTTGCCCTTAAAAGTTCTTGGGTTTATGAATTTAAGGCGAGATTTTTCACTCTTGTTGGAGATAAAACCAGGATTTAGAAACAATGACGAAGCCATAGCTTAGACCAGTGGAGGAGACAGGGCAATCTAGAGGACTTTTTAAATCAGGATGAGAATTGTCAACCCGACCGAAAATCAGGTTGGGTTAGGTTGGGGTATCGGGCAACCCGACCCGACCCGACCCGTAACCCGATTAATAGTAATATGTATTGATATTTCACGTTTTTTTTATGAGTTTTGCCGTTTTGGGGGTTTCTCGAATGTTGGTGAATTGGAAACCACAATCTATAATTGATTCATTAATTCATTTTGTATTTCATATTCAGATTTGATAATTGTATTATGTAAAAAAAGAGACAAAACAATTATAGACTTTGAAAATGAATGATGTGTGGTGCTACTAGAGTGGAACAATGCTTTGCTTTTATAGGTAACAAGCATCTGCTCGGCAGGTCAACCCGACCCAACCCAACCCGACTTAGGAAATCAGGTTGGGTCGGGTTGGGTTGGATTAACCAAACCGGGTTAAGATTCGGGTTGGGTTAGGTTAGGGTTGGAGCTGAGGTTGAAGTTTCTGGGTGGGTCGGGTTGGCCTCAATCCGACCCAACCCGACCCGAGTTGCACCCCTACTATTTTAACTGAAACTTCTTGTTATTGCCGACCCAAATTAAAATGTGAAGGTATGGCCAACCACATGTACAAAAGCTAGGGTCCAACTTGGGTCGGGCTCATCCGGAACCTGACCCGATTTAATTTTGGGTTGGGTTAGGGTTGAGGCTTGTGTCCTCTAATTTATCATGATTTTCTTAGGGTTATGTTTTTTTCTTGTATTTTTTCTGTTTGGGCCTAGGTGAACCCGAACCGAACCCGACTTTAACCCGACCTGTTTTGGAAAAAACATGTTAGATGGGTTGGGTTAGGGTTGAGAGATTTAGACGTGGGTCAGGTTGGGTTAGGGTTGACCATTCTCAATCCGAGGCTCAGGTTGGGTTGAGTTAGGGTTGAGGGAATACTATCTCAGATTGGGTTAGTGTAGGCCTCAACCTGATCCAACCTGACCTGAGTTGAACCCCTAACAAAAGCAGATGGCGAATGGGTTCATTGATATGATCAGTGCCATCATGATGAGATGATCTAGCAGAAAGGCATTTCACAGTTGGTTGTTGCATGAGAGAGCAGCCACCTCAAACGAATTGAATTAATAAGACAGAATCTGCTGAAAGTGAGCCTATGTGGCTGCTATTCTTTTCTTACTATATACCTTGTTTTGACCGTATCACACTATGTATCATTTGATAACCCAAGAAATTCTTGTGCTTGTGATTCAAGTATAACCCAAGAGCAGCCACATAGGATCACTTTTCAACAGATTTTGTCTTATTCATTCAATTCATCTGAGCTTGCTGCTCTCACATGCAACATCCAGCCGCGAAATCCCTTTATGAGGAAGTCGATCCCTAGCAAATTCCAGCCTATATTGTTGAGAATCATTTCTAAGCATCAAACAAAGATAGTTATATTTTTTTCGGGTTACCTTTTAAAATCAGAATGCAAGAGGGAGTCACTTGAATTGGAAAACAAAGTTGAGAGGTTGGAGAAGATCATGAAAAGAGCTTTGTATGTTTGATTTGGTTTTAGACAAAGAGGAAGCCATTATAATCATCATTGTTCTTGCTTATAGTAGAATCTTTCTTTGGCCAGCTGGTCGGTGAATTATAGGCAACTTTGTCTGTCACACCCCCAACTCGGCAGCACAAGCAAGGGATGTGGCAGCGACTACATGTCCACAGGGCTCTGTCCCATAAGCATGCAAGGTCTTTAACCGAATTTCAAAATTCTTAATAGGATAATTGCAAATAACATCAATGATGATCAAATAAGCTCAATTTTCATAAATTTGCTGAAGTCATCAGCAAATCTATAAATCTTATATTATAATACTGCTCAATAAAGAATGAAGTGTGGGCCTCTAAAATACGGTAGTTACAATGCAAATTAAGTTTCCAATTATCAAATAAAAACGAGAATAAACTAAATACTTTCGTCTTCCAACATCTTCTCTAGGTATTTCCACTGGCCTTGGTGTGACCAACCCGACTAATCATCTATAATAAGGTAACTTCAGAACGAGTTAGACAACTCAGTAGGGAATCACTGTTAACTAACCAACTTCTCCAATAGCTTAAGCTGTTGGAGAAAGGTGTTATTTATCTTTTATACTTTTAACACTCCCCCGCACGTGTGGCCCACTTGGCAAACACGTGGCGCATGTGGTCCCACTTTGGGCCGACCATCGCATGTGGATTTTTACTATCCGGGAGGTTTGAACTCGAGACCTTTAGCTCTGATACAATGTTAACTAACCAACTTCTCCAATAGCTTAAGCTGTTGGAGAAAGGCGTTATTTATCTTTTATACTTTTAACAATCAGCAGCCTTAACTAGCCTGATCAAGCATGTAAGATAAAACTTTTCAAACAGAGATTTATTTGCAAAAATATAAGTAAACAGATAGATACAATTTCAAAAAACGATAAGAATTCTTAGGTCAATGTATCCCAAAGTTTTGCAGCTACACTTGAAAAATACAAAATGCCGTCCCTGTGGGAGGGTTCACTTTAACATTACCTCGTGGTATAAAAACATAACATTGCTACCAATGTTTAACCCCCACTTGGCAGGATCCACTCAATGGTCAGGATGAGATTAAAACAAATTCCAAATAGAATATATCCGGAGTTCACTAAAACAACTCCAAAACATTAGAATCACACTGCAAAATACGTTCACAATCTAAAATCAATGCTTATTTATCAAATCAAAGAAATTTTTAACAATTCAAATCAACCAATTTCTTTATATACTTGATCAAAACGATTTATTCAAAATAATTTTTCGTAACAAATAAGCTTCAATGGTAGGCTCCCTTTACAAAGCTACTTCAATATCAAATAAGAATCCATAGCAAAATCATTTTTCAAAACAGCTTTCACACAGAATAATTTAGGAACGTAACCATTTTCAAGTTTATTCGACATAAAACAATTCCACTTTTCAACAAGATTCAACTCTAGAATAACTTTTCAAATCTAATTTAATATAAAACTTTTTTTTTAGAAAATAATGTGGTAAAATACACTACAGAAGACGGGAGATCACTTACCTCAACGAAATTCCTTTGGAGATTCGTCTTTTGCAAGAAAGATGATCAAGATCCAGCAATAAGAGATGAAAATCTTCCCAAGCAAACATGATCGTCATTCATCCAAAACTTGTACCCATATTCTTATCTAAAGAGATTGGAGGAATACTTAACAACGGCCTTTATTCCCTTTCTGGCTTCCCGAAGCACTCAAACCCCAATTCACCTATTCAATATTGCCCCGCAAGATAGCCACAGGTTCAAATGGCATCTTATCTAACATGTCACTCGTTTTTTTGAAAATACTATCATGAATGTAACCCATGCACTCATAGTACCCTAGTTATGAAACAAACTAGCGATGCTTCCCCATACTATATTAAAGTATCCCAACCCTTCTTCTACAAATCCTAAGTGGCCGCATCCTTAAAGAACTCCCCAAAATAACAAATCCCATTTGGTAGAAAACTATCTTCCTGCATCTTATGAAAAATAACCAATACGAGAAGAGAACTCCAAGTATCTAATTTTTGGGGTAAAATCATCATTCCCTTATGAGATCATGACACGTGTCATCGTACCAGCCAACAGCCCACATGGCCTCTGCTTTAACTCCTCTGAAGGCCATTCCCCACAATCTCAAGTTCGATAGGGTTCCACATGGATTGAGTCCAATGGACCATCCTTAACCTACATAGTGATTCGGTCCACGTTAATATGGCCAAGTCGAAGGTTCCGTATGTAAGTTGAGTTTATAGTGTCCCTAGCTCTTTTCAGAGTTGAGACACTCGTATCTACTATGCTCTCAGTAATGCTAACACTCTCTACGACATTCAATAAATATAGACCATTTATACAAGTACATTCAACAATACAGGAATTTCCATGCTTAATTAAAACATTTGCAGTAAAATTAACTGAATATCCATTAACAAATAACTTGGAAACTGAAATCAAATTCCTCCTTATTGAAGGTACATATAAACCATCTTTCAAAAATAACTTTCTGCCGCTTGAGAACGCTAGCTCCATGTCACCTACAGCTTGAATTGTAACCGTCTCATCCATGCCCACCTGTAGGTAGAGCCCCCTTCAGTCAACCTTCGGTTTTCCTTGACACCCTACAACACATTGCAAATGTGTGAGATCGCACCAGTAACCACACACTAAGAGAAAATAGGACCAATCACAATGGTTTCAATAATAATGATCTGTGACATACCTTCAGAAAGATTGCCACAATGCATGCTCACTTGGTAAGCCCTGCAATTCCTCTTACCATGCTCGATCTTACCGCAATGAAAGCATCATTTGTTGCTCTGTGACTTCTTCTTAAAGCCACCCTTCTTATTTACTAGGACATTCTTCCTCAAGCCTTTGCCTTTCCTATTCTTACCCTTGCCTTTTGGTTTGGGTGTGGTGGGTATGCTACCCTCCGCAACGAAGGTAGACTTGCGGTTCTTTCTCGGGGGGTTCTCTGCTGACCGAAGCATGTTTAAAAGGTCCGACATTGTGACCTCTAACTTATTCATGTCACAATTTAACACAAACATATTAAGGGATTCAGGGAGAGAAGCTAATATAATGTCAACCTGAGATTCCGCATCCATGGAGGCACCCAACACATCCATCTCATACAGATAGCCCATCATCTTGAGCACATATTCCCTGACAGGGGTGCCCTCCACCATCTTGGTGGATCCCAAGCCTTTCATTGACAACTGCCTAGCAGTGCGATTTTGCTCTCTGAACATCTCTTTGATATTGGCCATGATATCTACGGCCGTCGGCAACCCTTGATACTTATGTTACAGCACATTGCTCACTGATGTCGGGATATAACACTTGGCCATATCATCGTCATTATGCCATTTAATGTACCTATCTTTCTCCTACAGGGAGGCATCAAAATCTGGCACTTTTGGTCCCTCGGCGGTCAAGATGTAGTTGACTTTTGTTGCCATCAGCACTATCATTAAATTCATTTTTTCAGTCCCCGTAATTAGGGCTAGAAAGTTTGTTATCATCTAAAATCCTAGACAAAGGACTGAGGGTTACCATTTCTAAATCTACATGCAAAGGAATACAGAGAGGCATAAGCAACCTTGTTGATAAATTCATTTCATGACTTATATCCATCTGACATAAATTCATTTCATGAATTATATAAAAACCTTTTTTTCTTCAATAGGCATCGGAAGCCCATTCATGCAACATTGGACACTAGCTTTTGCCTCAAGCATTCCCCTGAATGGGTGGATTCATCTAATCCATCATGTCCCGCATGATAGATGTAACACCCGGACCTATGCACAAATGCATTAATATAATCACTTCCTTGAAAATGAGTGTCCTTATCAAAATTGATCTTATGATTATTTCTTTGAAATGATTGTCTTTATCAAAATTGACCTTAAGGTTCTTTAAAACTTACATTGGGTGTTTTTATCAGTTAAAGCATTTTTAAAACACTTTCCAAATTCTAGAAGGTAGATACATAGATTTTTTTTGGTTAATTAATTAGATTTTATTAGTTAGCTAGTTTACAAGTTAGAACCGTCCCAACAAATTAATCCATATCTTTTTATAGATTTAGGTGGTTTTTTGCTACGAATTTAGGTTTAAAAGGTGGGGATGAAAACATCCAAGTCGGTGGCTATAGTTTCCTTTCCTTTTAAAACTAGTTTTGTTACGGAACGACGTTTCTTGTGTCCGTAGTTGTTGATTTTATCACTACTAGAAAAAGTGCACGTGCGTTGGACAAAGGTATTTTACGACAGATAAGTGGAAAAAAACATTTTTATTTTATGGCATAAAGCTTTCCATCTCCCCCTGCTAGTAGGCATGCAAACACTGAAGAAGATTACAGCATTCAGCATATGTGGCTGCAACTACCCCAGAACTCAATTTTGAGCTATAAAACATTGTACTCCCAAAAAAAATAAAAAGAAAAAAAAAACTTATCAAAGTGCAGATCAATCTTGTTCTCAGTTCCAATTGCAAGGTCCATGATTGCCTGTTCTTTCCATTTAGACAGTCTTGACTCAAGCTTTATGGATTTGGGGATGAGAATGATTGCAGCATTTGCTCCAAATGTTTTCTTTTATGGATTTGGCTTTCAGAACACAAGGTAGGATGGGAATGATTGCAGCATCTGCTCCAAATGTTTTCACATCTTCAGCCGTAAACTTTTATTTCATTGTGTCATACAGCAATCTTTCACCTTGAAAAGCCATAATCGATATTAGAGAATTAATAAAGAGAGCATACAATTATTAGCTCATATATGTGATTCCAAGAGAAACTTTTAAGCATCAATAATTTTTGTCTCCAATCATATAGTAGGTACCATATTGGGACACCAGAACTGATTAGAAGCACTATCACTACAACAGAGGACTGAAATGAAACAGTTTCTATGAATATTGTCCCAGATTTTTTCAGAAGATTGCAAATTTTTTAAATATCATTTTTAATGATTAAAATAAATGAAAAATAATTGTTCCATCTGAAAAAAGCCCGGGAAATGTCTAGATTTTTTCAATCTCATAAACAGCTATTAATTCTGAAAGCAAGTGGGTTGAACATCTGTAGAAACAAGTTAGAGAAAAACAAAAAAACAAAGAAAATGAGATAAAAATTACCTCATTATAAATATGTCCTAAATCAGAAGAACTTCCATGAGAAGGGAGACCAAGAGCAGCTCCCTCATTGATAAAGACAAAAACAAGTCCTGAACAGCCTCTGAAATTTCATGGTTTGATGTCAATTACATTTCTCCATGAAACTCAATAAAGAAGAAATGAAACAACATGGAAATCCTGAACCAAAAAATTCAAGTAGAAACCCAAAAAAACAACATAGCTCAAAGATAACCCTTTCTTGCCTCCATAGGTAGATAAAGCCCTTCCTCAAGAGAATTAATGTTGACAAATACCAAATCAGGTTAACATGGTTTGAGTTCTAAAAGAAAACTCAAATTCAATTTTGTTTACTTTTACGGTATAGCGATGAAAGAGAGGGAAAAATGAACTATTGTGGGAACTAATGGAACTATAAGAGCAGAAATACTTTTTCTCCTTTATTTTTAAAAGCTAACTGAAAAGACAACAAAAAATACGGTAGAATTTGGTGCTAAATCATCAGAATAAAATATGTTGTGAGAACAAACAAAACAAACCCAAGGCAGTATTATTAAAGCATAAATCTAAAACGTGAGCATTCAAAAAAGTGGAAGAGAGTAAAATGCAAGCTAGTAAGGATATTTAAATGTAAATCAATTTAAAATATTGTACTAATGGCCACTGCCTATAAATGCATCAATCCATGTTTATAAGAAGTAGAAGACATGATTATAGAGATTTATCATGTAATTTCAATCAAAATCTAAAAAAGTATGAAATTAAATTGAACTTGGATCCAAAGATTAATAGCTTTACAATTTATATCATATTAGTTCTGGAACATAATCCGGAATTAATAGATCTTGAATTCTTGAGTTATATTTTGAGTAGTAACAAGTAACAAATTCTGGAGACCTTTGCCAGATTGGTTAGAAGCTTTTTCCTTTTCTTTTTTCGAATAATCTGGCTAGAAGCTTATATACTTCTTTTAGAATACCACAATTGTCTTTGCCATATCTTTATCTAATAAAACTGGTAGGGGTCCCCGCCAAACCCCAGCTTACTCATATAAAAAAAAACAATTGTCTTCGCATTTAATCCATTTAATCCTCACTAAGCCCCACAAACATTAGGTCTTGAATTTGCCAGATCAGCAACGAAGTGGGCTTCGCTGTGAATGACACAAGAGTTGAAGACTATCCTTAGAGGAACATTAAAACATATGAGAATGGTTTCTTTGCCATTAAATAATATTTCAGCTATTCATGAATGAAGTTTCTCCGGTATACCTCACTAAGCCCCACAAACATTAGGTCTTGAATTTGCCAGATCAGCAACGAAGTGGGCTCACCTGTGAATGACACAAGAGTCGAAGACTATCCTTATAGGAACACTAAAACATATGAGAATGGTTTCTTTGCCATTAAATAATATTTCAGCTATTCATGAATTAAAGTTTCTCCAGTATACCTCACTAAGCCCCACAAACATTAGGTCTTGAAGCCTGGCAACCTGCCTTTCTACTGAAAAACTACATCAGTCTTCACAAAAACAACAACTAATGCCTGAGGAAGGGCTTGAAGATGCTCCTCTACCATAAATCCCAAACGTATAATACGAATGCTAATGACATATAGGGAAAAGGTAATGAAAAATTATTAACTTACATTGGCTCTGAAAAGCATGAGAGTTTGAACAACCTCCCAATGACCATACTGGCAGGTTTGCATCAAAGCTGTATGTTTAAAACTGAGAAACGCAGAGTGAAACTTGATATAATTCAAAGTCATAAAAAAAATTCTCAGTTATAACTTCAAGACAGGTATATTCAAATTAAGCATCAATGTGGGTAGTGAACAATGGAAATTAAGAATTAAACCACTATTCTCCAAAGTGAACATTCAAAGAAAATGCTGTCAATTCTTATTAATTCATAATGACACAACTAACAGGAAAGAAAAAAAACAGAATCTGATGTTTTAAAGGTAAAATTGAGACTGATTACCTGCCCTCTATAATTCCTGAGATTAATTTCAACGCCAGACTCGAGCAAGAGAGAGGCTATCTAAACATAAATAACAGAATAACCATTAACCAATAAAATAACTTTAAGAAAGCTAATAAGAAACATGAATTCAAAAATTAGCCGAGTTTAATTGATTCAAAAGGGGAAAGCAATTGGTATGAATGAATTGACATGGATTACCTCATGGTGGCCTTGAGCTGCAGAGTAATGGAGTAGGGAATTACTAACGCCAAATGTCGAATACTTGGCCAGGTGAGGATTATATTATAGAGCTTTGGCTTCCTGAAGATCCCCATCTCTTGCGGCGGATACCAGGCGCTCCCCAGATGCAGAGCATCCAAAGAATTGCCCATAATGCTTAGAAATCCCATGATCTCTATATTGTGCAAAAAGGGGGGAAATAAAAGATGAAATAAATGAAAACCCTAGTTTCTAAACTGCAAAAATTCCTTACTCATCACCCAAATAACAACAACCCAGATCACCTCTCCTACATATATCCAAATGAATTTACCCATCTTGCTCAGAAATCTCATGATCTTCATAATTTATAAGAAAATTAAAAGAGAAAAGAGAAAGGAGAACCCAATTTATCTCCCCTCACAATTACTTATTTTCAGCCAAAAGAAGAACAACCCTCATCAAAATCTCCCAATATACAACCAGAGTTCAAAAGGGAGAGAAGAAAAAAAAACCTAGTTTCAATTTTACCTCCACCGTGGAATGGTGCGGACCTGCAATCCAGCACAAACTGACACAAAACCCTTCAGGTACGGAGGGAAAAAATGAAAAAAGATTAGAGTCATAGGGAGAGAGAATCTTCTGGGTAAAAAATGAGAGAGGGAAAAAACAACTTTCAATTTTTTACCTGATTCAGTGATTCATGAGAGAGAGATAGGAAAGTGTCGCGCTAGGAATGGAGTGTGTCTCAAAAATCTAAAAAAAGTCGATGACGGAGAAACCAAGAGACAAAACACGCGGCTTACATGCTGCAGGATTTTTACACTCGTCTTTCCAGGCAAAGCAACAATGGAATGGCGAAAATGCCCCAGAAAATGGGGACGTAGGAGGAAGAATTAAAACACAAGGGTATGGAATAATGGCAAAAGATGGTTGACGAATTTTCAGTGGTTTAGGCTTTTAGAATAGAATGGATTGTACTATCATATGAGTGGTGGAAACCTTAAAGTGGACGTAACGGGTGTCTATATTCATAGATTCCTCTCTTGAAATTTAGCCAATAGGGTAGAGGCCACAGGAGGTACAGATGTCATGGGTTAGGTGCTTGGCCAAGGACTAGTTTAGATTGCCCATCTTTTATAGATAGAAAAAAACAGATTTGTTTGGTAAAAAGCAAGGACGAGAGAGACGAACAAAAAGAAGAAGATAGATGGAGAGAGAGAGAGAGAGAGAGCGTGAGAAGGGGGGGGGGGGGGCATAGGTGGTATAGATGTCTTGGGTTAGTTGCCTGGCCAAGAAGTAGTATGGATTGCCTATCTTCTATAGATAGAAAAAAACAGATTTGTTTGGTAAAAAGCAAGGACGAGAGAGAGGAACAGAAAGAGGAAGAGAGATACATAGAGGAAGAGAGATACATAGAGGAAGAGAGAAAGAGAGGTATAGATGTCGTGGGTTAGTTGCCTGGCCAAGAAGTAGTATGGATTGCCTATCTTCTATAGATAGAAAAAAACAGATTTGTTTGGTAAAAAGCAAGGACGAGAGAGAGAGGAACGGAGAGAGGAAGGGAGATACATAGAGGAAGATAGAGAGAGACAGAGAGAGAGAAAGTGTGTGTGTGTGTGGGAGAGAGAGAGAGAGAGAGAGAGAGAGAGAGAGAGAGAGAGAGAGAGGAGGGGGGGTGGGGGGCATAGGAGGTATAGATGTCTTGGGTTAGTTGCCTGGCCAAGAAGTAGTATGGATTGCCTGTCTTCTATAGATATAAAAAACAGATTTGTTTGGTTAAAAGCAAGGACGAGAGAGAGGAACAGAAAGAGGAAGAGAGATACATAGAGAGAGAGAGAGAGAGAGAGAGAGAGAGGGTTCTCTGATTGGAAAATCTTTTAGGTATTTTCTTCTTCCTCTTTATTTGTTTTGATTGTTGTTTTTAGGGTTTGAGTTTAATTTGGATTTAGGGTTTTCCTTTTGGATAGATCCAATGTGCTGATTGTAGGATTCTTCGTAGGTTTATTATTCTATTGAATTACTTAGGTAAAATTAGGAGTCTTGATCCGAATTTATTTTGGGCTAAATTAATGTGGAATTTTCTAAAATCCTTTGGGGTTTTATTTGATAACCATGATTAAGAATGATTTATAAATGTCTTACGCAAATTGATTGAGATTTGACATTAATTTTGAGATTAATTGCTCATAATTTGATTCTTTGATAAGGATTTGAGTCATCTTCTAATTTTACGGATTAATACTAATACTAATAGTAAAATTGAAAACGGAAAAGGAAAAGAGAGCAAGGAATTATATTTTAGAGTGAATATATTAGAGGCATATTTTTTATATGCTATTGGATTTTGAAACTTTAATAGTTTTATTTATTATAGGATTGGAGGAGGACACTTGAAAATTTAGAAGCGATTGTTTTGGGAGTTTACTTTGGGTGGATAAGGTAAGTGACTGTATATCTTATCTAGTTATTTTTCTACGTGCATTCCCTAGAATAAGTTACTTGAAATGGACTGTAAGTAATTGTATTTGATTTCAAAATGGTTATTCCTCCAAAATCAATTGTTCACATAGAATGGATTTGAAATATGTTTTATATAGTTTGGGAAAGATTCTTTGTTCACACCATTGAATTTCGTATGTTTTGAGCCTATGATAGAAATCTATTTTAAATTATACTTCGAGGCAAGCATTCAAATACTACTGAAACATATGATTTGAGATTACTCGTATATATGATATTTTGCCTACTGATCCTTTGAACTGAAAATGTGTTGCACGTTACATTCTGTTTGATTGCCGATATTTGTTTTGAAGGTTCCCAGTCAGACTAAGAACTGATCCCGTTTGTTTGGATTAAATGCTGGCACATGATCCTGTTTTACTCACCTTATGGTACTCTTACTTAACTGTTACTGTTATGCTCGCCATAAGTGGCGACCTATTGAACTGGTCTTGTCATAGGATAGAGTATACCCGTAGTTCCAATGACTGCAGATTCCAAAACTGTTTTCTTTTCTTAACTGTGCACTGTTTACGAAATTAAAAGAAATGTCTTAACTGCTTATCATGGATTAAATCGTGCATGTTTTCTGAAAGCAACTTTATTGTCTTATTCATCGATTATTGAAAAGCTTGCATATTTGATTTTACATTGTGAAATGGATTATTCAATGATTTCCGCTTCTATTATTTTTATTTTAGCATGTTTGTCTCAGCTAGATAAGATTTATAATTGCTTGCTCACTTATTACCTTACTCTTTACATAACTATTATTTTTAGATATTCAAGAGGTTTAGGATCATCGTGGAACGGTGGTTGCCTTTAGGAGATTGTTTTCAGGAACCAGGATAATATCAAATAGTCGTGGTATTAGCTCATTTTAGTCAGACAATGATTTATTTTACTTTACCATGGGACCACATGATGAACCATTTGTAGAACGTTATGCCTTTTTTATTTCAGTTATGGATGAATCCCTTTATTTACCAATTTTATTATGGCATTGTGATTAAGAATTTATCAAACCGACTGGCCAATCATTATTTAAAGGCCTATGTTGAGATCGAAACTGTAAATGACTTTCCTCACAAATGTGGAGTATTTCTTATTGGGCATCACTATTGATCCCATGCGTTACCTGATGACCCATTGCTACCCGTAAGTAATCCTATTTTGGAGACCACTATGAGATAGACCAAAGCCATAAGGCGCACCCACCGACTAAAATAACCCCTCATGTCGAAGGATGTATAGAGGGTCCTGACTGACAGAATAATCTTATCCAAATCCTCATCCACAGGCTATTTTGTAAAGTGATCCAGTTCAGTGCATGAACCATTCACGGTACCCATTCCACCTACTTAGGGTCCACTACCCCAGTGACCGAGATAAGACACCCGAATGCGTATATAAAGGCAGGTCCGATGCTGGTTGTGCACAGGTTCGAGATGTCAAATCCTAACCCCAAAAATGAACTTCTAGGTCTGCAAAGAATTGGAAGGTCATATCTTCCTACCCCTTATGATATATAGGTTCACGCCAATGCTAGCCCACCAATAGATGTCATAAAATAAGATTTGTAATGAATTCAATACAACAATTATTTAGGACATACAATCTAACATTGTGTCCAGGAATAGATGTCCTGTCTCAACCCAACCAGGAATGTTTTAGGTCTAAAAAGAGATGGAATATCATTAATTTCTTCCCATCTCTTAGGGTCTATGAATCCATGGGCATGACCATTCCTACCCAACGATGCTGCCTATGGACAAACGCATGTCAAAAGGAAACAAGCACATCATACACTTCAATACAACAACTACTCAACTACTCAATAGGCTCAGCAGGTGAACCAAAGTACTATCATATGCCCAGGATCTTCGAACTGCATTCAAATTCTTTGTCTTGTTTGATTATGAGTTCTTGAAGTAGAAGAACATATGTATCGATTTTTAGGAGATTTTCAATATGTTTTTGGTATACTTTATCATTATTTATTTACATGCTTCCAAATGTCTATAAAATGAATGAGGGGCGGGCGGCGGGGGGGGGGGGGGGGGGGGGGGGGGGTCATACCGTGCAAATTTGGGGCAAACTAGGAAATTTCATGTGTTCCCCTTTAAATGGCAAAAAACTAGGGGCAAATGGGTCTTTTTCAAAGTTAAACATGATGCATTTCTGTTCCTCCAAAAACATGCAAAATTTGGGTACTTTTGGGAATTTAAAGTATTTTCTATTGATATGTTCAAATTGAGGGTACTTTTGGAATTGCGGCATTTAGGTCATTTAAATGTGTTGAATTGAGGTTCCACGTGTTCTATTGGTCACTTTTTTAGAAGCTTCACATCTAGGCTATCACATATCCATGATCCATCTGGCTGAAGATCATGTTGGGACCAGCTACTAAGGTCAATTTTGTAATTAGCCTATACTAAACTAGGGGATTTGCTTGGGACCACCTGAGATGAATTAAATAAATAAGACAAAATCTGAAAATTTTGTCTTACTTTTTTAATTCATCTGAGGTGGCTGCTCCTCCCAAGCAACAGCGCCACGAAAATGCCTTTCTGCGATGGTCCCTAGCAAATGCCATAAAATAGAATGTGTTCAGGCGCGGGAATCGTCTTTACGAAATCTCCTATAAATAGCACCGACAAGGCTTCAGCCTCTCATTTTCATTTCTGGGAGGGTGCAGCTGAGCTGAGCAGATCTCTCTCTCTCTCTCTCTCTCTCTCTCTCTCTCTCTCTCCGTTGAGATCTGCCATCAGATCAGAACTTACAGTAGATTTTTTGTTGAATCGAGGTTTGAATTTACAGATGGATCAGGTATCTGGATCTTTGCCTCTTTTTTTTCTTGTGATTTGATCAATTTTTGAGTTTTCATAGAAACTTCACCTCAGTAAGGGTTTCTGTTCAAGATGTTATTCAAAAGATCCAAGATTTTGCATTGCTTAGGTTTTTTTTCTTTATTTGCGTTTAATTTTCTGAAACTTCACCGCAGTTAGGGTTTCTGTTCTAGATATTATTCGAGAAATCCAAAATTTTGCATTGCTTAGGTGTTTTTTTTATTTGCGTAGCAATTTTCTGAAACTTCACCTCAGTTAGGGTTTCTGTTCAAGATATTGTTCAAAAGATCCAAGATTTTGCTTTGCTTAGGTTTTTTTTAATTGTATTGTTATTTTCTGAAAACTCTCGGAAAATCTAGCTTCTCTAGAGATTTTTTTTTTCTAGAATTCAAGAGGATCTGACATTTATAAGATTCCTGTATAATTTTCCAACGATTTGTCTTCGATTTCTTATTTTCTTCCAACAGATCTTTTTATTCGCAAGTTTTCTCATCATTTCTGGATCCTTTCTGGCTTTATCCGATTTTAGGTTTTTGAACCAGCAGATCTGTCATTTGTAGGATTCTTTTGTAGTTTTCCAATGATATTTTCATTGATTCGGACTTTTTCTTTGTTTGCCAGCAATTTTTGTTATGTGTAAGGTTATTTTGTGTTCTTCAAGAAAATTGCTGAAAAAATCATCATTGTGTATTGTTAAGGAAACGTGTTCTTTTACGGATCCTTTCTCAGTTCATCTGATTTCAGATTCCAGCTATATCTTTGACGAATCCATTTCAGGAAACTATAAAACACAGCCTAAGTGACTACACCACCGCTAGTTCGCTTGTGAATTCAGATCCTATCGTGAATGAAGAAAATCTAGTGGAGTCGGTTTGGCATGATGACAGCTCACAGCTAATTTCTCTATCAAAACTCATCGCTAACGAAAACTCACAAGGAATTACGGACAACACCTCAGATAAAACCATCGGTCCGAAGATTTTGCATCTTGCTTGTAAACTCGACTCAGTAGACTGCGCCACGGCGCTGCTTGAGGGTCAGACCGGGTTTCGAGTGCACGTAAATTGCTTGGACGGAAGCGGAAGAACGCCTCTGCATAACGCAGCCGAGATGCATTCGAGGAGGTGCGTAGAGCTCCTGATCCGTAAAAATGGAGCCACGGACTTTCGATCGAAAGACGGAAAAGCATTACTCCCTATTGAGATAGCATTGTCGAGTAAAAGGTAGATCAGGATTTTCACTCTTTTTTTACTCAAAAATAATAATTTTTAGCACAAGGTTCCAGAAAGATCGTTTTGAATCAGGTATTATTCGGTTTGCTTGTGTCATCATATTTTGCCACATTGAAAGATTTTCTGTCTATTTTCTTGTTACATAATTTTAGGATGCAGATCCCTTGGACTCCATACGACTCTATTGAAGACCTGCTCCGAAATCTCGCCGAAAGGGTTGTTCTCTGTGTAGAAGAGAAGCTCACATTGTTTGAAATTTCAGTTCATTTTTTTTTAATTTCTTAATATGTGTGGATTCTTAGGAATTAGATGAAAAATGGATATGCATGAGGTTCTATTATTATATTGAAGAGTTTTTGCAGGATTTGACCATCATAAGGTTGCTTGCGGAGAAGACTAAGGATTTGTTGGAGGTTGCCTACAACAACGCAATGGAGGGACGAGTGGGTTCGTTGGCTACTCTACTCGTAGTGGCTGCGGAAAAGGTTATCTCTTTGTTAACAATTAGGGGAGAAGGCGGTGTTAGTTCGAGGGGGGAGACAACAGTGTACGAGTGCGTGCTAAGATCTGCAATGTCTCTCGGCCGGCCAACGGGAGCGATCCCTCACTTTCCTGCAAACAGTGATGAGAAGAGGAAGGTGATGCTCCGCGAGATGGAGCTTTTGCAGCTCTTCGGGGGTATGGATCGAGGCCGCCATACAGACAGGAGGGTCACACAACTTCTCCTAACAGCTTCTCAGGCAAGTTTTTGATGTCTGTGTATGTACCTTACCAAAAAAAAAAAAATTTGTTTTTGATGTCTGTGTAGTTTTCAGTTTCCTCTTTACAACGTGCATGTCCGTGCTTATTAGTAAGGACAGTCACTTATCAACAACTGTCGCGGTTACTTAGACATATGTCACGTGCCATATCTAAGTGACCTGTAGATATTGCACCCTTCCTTTTGCATCATTTGCAGTCCCTTTGTTTGTACCTGACAAGAAACATTTTAAGAAAAGACAAATAGAGGGTGGTTTCCCAAAGAATTCACTTGTGTTGTGTAGCTATTTGACAAATAACCAGGGTCACGACAACGTACTTTCCCACGTCATCAAACATAGAAACTTGCGGTCAGTGAGAGCTTTTGGTCAATTGAAACAGAATTTTTTGGGAGATGATAAATTCGCACCCCTGTTAACGTGAAGTGTGATAGACTTCAACGATTTTTAGGTGTAAAAGGGGTACGAATCATCCTACAAGGGGTGCGAATTTATCATCGCCCTTTTTTCTGCACAATATAATATAGTCACGCAATATAATAAATATATTTATTCTTTGGTTTTTACACAGGCAGGGGATGATGAAGTTTTGGAAGTGATGTTAATGACAAGCATTGACGTAAATGAAACTGACGGAGACGGGAATTCAGCACTCCATTGGTTCCTCCGAGGAAGTTCCGGTTCGCAAGATCTCAGGTTTATGCAGTCCTTGGAAACTTACAGCCATGTCTTAGTCCCACATTCTTGCCTACTTCTCTTCCTTACAAATATTCGGGTTTCCTTTATAGGGTGGCAAAGCTCCTGCTAGGGCACGGGGCGCGAGTGAGCCGAAGGAATAGGCTTGGGCAGACTCCAATCCATGTAGCGGCAGCCAATGGTAATTTACAGGCATTGGAGGTAAATATCCTTCTCTTGACTTTCTTTATTTTGAATAACAGCGACTAAATTCTACAATTTTTCATTGAGTTTTAGTATTAGCTCTTGAAAAAGTTAATAATTTTCAAACTTCATTCTTTGCTTCTTCAAGATCCTCTTGGCTCATGATCGGGATTGCGTCAACATCCCATCGGAAACAAAAGAAACTGCTCTGTTTTTAGCTGTTAAAAATGATTTTAAGGAATGTGCTCAGCTCCTCCTTCAATATGGCGCAAATCCCCAAGTTTTGAACTTACGGTTTGATCCATACTATGTTTTTGTTAACTGATTATTTATTTTTAGACCAAAGCTCCTCAAACAAGTTGATTCAAAATGCATGATATCTTATTTTACTCTTGGGATCTGGATCTTATGTTAGCAATCAAAGGCCGATAGACCTTGCAAAATCACAAGACATGAGGTTTCTCCTCAGCCCCATGAATTTGGGCTTCGGTAAGCAAATCACATATCTTTTAAGTTTATATAAAAGATATAGCACATCCTGTTATTGGGTCTAATATGAATCTTTTTGCCTGTAGGTTACCGTACCATCCCCACCCCAGAGGTGGCTCCCGATTGGGCCAACAACGATGATTCGATTAGAGAGATATGCACAAGATTTCTTAATTCCAAAGAGGAAGTAAACGCTAGTGAAAGGTAACCATCTCGTAGCTTTTTAGAAGTACCAAAGTTCATGTTTTAATCGTCGAGAAACCAACGTGTGTTGCATTCTTGTTTCTGACTACATTTACCAAAATCATTACTTTAGAAGTTGGAGCAATGCAAAGATGGAACTTTGCAAATACTACGAATCTCCCAGTGGGTGCGTGAGGGGTGCCAAGTGCTATTTTGCGCATGGGGAAGAGGAGTTGAGACGCACCAATTCCGGACCGTGGGATGTAAAGCAAGGAGCAACCGTAAGACATGTCAGCAAGGTATAAATGCATGGGGAGTGATATCCGCGATAATGGCACTAGTCTGTTTTACATTTTTGTGATTATCTTTGAATGGCAATATGCTCTTAACGTCCAATTAGAAAAATGTAAAATAAAGTTGGTGGTGCCATTATTAAAAAAATTTACTGCGGCATCAGCTGCTTAATGGAATACTTCTTCTACATAAATGCCAATTGTGTCCTTATTCATTACAATTTATTCCTTTTTCATATTTGATGTAATTTGTACCAACAGTTGCAGCGTATGCCTGATGACCTAAACCGGAAGATTTTCATAGGGGGTCTCCCACCTTCTGTTGACTCAGGTAAGAAGTACTCTTCAAGTTAAAACTTTCCAAACGAAGGAAATTAATTAAATGTTAGCAGTTATAGTCTTATAGTTCAGTTAACATTATGTCCTTATTTCTTATGCTCATCAACCTTTTGGTTTTTACGCTTGCTTGTTTAAGATTCCTTAGGGGATATCTTCGAGAAGCTATTCGGACCTATTGAAGGCGCGAGAGTAATCGGTAGTCAAACCGGGGAGCACACGCAGTCTCGGGGCTTCGGCTTCATTACCTTCAAACACGAGCAATCAGTTACCGCAGCCGTTGAAGCCCACTACGTTACTGTCCTAGACAAGAAAGTCGAGATCAAAAGCGCCGTCCCAAAAGTAGTACTCGCCGAGTTTAACAAACCACCTCGACAGCAACTACGCCAGAAAGAACAACAAGAGTTAAAGACCGACGAGAAAGAAGCAGATCACGGTAATGTGAAACAACCAATTACTCCAAAAGCTTAAGGCCCTGTTCGTTTATGATTATGACAACCGATTGTGAGTGCCAAACCAATTATTGGACTCAAATTTAAACATAAAATTGAATCAAGTAATCAGTTTGGCACCCACAATCAGTTGTCATAATCTTAATGCCCTGTTTGTTTGAGATTATAAACTGATTGTGAGAGCCAAACCTATTATTGGACTCAAAATTACGTTTCAATTTGACTCCAATAATTGGTTTAGCACTCACAATCAGTTGTAATAATCTTAAACAAAAAGGAACATGGCTTAAGCCGTTAGAGAAGCGTTATTTAATCTTTTGTACTTTTAACAGGTAAACCCGAACAGTTATCCTTGGTCGAGAGTATACTCTCCGGCCATTACAAAACAGGTGGACTCGAACCAGCTATTGGCTCAAGTGAGACGAGCCTCCCTTCGTGGGTCCCAATGTTTGCAAAGTGGCTCCCAAGATTTCTATTGGGAGCATCAAAGAGGCTTAAGGATGGAGAATGGTACCCACTCTCTTCACTCAAAGGGGATTTTAGGGCTACCTGCGGCATGGAACTCGATCACACTTCACTCGGCTACCTCAAACTCAGCGATTTCATGCGTTCATTCCAAGGTCTTTGTCGAATGAAAGTCATCCCAGTTGGAAAAGGACCCGCCACTCATATGGTCCTCCTTCCCAACCTCCCTGCCCCCCCTTCTCATTCCGATCACTTCATCCCACTTGGTGATGAAATCCACGTTTACAAGTATCAGCATTCTTCTGACAACGTGGTTCGTGTGACTATGGACCCACCTCCTCCCCCAGTTAATCTCCAAGCATTCACCGCTACCAACTCAGTTTCTGGTGAGAACGATAACCGATTCACTGCCAGTACTGACTCGGGCAATGACTGGACTGTGCCTCGTAGACTCTTGTCTTTCTGTCAACGGGACACCTCATTCCTCAGACCCTGGTACCTTCCACCTGAGAGTGATAAAGAGAGAGGGACACAATCTCTCTCTTTATTCGCCTGTCAATTCGATTATCACAAGGTAATGTTGTTACTGCATACTAGTACCTAACTCAAAATTGCTGTCGATTACTTTATAATTGAACAAACTTCAGTTGAGTCACTTTAATTGATCTACACTGGCAGAATATGCGGGAGAATGCAATTAGCGGCGCGTGCCAGTTATGCAACCAGAGAAGGGCACTTTGGCTTAACCTGCTCTGCGGGCACAAGGTGTTATGCGATTATTGCAAAACACACAGACCCGCACCGGCCACATGCACCAAGTGCCACCAGAACGTGCAGGTTTTAAGACATGAGCCATGGGATAAACCTCGGACGGAAAGCTTAGAGGTAATGTCAAATTGTCAATAAGCCCCAGTCCAGAAGTAATCGACCAAATTAATTACCCAGATTTACGAGATTTTATATGATGTGTGGCCTTATCAACCCCTACTTTTTCAATAAGTATAGTACGGCCCACGCCATGGGATGATCCAAACAGTCCATTTTTTTGGGATAGAAATTGTAAATAGGATGTGCCTCAAAAATAATTTTCATAGGATGATCCTAACCCTCTAGAGGCACTGCACATTATGGAAACTTCTATATATTGGAGGGTTAGGATCATACTATGAAAATCAATTTTGGGGCACAACCTATTTTCGTTGAACAAATGGACGGTTTGGATCATCCTATGGGGTGGGCCATGCCGTACTCTTCGTAAATTACGGGCCCAACATCATATAATATCTCTAGATTTACATGCTTTAATTGAATCCGTATCATATTATCGGTACGTTGATGACGATGCAGCACTCACCGGCAAGCAGCAGTGCATCCAAGTCTCCCATCTATGAAGGAAGCCCCTCAAGCGTGGGAAGCATTGAAGGGAATAGCAGCAAAATAAAGTGCCTGGTATGCAAGGAGAGGGAAGCTGTGTGGGCTAATTTTCCATGCGGGCACAAGGTGTTGTGCAGTGCGTGCAAAAGCGGCCAGAAAGCATCCGGCACGTGCCTGCTCTGTCGCTCTCCAGTGAAGAACCGCATCGCTCTCCAAGAAGAGAGTCATTCCCCACTAAGTTCGTGAGTGGTTTCTTTACTTACATGCATGCATGCGTGATTTTTTAGTTAGGAGATTATGAATGGCGGGATGGAGGAACGCTCGCTTCCAAATCCTAAATAAATAAGAAAGCGAGCCCCTCCGATTTTGGTGCCAAGTTCCGCATATGATATGGTTCCGTTTTGTTGTTTCATTTCATATATACTAAGTTGTATTGACTTGAGCCCGTACTGAATTTTTGAAACCCCATTGAGTTGTTCAATAGTAGCTTAGAACTATTGACTAAATTGGTTTTATATAGTGCCCATCTATTGGGTGATTTGACTCTTTGTTATGTGAGCCATTACTAGGCAACCTAATCGGTCCCGACATTAAGCTCAACTAAGTTCCATTCCATCATCACATTAATCGAGGGCTAGGATCATCCAGTGATGATGAGATGAGGCTAATGGGTCAAAATTGTGATTGCTAACAAGATTCATAATTGTATCACCGAACACCTATGATAAATCCATGTTGTACAATAGCCATTCTCGTTAATGAAATTAGTAAAAAATTTCACTTTAAAAGAGGGCGATGATATTTTCACCCCCTTCAGTACGCATTCGCCCCCCTTTTAAAAGCGTTAAAGTTGCTCACTATTCACGTTATAAGGGGGGCGAATGCGTAATGCAAAGGAGGTGATCGAAATATCATCTCCCTAAAAAGAAAGGGGAATGATACATTCAACCCTTTTTTACTTGCAAACGATTTCTCCACCACATTATCTTCCAGAACTCTAGTCGCCGACTCCCACCATCCTATAGACCCAATGGCTCAGAATATTCGAAGCCAGATCAAGGAGGGCTGGAGTTGGTTCCTTAGGTCAAGATTCACCGTTGGTTCCTTAGGAAGCGAAAAACAAAGGATTTCAAAAACTACAATCAAAGCATTCATCATTCACATACAACCAAAGCACTTGCATTCAATATCAATAATATTTGCAAAGATAACAAACAAATCGCCAATACCAAAAAATAAAAAATAAAATACCAATGATGCATAAGCAGGGGTGGAGGCACATATAGCATGAGGGATTGAGGAGGGACATGGCCCCCCAATGACTTGCAGAATCTCGGGCGCCATATAATTTCTCATCATTTGCCTATAAATAGTGGGAAGAAGAAAAACAAATCCCTCAAAAATATTTTTCTTGTAAACCAGACAAAGAGGAAACGGAACTTTTGAATGAATTCCAATAAATCTTCATTGTTGAGGAATCATTTATGGATCTACTTTTAATTAGTGATAACAAATTTTATAAGTAATGAATTGTGTAGTGGACACTCAAGATCATTCAAAGATCGGGTGGCCTAATGGATAAGGCCCGCTCCTTCGGATCCGGATATTGTAGGTTCGAGTCCCATCGTGATCATATCCAACGATCTCCATAGCATATGTGTATGTTTTTTTAGCTCTCCGCACAGAAGGATTGTCAGAAGAGTTTTTATACGGTGTAAGCCAGTATAGTCCCGTATTTTTCAAAAAGTATTGTACGGACCACACTATAGGATGATCCAAACCGCCATGTGATGGGCCATAACGCAAACACTATAGGATCATTTCCATAGGATGATCCTAGCCTTCCTAACCTCCATGCTCATGAACTCATGAAGGTAGTTCCTCTATAGATTGGAGGGCTAGGATCATCCTATGGAAAATAGCTGGACACATACTCACACGGTGAATATGTTTTCACCAAAAGTATAAATTCGCAACCCCTGTAGGATAAATCCCACCCTTTAAAAAGTGTTAAAAGTCTGGCACATACCCTCCTTTAAGAGGGGGCGCGAATTAATCATCGCTCACTTAATATTGCCATCCAACATCGAAAAATGTTAAGATAGTCTGAAATAGGAGTTTCTATATGATGGCCGACCGGGTAAAAACACTAAAAAAAGGTATTTTGACGAGATCAGAAATCAAGGGCTAGGTCCCTTGCTATTTTGACGGTCGGGCATCATATAAATTCTCCTGAAACAGTGCATTCATTATATTAAAACAAGAGTATTATTTATGAGTAATAGCCCATATTCCAACATGTTTAATTACAATATATAAGCTAGCCAAACTCCATGCCCATAAAGGCTTGTTTGCTACAATTAAAAAAAAGAAATACATTCCCACAATTCTAGACTCTTATAGAGAGGCCCATCCCTCAGACCTATACCATGGAGCAAACACCATCATCTCCTCACCTCTGTTGTACTTCAACCTCCTTGCTTCTGCTCTGGAAATCTTGTAGGAATTGATGAGGACGTTTTCCGGCATGCCGCCGAAAACCGAAGCCTTTCCGGCGAGAGGGCTGATCATTGTATTGTCGTTGGTCTTAAAGGAAACCCATTCAAAGCCCTCATTTCCGGCTTCTTTCAACACGGCGAACATTTGCGGAACAATCACCAGCTGACCTTGATGGACTTCTCCATCAAAGACAGATTTCCCTTTGTTGTTGACGATTTGAATTCGGGCATTTCCCCTGGTGACATACACCACACTGTGGGCGTTCATGTTCCAGTGAGGTGCAAGGAGAGCATTCTGCAACATTTGTCATTGTACATGTGTTAGAGTGTGAGATATCTTACTCTTAAAAAAAGAAGAGTGTGAGATATCTCAACCCTTGGATAATCAAGGATTAGATGAAAGATATATAAAGATATACTACGATGAAATTTGAATTTTACTAGTCCCTTATTACTTTCATTAATAGTAACATGTGCTTAGATAAGCAGTATAAACAAGTGATAAAATAAAAGGTAAAAATAAGGATCGATTAGGAAAAGATAAACCCAATCTAAACTACTTGTATAATCTACCTACCTAACATATTAATCAAATCCAACAACCTTTCATCTAATCCTTAACCATCCAAGGGTTGAGATATCTCACACTCTAACAACATGTGACATGATGTCCAATTTTTCTTCGAAAAGCACAACAAACCAAGTTATTGACAACAAAAAAAATGCTTCTAGCAGGGAAGAGGGCCGGAAATTGTAGAATCTTACGTGGGCATCCATTGTTCTTTAATAAATGGTCTGAATTGAAGAGTGAGATTAAGCGTGATAATGCTAGATTTACCTATTGATTAAGTGATCATTAAGAGGTATAAAGGTAATCAATGCATCTGAGTGTTCTAGTGTAACATGGATGTCGTCTTCTTTTTTTAGAAAGTAACAAAATTTTATTCCAAGAAGAGAATAACATCCATCCAGGGACAAGATGTCCCCAGATATGGATCAGAAGAGATACATAATATCAGATTCCGGGTAGGCAAGGGCAACATGGATGTCTTAGTATAATACTAAGTTAACTTCATGAGGATTGGTAGTTTATTAAATTGATCTAGATCAGGTCAATTAAACTGATTGGAATTCGGTAATCGGTAGAACACTAACAATGTTTTGTCATAAAAAAGAGAGGTTGGTATCTGCTGCCATCTAACTAATGTGTGTGTGTATGTGTGTGTGTGTGTGTGTGAGAGAGAGAGAGAGAGAGAGAGAGAGAGAGAGGATGGAATCTTGTTCTTCCTTATATTACTTACCCTGTATAGAACTCCTCTCTCAGCACTCATTTGAAGATACTTGAGAATGGGGAGCTTCTGGCTGTTGAGGCTGCTGATAAGTCCCCCTTGAGGAGAGTACACATCAGCATGTGTGGGGTCCACAATGTTCTGCTTAAGTCTTCTGTTGCATAAGGTCTCTTCTAAGCCATTCCACCTTCCCTCTTCTTCTTCTTCCTCTCTCCTTGGCGGCCTTCCAATCTCAAGCCCATCTTTTACGGACACGATTTCGCCCCTCTTGTCTTCCGGATTTTGGAGCTTCCTCGCCGTCTCCATGCTCACACCGAAAGCCTTCGCGAGTGACTGAACGTCAAACCCATTGAAGATGTTATTTTTTGACGTCACCTGGAGGCGCGGCTCATGTTCATATGACCACCTGAATTGTCTTTGTAGTCTTCCGGCGAGGTTGAATTTCTACAATTTAGTAAGAAAATGGTGAAAATTATGCTCCTTTTATACAAAAGCGGGTTACAAATACACACTCATATAAAATGAGTTGCCACTCTTTCAACTTGTCAGTTCTGCAGTGTAAGAAATTAATCTATCTATCATATATACTAAGTATGTTTCTTTCTGTTGTCATTCACCTTTTTTACAAGAAAACTTCTTATTGGAAAATATTTTTAGTGTTAAATCAGTTTTTCCACTATGAATTGGGTTTAGATACATTTGCTAAATCCGTTTTGATTTAGGGAAATGATTTCTGCGCTCCAATGTTTTGATAAACATGATCTCCAACTATTGTTGTGTAGTATTTAAAGGGCTGGAAGAGGAAAATTACGGTTTTCAGAAAGCTCTTAAAACCCTTCAATACTGTACGACAAACATGTCGAGCGCATGTTTATCAAAACATTGGAGCGCTGAAATCATTTCCCTTGATTTATCCCTATTTTTCTGCTAACCTTTAGGAGCCGTTTGGATACGCGTATTTTAGAATCCAGGTTTTTAGGTTGAAAACAGTGTAAAAGAGGGTTCATAGTCAAGCTGTTGTATGCTGTCCTAGCAGCATTTCTTAGATTTTAACTAAGAAAACCAGGTTTCAAGAATCTTAGGATGGGTGAGAAGTTTCTAAAACCTGGTTTTCTTACTTAAAATCCAAGAAACACTACTAGGACAGCATACAACAGCTTGATCATGAACCATCTTTTATACTGTTTTCAACCTAAAAAACTGGATTCTGAAATCCGTGTATCCAAACGGCCCCTAACCCACTACTAACTCCGTTTTCCATTTCCCGTTGCTCGGGCCTCTCTAATTTGGGTTTGTCCATCTCTTTAATATAAATTTTACCATTCCAAAAAAAATATACATGGCTGGACTACACCCATGAATAGTAATAGGTGGGCCCACACCATTTTACACCTCATGTTTTGATTTAGTAGGGCCCACAATCTCAACCCAAATCCATGCAAACCATTTTAGATCCCACCATCTCTAACAAAATCCGTGCAAAGGTTGAGGCCCTATTTTAAACCATGCATGTTTTGATAGGGCGGGTCCCACCAACTCCACTCAGACACATGCATTAGGTGAATACGTGGGCCCACCATTTTACACCTCATGTTTTGATGGGTTGGGCTTGATGGTTGGGTCCATTATTTTACACCAAGAATGCTAGTATTAATATATGTATGAAATCTTCTTAGAGTAACACAAAAATGTCCTCAAGTTTTTACCGATTCAGCAGTTATTCGGCGGAGTTGACTCGACTCGACCCACTTTCGAGTCGAGTCAGTTTTCGAGTTTTCATTGGCTTACTCTAAGGTTTTGATCAAGATGGTTGGCATTACTGCTAGTGTCAAGGACGGAGACCCCGACGACTGGGTCCTCGCCGTCGTTGTAGGTCCAGTAAGCAACTCCGGCAGGCAAGGTGATGATGTCTCCCCGCCGGAAGTATAGGATCTTTTGGTGTTGGTCTCTGTATCTTTGCCTCTGTTCTCGTTCACATTGTTGGGAATGTGGAGAATATTGGAATGTTTCCGGGCATCCAGGGAATACTGCACTGATGACTCCCCTACCTGCATGGATATTCAGAAGAGATTAAATGAAGCAATTTATCATAGAAAAATAGCTCCCTATTATTAGAATATGGGACTTTGAACGCCACAAAAAATTCCTTATTTGCAAATGGGACATTAAAGCCTCTTGGTAGCCATTAACTATAGGATCTGCAAAACAATTACAAAACATGAGGAATGCTAAACTCAAGGGCTCCCTTGCAAAAATCAGATGAAAGGGTGTCCCATTGGTTGGACGTCACCAAAGTGCATTTATAATTTTCTTTGTTTTTTACACTTTGGTGATGTGCAACCAATGGGGGCGCCCTTTCATCTAATTTTTGCAAGGGCGCCCCTGAGTTATCCACAGGGGATAGTCCTGCCCTAAAAATTGGGCTGTGGATACCCTATGCAAAAAAAAAAAAAAAAAAAGACGCCCCTGAGTTTAGCATTCGAACAACTCAATTCAAACCCATGCATAGGGTGGGGCCCACCATTTTTCCTCATGATTCAAAACTTAGCATTGACTGTCATGGGTACTTCAGTCTTTTTGCAAGGTAATTTATTGTCTTTTCACACATAAGGAAAAAAATCTACCATGGGCATTTTGGTCTGATGGCATGACCGATTTGAAAAATTCACTCAAACGAGCATGATGACTTTATTTACAAATTTTCAAACTAGAAGACTCTTTTTGTAAAAAAAAGCAAAGTAGATTTCTTTTGCAAAAACCTGAATGTTATTTGGGAAATGTTATCAGCACTACTATATTTTGATGATCGCACTCCTCACTTTATTAAAAGGTACAGTATGGCCCGCACCATAGGATGTTCAAAACCGTCCATTAGATGGGCCACAGCCTAAATAGGTTGTGCCCCGAAAATCATTTCCATTGGCTGATCCTAACCCTCCAAAGTGATTTTTGGGGCACAACCTACTTAGGTTGTTGCCCATCTAATGGACGGTTTGGATCATCCTATGGTGCGGGCCATACCTTACATTTTAATAATGTGAGGAGTGTGATCATCAAAATATGGTAGTGCTGATAACATTTCCCTATTATTTTTACAGGTAAAATATTTAAGGAGGTATACTAAACTGAAAGGGCGCCCTTGCAGAAGTCCTTTCAGCTGATTTTTCAAAGGGCCACCGAGTTTAGCATTACTCTTATTTAAGTGGTGCCCAAAAATGGCAAGAGATGAAGATGAAGATGAAGATACAGGAGAGTTAATTGAGGGGGCAAGCCTTGGACAATGTAGATGAGACTAGGCGCATTTGTGAAGGAAGGCAAGTGAAGGCCTCTAGGTTGTATGATTTGGCGAGTGGCTGCAACACCAACACACTTCAACTGCGCATTTTTCTCGTCCCAATACTCTATAACACCGGCCTCCGATTCGACTCGCCTGGTTGGTTCGAGTGCACTTAGTCTCTCGACAGAGCACTCCCTTTGCTCTCTGAATTTGCGCTCCTTCCTTCCCTGCCAATGCCATGCTCTTCGCTCTATTTTGCCTAGAGACCCCTGAAATAAGAGGAGAAGGCAAATAGCAAGAAGAGATAAGAAAGAAGTAGGCATGGAAACAGAAGAGATGATGGTGTGAAGAAGGAGATTGAGATGGGTTGGCATTTAAATGCTAGAAAGGTGGAAGAGGGATGGACACAAGTGGTGGTTGATGAGAAATTGCATTGCCATTCTTTGCCATTTTTCTCAATGCATGGCTCTTTGGCTCAACCGGGAGCACTGGTAATACTACGAAACAAGGGGCCCACGTATGAAGCTGTGTCTTGTTTGGAGAAGCTACCGAAAGGAGGTTATTGTTTTGGGAAGTGATATATTTGCGCCCCCCCCCCTCTTTTGCACTTGGGACAACCCCTCTAGTGTAAATTTTTTGAACATACTCATACTTTTCTTTCACCTTTATGATTGAATTTAAAGTTATATCATACATTTGAGATAAGGATGCATGCTCAACAAATTTCTTCCCTTTTTTTGTCAGTGGTAAAGAAAAAATTGGATTTCGCTACACTGGAATACCCGCTTCTCAGATAATGAATCAAAGTTTACACTAGCCCAAGATCCACAATTGAAAGATAAGAAAAACAGTTACCAACAGATGTTGTAAGATCCTACATCAGAGAGGGAGAAAAAGTTCATAGGCTATATATGTGAACTCTCCTTCTCACTGTGTTGACGCATTTTTAGCATCTCCAAGAGGCAGGCCCGGCTGAGTAGGTCGGGCACGGTTAGTGCTGCTGGAATACAAAACTGGGGAGAGTGTGGGAAGACACAAAATCAGACAATATTTACACAGTGGAGTCGCGGTGTGCCATAATGGTATCAGAGCCATGCCTCTCACAGCATTGTGTGCCAAGTGAGGACGCTGGGCCCTAAGGAGGGTAGATGGTAAGATCCAGAAAGGGAGAGGAAGCTCCTGGGTTATACATGTGACTCTGATTCTCCATGTGTAGACTCGTTTTCGGCATCTCCAAGGGGCAGCCCCGCGGAGTGGGTATTACACTAGTAGTAGATTTCTGCTCCATTGGATATTATTTCTGCAGAGGCACAAATTAACCTTAAAGAAAGCAATCTAATCTGTTTTTCATTTCGTCGCATCGAACGGTTATCATAAACCCATCAATTTTTCTCCACTCGTAATTCTCTAGATTGGGTGAACTCATAATACAAAAATGCAAAAATTTGATTCAACTCAAATGAGTCCAGTCACCTCGGACGAATCATCAACTCAATAAAAACTAAAACACGCCTTTTATATAATAATAGTATGTGCATATTATGTATAAATATCTACATTTCTTATATAAGTTTGACAGACATTTAGAATGCAAGCAAAGTCGTTTAAGACATTTGAACCAAGGTTATTTTTTGTTGAGTGTCCGAGTCTTAAGGCTGTCTATCACGTTTTATACCCGTTACGACCGGATAATTGCCGAGTCAACTGACTTTACGAACAAGTCGAGTCAACTCGGTAGAGTTACAGCAGTATAGGTGAACTAGTGTGACTTAACCGGTTCATGACATGGCAGATTGCAAGACAACATGGTGTTGGTCGAACCAGCTAGCCTAGTATATATTTGCACAATTGTACATGCCATGAAATCCATAATCTAGGTGTCTATGAGTCTATGACTCGGGCTACAAGTGGACTGGGTTTTGACCAAGTTGGGCCATGTTAATCCTTGCTCAGCCTGATTAGCCCTGTATTTCTAGTTTGAACCCAACCCAAATTCAGTTGGGCCTCGCCTTGCTGGGCCCACACTTAGCAGCCCAGGTCGAAGTCCGGCCCACTTAGGCTAAGTGGCAGAAAGGTACGGCCCAAGCCTCGACCACAGTGGGCTGGTTCCATTGGCCAGGCCCAACCCTGGACAAAAAAAACTGCCTGTTAAACAACTTAATGAATATGCTGGAACCAAGTGTAAAGGGTATTTAGGCATTATGTTAAGCTATAAAAAAAGAAAGGGCAACGTATTCTTTCATTCCCTTAACTTTCAAGCTACCTTAGAATCTTTACAACTTGTTGGAAAAGAGAGGTCTTGCTTTCCACAGACCATTGTAAGGGAATTCAAAAGCAAAGAAAAAAGAAGCAGATGGAAAGGCATTTTCTTCTCATATGAAATGATACCTTGCAAAACAAGTTACGATTCTGGCCCTTGCCACCTACTTGGTTTTACAGAAAATAAAATATGGACAAAGAATAATCCAAATGACCAAGTGCTCTTGTTTTGGCTTAGATCTTGGAAATTATCTTTCTTCTCTTTAGCCTTATTTTGGATTGCAGGAAATTTCTGGAAAAGTGTAGAAAGGAAGAACATTTCTAAAATTTCCTACTTCTTTTACACACTAGAAAAGATTACTTGAACCAACCTTAGGTAGATGGGTCTTTGATTTATAATAATATCCCTCTAGAGAAACAAAAATCTGTTAAATATATTTTTTCTTGCAGTACAAACAGTGCCTTAGGCTCTCTTCTTTTTGGCCTTGAACACCATAGAGAAGGCATTTCGCAGATGGGTGTTGCATGTGAGAGCCACCACCTCAGATGAATTAAATGAATAAGACAAAATCTGCTAAAAAGTGAGCAACAGGCCATCTGCGAAATGCCTTGTGCAATGGACGCTAGCAAATCCCATTAGTATAAGATGGGTGTGCTAAAGCAGAATCTTTTAGTCAAATATTTTGCGTGGTCATCCAGCAAGCGTGCCGAAAGAATCGGGTTCGACTGAAAAACACTCTGATTTTCGGACAATTACATATATACCATCGTGTGCTGAAAATAGTCCTGTTTTCTATATATATAAAAAAACATTTCTAAGACCATATTTCATGTTTGATAAGAAACAAATGCTGAAACCTCTATAGATTTGAGAGTTAGGATCATCCTATTGCAATATGATTTTTTAGACACAACCTACATCGACCCCACAAATCAACGGTTTGGATCTCCGAACAAGGCGGGCCAACTTTATTTATATTAAAATAAGCGCTGCTAGGTGCGGGGCATAATATAAAAACTCATCTTGCCTTATTGGCTACTAATGCATTTTTGGGAAGAGCAATGATAGACACAAGGGAGCCTTTGCATAAAGAGTGGGAAAAGGTCTTTTCATTGGATCCACATCATTTTTAGTTACATTTGATGACGTGGATCCAATCATGAGCCCTTTTGCGGCTCTTTATGCAGGGCTCCCTTGTATCTATCATTCCTCTTTTGGGAATTATAATATCCTCCTTCATTTGCCAATTAAAAATGTGTAAGTACTAAAAGAGTGCAATTACTAAGGTTAATGATATTGACACTACCATGTTTTGATAATGAGACAAACCCACCTCTGTCATTTCCTTTTTTAATTGGGTGATGAGAGCTAAAGTCACCAATTAAAAAGGAAACGACAAGTTAGGTTACTCCCATTATCAAAACATGGTAGTGTCAATATCATTAGCCTATTGGAAAACTGGAATATAGATATCACGAGTTTTTATATGATGCCCGATCGGGCATGTTGGGGGCTGCCGTTGGATCAAACATCAAGGGTGACACTTTTTTCAAGGTGATGGGGGCTGCTGTTGGATCAAACATCAAGGGTTGCTTTTTTTTTTTTTAAGGTCATGCCCGATCGGGCATTATATAATTTCTCAGATATCACATCCGTTACCCAACGGTTGGTTCATTAAAGAGTGGCATTTCTGATGTTTTGTAACAAAAACCGGGCATTTTTACACCCCCACTCATTAAAGAAAAAAATGATTAGTAAGCAACCACAAAGCACCCTTGGCCGCGACAATAAAAACCTCATGCTAAGAAAATCCGTGCTCCAAAACTCAAACTCTCTCTCTCTCTCTCTCTCTCTCAACTGTTCATGTCTTGCTTGAGCCTAGAGAAGAAGCTTCAGCCTGTTAGACAGGTGTGGAAGGGCTTCACTTCCAAACTCAAAACAAAAATACGCAAGCTCAAGCACTTCAAGCCCATTAAGAAGAAAAAAGATGGGCTCAAAAAATTTCTCGGCATCCGCCGAGGACGCCCATCCCCCCATCTTCCACATAAAAGACAGCCTCAAACTCGACCACCCACCACTCTTCGCCACCATCACCATCACCGCCGCCACCGCCTTCATCAAAGCTTTGCACCCGTATACGTGGACGAGCTCTTCAACGAGCCAATGAAGATAGTCGAGACCCAAACGACCAAAGTGGTCGAGAAGGGTGCAACAAGTGGTAAGATGGTCGAGCCCCAAACGAGGAAAGTCGTTGAGAAGGGTGCAACAAATGGCAAGATGGTCGAGCCCCAAACAAGAAAAGTGGTAGAGAAGGGTGCAACAAGTGGTAAGATGGTCGAGCCCCAAACGAGGAAAGTCGTTGAGAAGGGTGCAACAAGTGGCAAGATGGTCGAACCCCAAACAAGAAAAGTGGTAGAGAAGGGTGCAATAAGTGATGGCAATGGGTGCGAATCATCTGCGGCGATGGTGGTCTCACCGCCGCCACTTTGGGGAGTGGATGAAAGAGCAGAGAAGTTCATTACCATGTTCCGCGAAGAGATGAGGCTCCAAAGGCAGAGATCTTTTGGGGAATATGAGGAAATGCTTGCTCGGAGTGCTGTGTAGTAGTTTTCATAATTTTGGTCTGTTTCCTTTTCTTTCTTTTTTTACTTTTGTATTTGTATCTTTTATTTGGGTGTAAGGTTTGTGTTTCAGTTTGTATAGTTTGTTTTAATGTATTTAATTGAGGTTAGCGAGATTTGGGTCTTTATAAGTATTACTCTATAATTGAAGAAAACTTCTCCAGCTTTAGATTCATCTCAGCTCATGATCTGTGGCAAGGATGGTCAGAGATATGCAACAACATAGAGATGAGGCCAGTCATCTCTCAGGTTTGGCAGCCTCCCAGTAGTAGGTTCCTAAAGTTAAACTTTCATAGTTCTAATTTGGGGAATCCTGGGCCAGCTGCAATATGTGGTCTACTGAGAAATAAAATTCGTACCACAATGTGGGCATTCTCAAGCTCCATCGGAATTGCCGACTCTAATGAGGCAGAGATAAGACCATCAAGGAATCATGATGTTAGATAAGAATGTTCTTGATAATGCCACAGTGGAGAGTGGAGGGTGACTTCTTGACTGATATAAGATGGCTAAGGGGTAGCTCACCCAGCCTTGACGGTTTGCACGTTGGATAGATGAGATATTGGATAGAGTGACAGGTACCTCTATTCCATTTTATCATGAGAAGATTGGTCAATAGTGAGGCTGATAGACTAGCTAGGGAGGGTGTCTCAAGAGAGGAGTTGGAAACTTTTGACTTATTGCCCCAGTGAGGGGTATTGTCTTGTGCTTGATTTTTTCTCCTCGGTTTCTTTTTTGTATTTGATCATCCCGACGCTAGGGTTTTCGTGTGATTCCTTCTCTATTAGTATAATTCTTTTCCATTCAAAAAAAAAAAAAACCAAAAACCTTCTTACTCTAATACTTAATGGCTTCTTGTAGATATGTGGTTTCTTTGGATTAGGCCAATTGGTCCCTGTATGCAAATAAGATTAGGGGAAATGATGTATGTGCCAAAGTGTTTTGGTAAACATGCGCTCCAAAACATGTAGTATTTAAAGGATGTCAGAGGATATTACGGTTCTCAAAAAGCTCTTAAAGCCCTTTAAATTAGGGGTGTTCAATCGGTTATAACCGAACCGAAACTTGATAACCAAAATAATTTTGGTTATCAAATTTCGGAAACTGAAACCGAACCGAATTTTACAAAAACCGAACCGATTAAAAATTCGGTTATTCGGTTATAACCGAATAGTGATAGAAAAAGACAAAAAAATCTATTTGGACGGTTTGATCGGAGGGCTACGATCAATCTATCGAAACGGTTTTTTAGGCACAACCTATTGAAGTTGTGATCAATCAAATGGATGGTTTGGATCATCCTCCAGAGTGCCCAAACACAATTTTTTGAAAAAATAATGTTTACTTTTGGTTAATTTCGGTTATTCGGTTAACCGAATTTTTTCCCGAGATAACCGAAACTGAATAACCAAATTAACCAAAAATAAAAACCAAAACCGAACCGACCGAATCAATTCAGTTCGGTTCAATTATTGGATTAAAACCGAATAATGAACACCCCTACTTTAAATACTACACGACAGACAAGTGGAGCGCATGTTTATCAAAACACTTTGGCGCAGGTATCATTTCCCTATTTTTAACCCGTTCTGAGCATTCTATTACCTTTTATTTGTCTTTTCCTGAAGAATTGGGTCAGGCCCAACCCAAACCAAACCCAACGATTTAGACTTGGGTTGGGTTGGTGATGTGAATCAGGTATGTATCGGAAGCAAGCTCTCCGATGCAGAAATCAGATATGATTGGTTGTGGACAATTCGGTTTTAATATTCTCAAGGATTCCTTTGAAATCTTTCCAAAATAAATTATTAGAAAAGGAACTCCTTGCAACATATGTCAGCAATAGAATCCTAGGGACTGATTATTCTATGGAAGAGGAAAGTCAAGAGCTACATAGGTTCGGATCCTTAGCTCTTAATACTGATCCTTAGCTCTTAATACTGAATAGAGCCTCATAAGGAAGTAGCTCAAAACAAATGTTCTCAAATATGGAGTACAAGAACTGATTTTGGGAATAAGAAGGTCTTGAATTAGGAATAAGGAAAGATGAAACAGTGTCTCTGTTCTAGCTACTCACTTGTGGGAAACGTGAGTAAAGAAACTTGATAAACCTTCTTCAATTGCAACTATTCAAAAGAAACTCAGAAAATATACCACAAGCAAGAAAGCCGAAATGAACAGAAACAAATACTACAATTGATTATCTTGTTGTAAATTTGTAATAACATTATTCCAAATGACTTATGATGTATTAGATCTTTCCTTAAACAAGAATAACTCCAGGATCAGATCCTACGAAATTGCTTATGATTAAGAACTACCTTTAACAGAGAAAATACAGGTCCATTATGCATAGAAGAAACAAATCTTTATTTCAAGAACAACAAAGTAATAAGAACATAACAGTGGAAATAACATGACTGGCATGTCAAATGTAGAAAGAACAGATTGACCACAATATAAGAAGGAATTCGTTTCAGCTAATCAAACTACTGAGAAAAAAAGAGGGAAGAACCTTATTATTCCAAGGGGCTTCCCTTTACCCTCACAATCAAACTCTTCTTCTAAAATTCTCTCATGATACAATCCCTTTCTTTCTCCCTCTATCGTTTTCTCCCTCTTCAAAACTGCCAAATGCCACCCTTGCTCTCTACATACATGCCAATGTGGTACTCTTTGAGCTCCTTTGGTAGCAACTTTCCAGCTGATTTGGCAGAAAATAGAGGTGATGGTGTGGCACAAAAACCACACCATATACCAGCTGGCTATGTATCCAAGAGGTAGTCCACTTGTTGCCCACATGGAAGCCACTTACCTCTCCCTCGCTCAACCTTCCATCCTCATTCGATCGACCCCTTTTACACTTTGTTTCCCATCTTCCTATCATCACATATTCTCCTCCTACAAGAATGCAAACACAAAAAATTACAGATAGCCTAGACTAAACTGAAGCTCTCTTTCCAAGACCGCCCCTATGTCTATATCAAACTCTCACCCCTTTATAAAGAGCTTGCTCTCAAGCTCGCTTCTTTCTTCAGGCGGAATCGACACAGGTTCTAGGGCTTTAGGGATGTCATCTCTTTTGTCGGCCCAGGAGGCAAAGGAAGCCAATGCCAAGGTCGAATACAAAGCTTTCCAATGCAAGCCCCATACCATGAGGCCCGTCTAATAAATCATGTCGACCGTGTCTTGGCAATGGCGCCCACCTCCAGTTCAATATTGATGGTACTCTGCCCTGTTCCTTGTACTCTAGCTCAATAAAGTTCTCTTACATGCATCTCTTCACACAAATCACTGATCTCAACCTCAATAAACTATCATAATAAAAAAGAAGGCTCACTTCTGCCAATTTTGAATCACCCTCAAAATGGGCCTATGTTATCTTAGAATCTAAATCATCCTCCACTACCTCATCTGGCCTAGTATGGTCGGTCTCCTCATCGTTGAATATAGAATTCTTTAGTGTATCAGTGAGATCTGGCCGATAAACCTCTCAAATCTCACTCTATGTGCTCGAATCCTCATCCTCAATACAAGATTCTACCATTGGCTCCTCCTTGTGCTTTCAAGTGGTTATTACCTCAATAAACTCCTCAATCCGCACTGTCGCCTCCTCAACAATGGCAGGAAACTCAATCACCACATATGCCTTAGTTTCTCCCACTTCCTTGCTACTAGGCTCATCCTTAGCTACCTCGTCCTCATGTGGAGGAAAGGAAGATGGACAGGCTGCGGTCTGTTGCCACTTTAACTGAGCAACGAGAGAATGAGGATCACACATCTCTCATGTCCATCTCAACTATATGTCCTCGTACCTCACATCTCTTCCCAGCCTCCTGGCTTCATTGTCGATACTCAGTTGGTGCATATAAGCGCAAGAAATGATCACGTACTTCCTCCCATCGACTGGAAGAGGCTCTCCCAAGGCACAACGCTCCCTCTCCATGCTAAGCCAAATGGACTTGGCACCTAATTCCAAAGTCTCTCTGGAACCCTGCAATGTCAAGTAATGACTTCCGTAAAATCGGTAATATGCATCGAGGCTGTCGACCCAAGCCAGAAACTCGAGCCTACCATCATTACAGCAGGTATTACCATAGAAATGAGATACATATGGTGACTCCATTAGTGGTGCTAATCAAGAACGTATATCGGTGCTCGTGACACTTTCTTAATTGAACTATGACACCATGGACAAGATTTGTGGTCACTGGCTTGAGACAAATTCAGTGTTGCTGGTCGTAGGCAATGCCTCAGTTCAGATCAGTTTCAACATTAGCACTCCCAATCGATCTATGGTAAGCCCTAGGGCCTTTTGGATACGCGGATTTTACAATCCTTGATTTCTTCAAAACTGTAGATGGGAGAAGAAAGAGACCAGCCATCGTTTTCTGATTTTTTGCCCTTCTTTCCGACGGCAAGAGAGCAGCAGATCGTCCCATGTTTCCGGGTTTTAGAAATCTCAGGATTGGGGAGAGATTTCTAAAACCTGATTTTCTTACTTAAAATCCAAGAAATGCTGTCATGACAGCATACAGCAGCTTGATCATAAACCCTCTTTTCCACTGTTTTCAAACTAAAGCTTGGATTCTAAAATCCACGTATCCAAACGAACGGCCCCCAATCTCTTGGGTAATTCTCTGGAGTATATAGAGCATAGATACTCTGCTTTTCTCGTGTGAGAGTTGAGAGCTCTGCAAAGCTTTCCAAGAACAGAGAACAACAGAGAGTAGTAAGCAAGGAGGAGGGAAGATGATCAAGAACAGTTTCAGGATTTGCTAAAAATGAGAAATTTTGGTCTGGAGCACTTTTTCTTCCTTGGGATTCCTTCTCTGGTTTGTAGTGTGTAGGAAAAAAACAACGAGACTGGGAAACAGAACCTGAACCTGAATGTTCAAGTGTGTCTAAACAGGAAGAGGTTCTTGAATTAAAGACCTCTTAGGCAGTGGTACAATCCTTCAAAAAACTCTAATTCTCAGAAAGTTAATAACAGCAGGAGTGACAAACGTCCTGATCCACACAATCTGAGGTGGGAAGGGCCTTTTGTTATCTATAAAATGCTAAAAGGTGGTGCCTATCACCTCCATGGCCAGTTAACGGTAGGTTCCTAAAATCTTATTATCCAACACTGGGAATCAATAGATGAAAAAAAAAACACAGGTCGATAATATAAACATATCCATAGCAAAATTGCTTATAAGTTATAACAAAGCCATAAACATATCCATAGCAAAATGGCTTATAACTAAGCCAGGGAGGACGATAAAACCATTCACCCCAAAACAAAAAAGTAAAATTCAAGAAACGGCCTTATGACCATACTACAGAACAAGGTTCACAGGCCGGAATAAAAGTTAACAAGTTCACATATTTTCTGTCTCTTCCATCATTTCCTCATCAATATCATAAACAAGTTTCTTTTTCTCCTCCCACTCTTCCTGGATTTGCTTCAAATCTCTCGTAACCTTCATCTCCTTTGCTTTCCATTTTTTATCATCCTCCTGACGAATCATCAAAGCAACTCCCTCTTTCCGAACTTCCGCTGTTAAATCGCCCATCACTTTCATGTTACTGGCTTTTAAGGCCTTGACCTCTTTCTGTTTATCGTCTGCCTCTTTCATTTGTTTCTGCAGTTCTTCAATCTTCACTTGTAAAACTCGTTTCTCTTTTTCAGCTAAATCCACAGCCTCATCACATTTACAGTCTACATTTGTGAATTTCTCAAGTCGATCGATCTTTTTAGCTAATATCTGCTTTATGGATTCAGTCTGTGAGTTGAAACATTTGGCTACTTTCAGATCATCTTGACAAGTTTGGAAGTCAAAAACAAGGCGCTCGACGTTATCCCGAAATTCGAGTAGACTAGAACTTCGACCAGGAGTTTTATCTTTGTCAGCCACCAATAAAGTACCAATAGCAGCTTTTAGATCTTGTTGATATTCTTCATTAAGAAGGGATTCTAAATCCATTGATGAAACTTTTTTCACCACCTCTATTGCCTTTTTGACCTCATTTGGTTCGGGCTCTAATGAACCTGATAACGGAGATGTGGCAAAAGGGGAGCCGAGACCTTCAATCAACTGGCGCAGACTTGTGATTAAGCCTATTGTTTCAGCAGTGGTAGGAGTTTCCTGAGAGATTTTCAATGTCAACATCTCGAACCAAATTGTGAATAAACTATGGTTCAAAATACGAATAACTTGTGGTTTTCAGTTTAAAATATTGACCTTGAAAGGAGGGGTCATTGGAGGAGATAGAGAAGAACCCATGGAATGGTCCTGATTTTCCTCTCCAGGTTCGTCCAGAGGCATTGCTATAGTCATAATCCATTTCCCTTTGTCAGTTGGAGATTTTCCTATCGGATCAGTCTGATCCGTTAGAGGCTTGGTGGGTGTTGGCAGAGAAGGTTGAGTCGAGCCCTCAATGGCTTCCGCAACCATTGCCTGTTTTGATTTTTTGGCAGTAGGACACTCTTCGAGGTCGATCACTTGTTTCTGCATAATACAATAAAATTGGTAAGGGAAATGATATCAGCACAACCATGTTTTGATATTTGCACAAACTCATCTTGTCTTTTATTATTTAAAGAGCTGTCAAAAGTTATTATGGTTCCCAAAAAGTTCTCACAGGCCAATTAATAAAGAAAAGACAGGCTGGGCTTGTGCAATTATCAAAACATGGTTGTGCTTATATCATTTCCCAATTGGTAAAACTAGACCAAAATAGTATTTCCTTCTAGACCAAATGCTGTAAGTTACCAGTTTCTTATCAGGAATGGCATGTTTTGATTTTTTAGCATTAGAGCACACTTCGATCAATGGTTTCTGCATAATACAATAAAATTGGTAAAGCGAGACCAAAATAGTATTTCTTTAAAGAGCAAATGCAGTAAGTTACCTGTTTCTTAGCACGAACGGAACGTGTCTTCTTTCTGCCTGGTGGTCTTCCTCTTTTCCTCTCACCGAATAAGTCCTCTTTTTCTTCTTTTTCTTCCAAAGAAGAAATGTCTTCCTCGGGTACGGGATTAGTCCCCTTTTCAGCGATCTTCAATCTTGGAGGCTTTTCTGCAAAGATAACATACAAACTGAGTAAGTATTCATGGCAAAACTCATAAATATCAAAAGAAATATCTCCCACTACTTTGGTCTCATAGTCTCCATTTACAATGGACCCTGCAGTGGCATATTTGCCAGTAAAAGTAACTTCGTTCAATCTTGTCAGATATGAAGGATGAATTCACATTCGGATTTTGGGAATTTACAACAGAATAAATTAGGTAAAATTTATTCAGAAATCCATCCTTTTGATGCCATATAGAACTTTTCGAAAGGCTTGATTCATAATCGGATTTTGGGAATTTACCTGTGGCCGCCTTTGATTTCTCCCTGAGTCCTTCGATATGTGAAGTCAGTCAGGAACATTAGAGATGGAAGAACTGGCCTGAACTTCAACTTCATTTCATTTAGATCTTCTAAACCAATTAATAATGTTTGATAGTAGCGTAGAGTGCACTTCCTCAATATATTTTCCCCACCGGACATCAAAGGACTCAACCATATCTGGATCAGTCTCGAAGAGTTCAAAGTACATGACTTCTTTCATAGTCGGAAATATCCTTGAAAATTCTCCGTAGGAGAGGACCTCTATTTGCAGAATACATAGTCGGAAAAGGGAGTGCTTGGATGAGACCAAGTTGACACGCTAGCAAATGTGAGAAATAAGTTTCTACACCACAGCTATTATCCCAAGAAGACTCTAGCACCGAATTGAAGTTCGGGTCTCTGGGAATCAAGTAGGACAACCCGACTTCGGTGAGTAGAGTATGATCTACATCTGTTAATGAGACACAAAGTGTTTGATGGAACCATGAAGGACTGAATTGAGAAGAGAATACTGGAGTGGAGTGAAGTTGAGTATGGAGGAACAATCGCAAAAGAGCGAGAGCATGTTTTGAAATAAGGATGGTTTCCTTCTGGTTTATAGTTGATATAAGCAAATTTGAACCCAAGAATTGGAAGATTATCTTCAAGAAGAAAATTCGAACTAATTTCACGAAAATACAGATGAAGCTAGAATTGGATAATCCAAAGCCGACCATCAAACAACTTAGCTTGAGAAGTGATAAATCGTGACAACCATGATAAAGAGCCGAGAGGACAAGAGGTCCTAGTGCAAGTTATTGGCCTTTAGTTAAGGCCAAATCTAATTTTAGGTTGGCTTTTATGATCCTGCAAGATTTAGTGCAGAGAAGGTATTTACATAGCCGAGTAAAAAAATAGGATACGTACTCCTGATCAGTCACTTGTCCCGGGGATGTTGATGCGGACGGAAATCACCAAGAATAGTTCGGTTCGTTGGTGTGGGACAACTTTCTTATTTTTTATTTTTATATTTTCGTCATTTTATTGGTGGTATTTTTTTTAGGGCATCAAATCTTGTTCTTTTGGCCTAATGTTGGTGTTTTTAGAAAGGTTTTTCGATTACCTATCTCAAGAGCCCACTCGATTTGGACTTGATTTGGCTAAGTTATAGGCAGTTTTAGGATATGGTAAGTGTCTACGGAATTACTATTTTAGGTAAGTATTAGTAAAGTTTTAGGTTTTATTTATGTTATTTTAGATGGACGGCTACAATTCGTTGCTTAAGCCTTAAGTTAGATTTTAGGGTTTCTTGTATTATAAATAGATGTTATGAAAGTAATGTAAAAAAACTTTGATTATTGAATGAAATTGGACTTTAGGCTTTTGAGTTCTTTTGAGAACTTTTGGTTGCTTGGATTGGCACCTGCTGAAGTATTTTCTAGGCTCGCTCTGAGAAACTCGACTTCGACGGGATCGAAGTAAATTACATCCCCTTCGATGGTGATTGAAGTATTATATTCCCTACGACGGTGTTCGAATGGCCCATTTTTTTCATTTATTTTATCAATCTTGCATCCGTTGTTGCACCACGAAGAGCGTCCAGATTCTTAGATTGCATCAGTTGGTATCAAAGCTGACTCCTTCCTTGGATTGAAGAAAAAGATTGGTAGCGAAGTTTGTGTGGATTCGTGATGGCTACAAATTATCTTCAATCACTTCACAGAAGAGTTACCGAGTGCCAAGATTGAGAGGTAACACCACAATTAAAATCGTTTTATTATTACCTAGAGGAAGAAATCATAAATTGGGACTCTCCACCGATCTATGATGAATATTCGGAAGATGGGTATTTAATTTTTCCAAAGAGTTTAGATGAATCGTTAATTCTTGATGGTGACAAAGTGATCAATGGTCAATGTTCGAAGGGCCCTTTTTTTCATTTATTTTATCAATCTTGCATCCGCTACTGCATCACGAAGAGCGTCCAGATTCTTGGACTGCATCAGATGTCAAAGAAAGCTTAAAATTCCTCACAACGAGGACAAAGACCAACAAGAGTCCAAGACCAATAACATCAGGATGCCTTGGTCACATAGCCCCAACTTTAAAGTAGAAACAATTGGTCAAACGAAACCAAAAAGCCAAAGCCACAGAAATCAATGGTACATTAAGAGGGGTTGGAATTTTTTAGAACTAAATGGCTTTCGTAAATACGGATTTCTTTCCAAGACTCGGCCATGGACTCACTGACTCGATTTACCCAATTTCTGAATTGGATATCGAAAATAGGTGAGGATCGGATAGATTTTGTCATGGCCCAATGGGTAATATCAACCTCAAACTGCTTTATGAGAAGTTTTTCTTTGTGGTGCTTCAAAAAAAATTCAGCAACTTCCCAAGAAGTTTAGTTTTACACCAAGGACTAAACTAAGAGAAGAATCAGAGACGGTGGAAAGTACCTTGGTGTAAACAATCGCTGGGTTATTTTCTAGAAATTTCTTCATATGGTCAAGAATGTCGATGGGTTGGTCGCAAAAACATCACCGGAGTTTTCAGGGTTAGAATTCAATGCAATTAAAGAAGAAGGATGAATAGAGCAGATCGATGAGTATGATCGGAACTCTAAAACACGATGAAACATTACTAGAATTGAGCTTGGATTCCGAGTTCTCTTGTCGAGACCAAAGTGGTAAAGCTCAGGGTTGCAGAACACTTTGGAGAAGAAAAGTAAAAGGAAGACAAAGAGTAGAAAACGCCCAAAGGAGGAATAGGAAAGGATGCTCTGGAAGCCATACAATTAAAGAAGCTATAATGAGCATTGGCTGCCATTATCGTGCCTTACAAGCGTATCCTGAAATTATGTGCTTAACCTGGTGAAGACATGTGTCAAGGAAGGTGTCGCAAAAGGCAGGAAAACACGAAATTCATTTTTTCGCATTTTTGCATCCAGATTTCAAAAGTTGTAAAAACCGATGCAGTCACAAGGATGAAAATATGTTCGGCATTTACCACATTTTATAAATACATTCCATCAATTTCCTGACGTCAATTGAAGGAATTAGGAATGTGGGGCAATGTTTACACTCGTTTTTGCAAAATGAGTTTAGTCTTATTTGACCAAATCAGTGTTTCAAAACGCGGATGAGGGAAAAAATGAGTTTGGTCTTACTTGACCGAATCAGTGTTTCAAAATACGGATGAGGGTCAAAACGTGGCCGAAGAAAATCCTAGTCGACTCGGAACGACGCGGTCAAGAACTCGATTGACACGGCTGGGTACTCGGTTGGCGCGCTCATAATTCGGGAGAGTCAAAGGTGTTTTTATTGATTTTGTAGAACAAAACGCGGAATGCAGACAAGGTAAACGGGAGTCGACTCAAGGGAGTCCACAATGACAGGGGGAGCTTTGAAACTATTGGCTGAACCATGTTATGAGCACCAGTTAACATAATTCAAACTGAAATCATTGGGCGGTTATATACCAACGGGACTGCCATGGGTAAATGTGGTGAGTGGTTTCCAAGAAGAAGGCTATATAAGGAGGCAACTACATCCGGAGAAGCGGTCCTCGACCATCACAACAATGTCTTCGATTATTTTATCACAGTTCTTAGTTATCTTAGTCCGTAATTTTACCCTCGAATATAGATATTGAAAGTGCAAATTGAAACATCTCTCACAATGACCAGTGGACCATTCCTTTTTAGTTTGTTATTGTCTATATGTGTGTTGGTTGATGTTCATTGTTGTTCTCATCATCCAGATAACTTTCTTGCATCTGTCGTTCTTTGCATTAACTTTCTTGCATCTGTCGCTCTGCGCATTTTGGTAACTTCAAAGTCCTTTTTCTCTTTTAAAAGGCATCAACAGCCTAAGGAAGAAGTACGCTCCCCTATTCTTCTCAATCGCCAGAAACCCCCAATGGACGAGTTGAATAACCCCCTCACATTTAATTTTGGGAGTCAACAGACACAAAGCACATTCCAACCAAGAAATGGTCCTAAGCCTCACAACCACTGCCCTCTTTGTGATTTTTTAAAGACCTGTAACTTTAGTAATGACAATGTTGGGGTAATATTTCAAAAATCTACTTTTAGAATTGAATCTAAGTGTTGCCAAGCCCATTTCTTAACAGTTGGGGCTTAGAATATCCCAAGTGCCATATTGTTGCCATATCACACTTTGCATATAAACCATGAAATATAGAGAATGAATCGAAGCTACAAAAATAACAAGTACATCAATAAGAAAAAAAAGAAATATAAAATGGTGCAAAATTTCTTTTGATCTTACTATTACTGATCTGCCTGTGTGAATCAAGAATAAGTGAAAATGAGAAATTTTACCCAGTTTTTGAATAAAATCCAGGCTTCACGTCCAAACTAGAATAGACATTACTAATGTTAAGATTTTTTCGGATCACATCAGAAATAGGCCAAGCCCACCCAGTTGCTGCTCCGAGTAAAGAGTCTGACTATTATTTTGTTAAAACCTAGCAAAGTCTATGATCAACTCATTCAAATGTCTACTTTTTTAATTCAGTCAATTGTCTATAAAATCAGTGAGCTTTCTCAACTCAGAGAAATCCAATTCAGAAATAAAAAGACTGATCTCTGACCCATGTTCTTTGCACAAATTCAGAAGTTCTTGATAAATGTATTTAACTTATAAAAATAAAAATTTAAACCACCAAGAAAAAGCAAAGATGAGAAAGCTAATCAATCCACATACCATAATCAGTTTCCCAAACATCTCCGCTGAAACATTTACAGCGAAAACAAAAAATTAAGCTACTTTTAGAAAAAAAAATTACAAGATGTTGTAATAAATACTAGGCGATCCAGGGCAGCCCACTACAGCCCAATCAATTTCCAAAAAAGCAGATAAAGAAACATTATGTCTGTGTATTATGTTTCCATTTTGTAAAACCTAAAATCTATAAACCCTAATCAAACATTCACCTTAACCAAAGAACCCTAGACCCCTTTGTTTTGAATGGTGTACTATAAACCCATTTTCTGATCCATAAACAAAATTCAGAATCCATCATCCATATGTTGTGTATAACTTAAATTATATCTATGTATCATGTTCCCATTTTGTAAAACCTAAAATCTATAAACCCTAATCTAACATTCATCTTAACTAAATAGCCCTAGCCCCATTTTTTTTAATGAATACAGAAACCATCATGCATCTGTTGTATATAACTTAAAATATGTCTATGTATCATGTTTCCATTTTGTAAAACCTAAAATCTATAAACCCTAATCAAACACTCATCCTAACCAAAGAGCCCTAACTCCCCCCTCCCCTCCCACCACCCCCCTCTCTTTTTTTTGAATGAATGCAGAAACCGTTTTCATTTTGTAAAACCTAAAATATATAAACCCTAATCTAACATTCATCCTAACCAAAGAACCCTAACCCCATTTTTTTTTTTGGAATGAATGCAGAAACCATCATGCATCTGTTGTATGGAACTTAAAACATGTCTATATATCATGTTTCCATTTTGTAAAACCTAAAATCTATAAACCCTAATCTAACGTTCATCCTAAACAAAAAAAACCCTAACCCCCCTTTTTGAATGGCGTAATCTAACCCCATTTTCTGATCCATAAACCCTAAACATTCAAGAAAATACAACAGCCAAATTTAACCACAAAAATGAAGAGAAGAGATTAACCTGACGCCATTGGCCTTTTTCGTGCTTCCAATGCGAAACCCTAAAAAAATGGGGAAAAGAAGAGATTTCTTAAGTCAGTAAATGTGAGAAGCTGATAAAGTTTTAGGGCTAATTCTAAGTTTGAAATTAGCTGAGGGCTGCTTGTAAAGGGTGATGATAAATTCGCTTCCCCTTTAGGATAATTCACGTCCCTTTAACATGATTTGACGTCAGAAAACGTTGGAGTCTGCCACAAGGCCCACAACCACAATTCAAGTTACATGGGGTGTGAATTATCCTATAGAGGATGCGAATTTATTAGTTCTCCTCGTAAAACGAGATTTCTGTCTATGATGTGACATTGTTGCAGACGAGGAAGTGAGCTCGTATCCCCGCGAAAATGCAGAAAAAAGCTGTGGACTTTCGTCTTTACGTTACAAAACGAAGTCCCGTTTTGAAAGTGTGTTCCGGTTTACTTTTAATTTTATACAAGGGGATCGTACAATTCAAAAGACTATTTTATCCTTTATATCCTTTTGCCGATTTTTTCATCTCAACTGCAACTATATTATATTCGATGCACAGCCAACTGCCCATTCAACATGAAAGAAGAGAAGAAAAAGACAAAAAAAAAGAAGAGAAGCAATAAAAAGAGGAGCAAGAAATAGGATGAAAAAGAAAGGGAAGAAGAGAAAAAAAAATAAGAGAGGAAGAGGAAGAAGAATACACAAAAAATGGGTTCAAATTGGCAAACAACCAATCACATACACAAAAAATAAGATCATATTGATAAAAATGGGACCACGTAAATTAGTAAAAAAGTGATATATGCACATCTCCTAGCTCGACCACGCTTAGAAGTAGACCTGGCAAAAGCAACCCGTGCCCGCGGGTCGACCCGACCCACCCGCAAATTTGCGGGCACGGGTCTGACTTTTAGTGACCCGTCAAATTTAACCCGCGGGTTGACCCAACCCTCAAAAACACAGGCCGGGTCGGGTCAACCCGCGGGCACCCGCATTTTTACAGTAATTTTTAAGAATTTATTGGAGAATGTTATCAGCACTTGGGAAATCATCCTATGGAAATGATTTTTGGAGCATAACCTATTTAGGCTATGGCCCATCTAATGGACGGTTTGGATCATCCGATGGTGTGGGCCATACCATACTTTTAATAAAGTGAGAGTGCCCTCAGTAGTGTTGATAACATTTCGTTTTTTTTTTATAGGTGGTAATACTCTGTGCAGAGATGCGCACATCGAAGGTTTCTAGCCAAAGCAAAAAGTAAAAACAAATAATCATTCGGGAAAAAAAAAAAAAGGTAAAATAACTGAGTTATAAAGTTTTAAATAAAAAATTACGTATAAATGGTTATGAAGTTATAAAATTACAAGAAAAATACTAACAACATGCATAGAGTTATGACAATTACTGGAAAAACTTCTGCGTCAAATCTAGACTTTGCAAACGGGTGGGTCGGGCCGGGTCAACCCGCGGGTGATGCGGGTGCGGGCCCACGGGTCGGGTGAGAAAATGACCCGCATTTTGGCGGGTCAAAATTTACGTGACCCGCGCGGCCCTCGGGTGGGCCGGGTCAACCCGCGGGTCACCCGCAAATATGCCGCAAAGGGATTGTAATAATTATTTTGATTTGACAGCCTCTATTTTTCCCGTAATTGTCATAACCTATGATATGTGATTTGGTATTTTTTTCGTAATTTTAAATTTTTATAGTAATTTTTCATTCAAAACTTTATAATTTAGCTAATTTACTTTTTGTGGTGTAATGATTACTTTTTTACATTTTCTAGGAACATTTTAGCAACATGCGCGCATTTTGCATACACATAGGCCACTTGCCGAGAAATTGCCAAAGGAGAAGCTTGATAGCAAATTCTAATAAAATAAAAACCACATTTAAATGTTATCAACACTACTGGGCACTCTCACTTTATGTATGGCCCACACCATAGGATGATCCAAACCGTCCATTAGTTGGGCCATAGCCTAAATAGGTTATGCTCCAAAAATCATTTCCATAGGATGATCCTATCCCTCCAATCTGAATGTTAGAGGGTTGATCCTAACCCTCTATAGATCGGAGGGTTAGAATCAACCGATGGAAATAATTTTGGGGCATAACCTATTTAGGGTATGGCCCATCTAATGGACGGTTTGGAACTTTGGATAATCCTACGGTGCAGGACATACCGTACTTTTTATAAAGTGAGGAGTTACTCATAAAAAACAAACAGCAGTGATGATAACATTCTCAAAAAGATTAAAAAATACTGTAAAAATGCGGGTGCCCGCGGGTTGACCAGACCCGACCCGTGTTTTTGCGGGTTGGGTCACCCGCGGGTTGGTTTTTGACGGGTCACGGAAACTTAGACCCGTGCCCGCAAATTTGCGGGTGGGCCGGGTCGACCCGCGGGCACGGGTCACTTTTGCCAGGTCTAGTCAAATCATGAGAATTACAATCCCATATTATATTTGCGGGTGACCCACGGGTCACCAAAATTCTGACCCGCAAAAATGCGGGTCATCTCTTGACCCAACCCGTGTGACCCGCACCCGCACCCGCGGGTTGACCCGGCCCGACCCACCCGTTTGCCAGGTCTACTTAGAACTTAGAAGTTATTTTGAGCAAGAAGAGAGAAGAGAGAGATATAGAGTTGGTTCGGAGAACCGACCTCCAAAATTCAAGAATTTGGAAAACATATGCTTTCTTCATTAGCACTCGTAGTTACTATAACATAAGAGTCTACATAACTAACCACATCTGCAAAAGACTCAATCATACTACCACAGCAGACTCCATTTTCTACTCACCTCAACACTTCAACTAGGACCTATCCATCTAATTGACTCCCCACAACGGCTAATCCATGTTGATTTTACTTAGGGATGCAACTCGGGTCGGGTTGAGGCCAACCCGACCCAACCCGAAAAGCTCAACCTCCAACCCTAACCCAACCCAACTTGACTCTTAATTAACCCGGCATGGCTAGTTTGGGATATTTACTTTTTAGAGTTTGTCTTTAAGGCTTTTTGGAAAATGGAAATGTAAGTAAATAAGTAATAATTAATAGTCTAAACTGGAAAGTGGAAAGTGCAAAGTCGGAAAGAATAAAAGAAAACGTGAAGTGAAAGGCTGTAGATATTTGCCGGGTTACGGGTCGGGTCGGGTTGCCAAATCCCAACCCGACCCAAAAATGTTCAACCCAACCCGCCCAAAAATCAGGTTCAACCCGACTCAAGTTGCATCATCCCTAATTTTATTAGCCATGTAACATAAAGGAATATGTTTATGTCAATCCCTCTGCCTTAAAGATTGACGTTGTCCATAAGGTCTATAAGTCGTCCCTCTAAGTAGGGGTGGCCAACCGGTTCGGTTCTCGGTCCTTGGTTATTTTTTTTTTCGGTTCTCGGTTCCCGGTTCCATGAACCGTAAGAACTGAACCGGACCGAACATAATCGGTTCGGTCCAGTATAGTTTCCGGTTCTAATGGCTAATTACTAATTACTAATTATAATTTATAAAAACTTTTAATTAAAGTTATAATATAAGTTACTTTCTTATTATAAGAATAGTATTAACTATTACTTATTAATATTATAAGTAATTTATATTAATAAGTATATGTATAATAGAAATATAAAAAATATTATATATATATATATTCAAAAGTTCGGTTCTTCGGTTCCAGAATCGAACCAAGAACATTAGACCCGGAACCGAATAAGTTCGGTTCTTCATCAGTGGAACCGAACCGGACCCAAAGTATTTTTAAACAGTTCGGTTTAGTTCTTCGGGTCTGGTTCGGTTCTGGCCACCCCTACCTCTAAGTCGTCAATTAGTGTGAAGGTGGGGAAGATTGAATTACCACATAAGGTTCTAGTTTTTTTAAGCAAGAAACATGAAACACAAGGCGTATTTTACATCCAGAGGGTAGATCCAAGTGATATGCCACCTGTCCTATCTTCTTAATTATTTGATATGGACCGAAAGTTTTTGGGGACAACTTTTGAACTCTTCGAGATCCCACAAAAAATTGACGGTAGGGCTGCAGGCGTAGAAACACCTAGTCCCCGACCGAATACTCACTTTCAATGTGTTGGTGATCAGCATATCTCTTCCTTCGCTCTTGATCATGTGAAAGATTTTCCTTAAGAATTTGCAGCATCTGATCCCTTGATTGTAATGAACTCTTTACTTCCTATACTTTGGTAGCGCCTGGCATGTAGGAGAGTAAAAAAGGAGGTGGAGGCCCATAGACAACTATAAAAGGGGACAGTAGGGTGGTAAGAGGAACTCGTCTTGAGTTGAGTTCCTTGTAGCTGCCACAGTCGAGCTCACTTGGCTGTCTTTTGTCCTCCGAGATCATGGCATCGTCCAATCCCAGCCATCCATTATATTTTGTGACAACATAACTGGACTTTATATGACTATCAATCTCGTCTTCCATACCCATACCAAGCATATTATTGAAATCAACTACCACTTTGTTCATGAGAAGGTGGCCCTTGGTTCTTTAATTACGAGATTTGTTCCTTCTCACCTACCATTGGCAGCCATCTTAACTAAACCGATGCCTCCTTGTGTATCAAACTTGGCTTGTGATTGGGACCCCAATGAAGTTTGAAGGGGAGGGAGTATAGAAAACCTCAGTCAAATCACAAAAACGGGCGGCTCAGATCAACCAAAGCATGGTTCATCCCATAGTCAAGGAGTTGACAGATGTATAGGATCCGATGGAGAATCCACCCTGGGATCCATTTGATCCAATCCACAATTGGATGGCTCACACGATGCAAAGAACACGTTCTATCCTAAATAGCAAGCCCCATCAACTCCTTTTGACTTTTAAATGCGGATTTTCATAGAATCCGAGAATCCTCAGTTACCATCACTTTCCTAGTTTGCCATATCATCACCTCCATTATCTCCTTAAATTACTCGTTTTGACTTTTGAATTTAAATGAGTTCTTCCTGAGGCCCTACTTGTTTTGGCGGGTTGAAAATCACTAGATATGCTTTCAGATCTCGTTGCATGCTTTCAGATCTCGGTTTGCCGAGCATCATCCTACTCAAAGAAACAAAAAAATTCAATCTTCGATGTAAGTTTGCCGAACACGATTCTACTGCCAATTGGATTAAAAACAAATTGTATTCGGATCTTGAATCAAGAATGAGAATCAATAGAATGGTTGCCTTATTATTGGATTCAAAATTAAGCGTAAATTTAATTCCAATAATCAGTTTTGGACTCACAATCGATTCTCAAAATCCAAAACAAGTAGGGCCTAAAAAGGACAACTTAATATTCTTGTAATACTTTTGGAAATATTTTATAAAAATAAAAACTTTTATGAAATTCCATAATTTCCAATGACTAATCGAACAAACTAATATAGATGATAATGATTTAATTTTAAAGATGGCAATACCAGCTTCTCTATAGAAAATATAACAGAAGGATATGGGTAAACTTACCTCGCTACGGATGATTGCTACTGATGGTACCAAGTTTGGGCGAGGATCCAAGGTGGAGAAGGAGAGTACATGCGAAATTCTCGTTCATAAAAGCTCAACCCAAATTCCTAAAAATTGAACCGAGTTGCACCCTATGGGATCCGGCACGTACCCTGCTTCTCCACCATGGCATTCTCGCCCCGAATCTTCAAAATTTCTGACCGTTAACTCGACGTTGCCACCCTTGGGTCATGACCACATTGTGGAAGGGCTGGACCCCATTGTAGCTAATGAGGTTGAAGAAGAGAGGAATGGTTGATGGAGAATACTCAAGAAATGTGTGTATTTATACATACATGGCATTGCGTGAAGAAAAAAGAATAATTTTCTTTTTAATATTGGCAGATAGAAAAGTGGGTGTGCAACATGTATTGCATTTTTGTTGTATGTGTGTTCACACCGAAATGTAGCTTTGGTTGTGAGATTGTTGCAGTTTGGCTGCCAAAAAATGGGATTCTCGTGCTTTGGACAATTGGAGGGTAACAAAGATGGTTTACCACACACCTACCTCAAGAGGTCCACTTCACCAATGCCAATGGCAGACCGCCCACCTGCTAGTGGCTATTAATTAGAGATATAGACAGGTTCAGACGGAAGGTTAAAGGTCGAACCCATGGCTCGATCAGGTGGGGCCAAGGTCTGGAAGTGGTCATCCACGAGGGTTCTCAATTTGGGCAAGCCATGGTGAGAAAAAAATTGCAAATTGTTGATCTTAAGCATCCAATTAGCAGTCGCTGACAGGATGATTAGAGTATCATCTAATCGGGTTTGATGTTTGCATCAGGTTTGATCCACTATGGGCCCCACCTTAGTGAACGGTTCAGATCACTTAGGGTGTGTCATGTACTTTGGAGATTGCTTGATTTCAAACAAAATCTTACACAAAGATAGGCCCTGTTTGGATCACAGGAATTTTTTTGGAAAAGTTAGGAAACATTTTTTTTTCCCAAAATTTCATGCTTTTTCCATTGTATGATTAATTGCATGTGAAAAAAAAACTCCTATAGTGACCTTTAATTTAGGGAAATGATATCAGCACAACCATGTTTTAATAATTGCACAGACCCAACTTGTCTTTTCTCTTTTAATTGGCTTGTGGGAGCTTTTTTGGAACTGTAATAACCTTTTGACAGCTCTTTAAATACTAAAAGACAAACTGCATTAGTGAAAATATGAAAACATGGCTGTGCTAATATCATTTCCCCTAATTTATTAGGATATTCCTAAAACTTATTATTCCACTCTAAATTATAGGAACAAAAAAAATTCATCAGGCTCCATTTCTAGAAATCCAAACAGGGCAGGGAAAGAATGCATGACTTCTTTTTTTCCTATTACAAGGTGATTTGAGCTTGATCTACTGAATGCGTTACGTTTAAGAGGAGTCCTTCAGTAGGGCACGACCTTACCTCATTGTATTACAATAAGGGGCGCCCACTATGGCCCAAGTGGGTCCCATCTTGGGATGATCATATCCATTAGGCAAATGATAATCCCAACCCTTCCGAATGCCCCCTTTTACTTTTATCAGGATAAAAAAACGTAGTTATGTGATAATTTCCTTTGAAAGAACACATTTTTGGAGGGAAAAGATGTCCTTTTCTTTTTTTCTTTTTTTTTAAATGGATAAACTGGGGTTAGGCAAGACCCCTACCGGATTCCATAGAAGAAGAGACAATACAATTAGGGTGGCTTAAAAGCCAACAACTGTCGAGGCGGTGGGGTTTTCCAGTTAGAAGTTAAGCAAAGTTAGAAATTGTGCTTGAAGCATATCGCCCATGGTATCAAGTTTGGAATACCATTGTTCGATGCTCCCAGTTTTCAGACACTTCTTACCCTCTTCTCCCTCATGCTCTCTCAACTCCTTTTGTCTCGTCTCCGACAAATATTCCTTAGAAAAAACTTTCATGGTTGGCAAACATTGCCTTTAGTTGAGACAAATTGGCGGGTAATAAGAATTCACTAATGAGGTAGATTTTGCTCGTGGCCAATCCATATCAAGGGACGGATGGGATGTAAATAAAATACATAGCAAGAGATAGGGTGAAAATAATTTGGATTGTTGAGTAAGTGGACTCCACTTTTCCTACTCATATCTTGCATACTAGTAAAAAACGCCGACGAAAAACCGGACGACATCATCGGTTGATCCAAACCGTCGATGTGATGGAACACAACATGAAGAGGTTGTGCCCGTAAAATCATTTCCATTGGCTGATCCTAGGCGTCCAATCTGTAGAGGTTTCCAACATATGTTGATTCAAACCGTCCATGTGATGGAACACAACATCAATAAGTGGTGCCCGTAAAATCATTTCCATAGGCTAATCCTAGCCGTCCAATCTATAGAGGTTTCCACAATATGGTGTTCCTCTTCAGATGCCTTGAGTTCGTAAATATTTTGCAAAGTGTGCTGGAGTCGTAATATCTCCAAACAATTATAAGGAAAATGTTATTGGTTAGTAATTGTTATGTTTTGTATTTTTTTCGTAATTATCATATACTGGCACCCATGGTCAGTAATTTCCTTACAAAATTTAATACGATTATAATCATTAACTGTAGCTTTTTTGGGTGGTTATCACCTTTCTAGACTCAGTATGTTTGTGAGTTTTTTCAACAAGACTAATAAGACAAATCTCTTAACACATACAATCGCAAAGGACTGGCGAGACATACCCTTAGGAGAAGGTGGCTAGCAGATCGGAAAAACTTTTCCAAAATTTTGGAAAGTTAGCTGCGTAGTAGATAGATAGATAGATAAGAAACCAAGATAACGGGAAGAGTAGTGACATGTCGTAGTAATGAGCAATCACGTGAGGTCATCCTCTTTAGTTGTTTGCCGATTATTTAAAAGCAAGGGGCTGTTTCATGAGTGGCCAAGATTATTTAAAAGCAAGTCACAGTCAATCACGGGAAAGTGAACGGGCTGATTTTGGGCGATACACTTATCCGTGACATTGACTCCAAAGCAAAGTAAGCATCGGTCATAAATAGTTTTAGATGAATGCTAAACTGAAGATCTTCCTTGCTAAGACCCACCTCAAGGGTGCCTACACTAGACCCACTTCATCAAAGTGCATTTACAAATTACAATACACTGAAAAATGTAAAAGTAAATGAATATAAATGATGGATCCAATGAGGCGTCCTTGAGGATGATTTTTGCAAGGGTGCCCTTCAATTTAGCATTCCCCAGTTTTATATCTTAGTTAATTGCTTCGGACTTTAGGCCCCAATCTTCAATTAGTACGATTAACTAACTTATGACCATCTTATTTGCAAATATGGACCCATTTTGGTGGTTACCTAATTTACCATAATTGCGCAATTTACACCCTAAACAATTCAATGATTAGTTCTTGCCAAGCCTTAAGAGGCCTATTAAAAAGAAAGGAAAAGGATTTCCATATGCTGTCTAAACTTGCAGAGAAGAAAAGATGGCTATGCATTTTAGTAGAAAACCTTGAATATTCAATCATCAATAGTTATTCCTATTGTGTCAGATATTACAACTAGCTCGTAATATATTAGGGAAAAAATAAGTATAAAAAGGCCTTTTAATGCTGAAAAACATCTTAAAACTTCCCAAACAAAATACCCAAAACAGTCCCTAAGCCCTGTTTGGATTGCAAAAAATATATTTCCAAAGAAAATAATTTCTTGGGAAAAAATTTCTTCTCATGATTTAGAGGGAAATGATATGGTTAGGGTCAAATTAGAGGAATGTTATCATAATCGAAGGTCCCTCTAAGTAAAAATTGAATAGGGTTGGCTTAAGTTATCTTTTTTATGTGTAGAAAGTACGAGATTTTAAAATATTTTTTCTTTCCAAGCATTTTCTAGAAAATTCTTGGAATCCTAACAGGGCCTAAACCTAAAATGCAGCTCGACCAGAGACAAATAAAACAAATAAGAAGTGCTTGCATGCAACCAAACACAACAAAAACAATGAAAAGATATTAAGCACAAATAGAATAAGAGGAATGATAGAATGAAGGGCGCCCTTGCAAAAATCAGCTCCAATGGCTCTCCTATTGGTTGATTTATGCAGAGTCAACACGTTTTCCACTTCTTAGGCGCATTTCCACTTTTTTTAGGCACATTCCACTTTTTTCGACGCTGCACTTTGCATAAATCAACCAATAGAAGAGCCCTTGGAGCTGATTTTTGCAAAGAGGCAGGATCAATGCCGGTTTGTGTACAAAGGACGGGGTGTCCAACCTCAACCCAACCGTGAACTTCCTAGGTCCGCAAAGAACCTTAAGGTCATATCTCCCTGCCACATAATATCTATGTGCATGGCCTATCCTAGGATGCTACATAAAGACAAACGTATGTCAAGAAGCACATCACATTCTCCATTAGATACACAATAGATATCATTAAACAATCAATTTATTCATTAATTATAAGTTTCAACATAAGTTGCACCGGCTTTTAAGGCATACACTCTAAAAATTCCTTCTAAGAAGATCAATTCCGTTGCGAACGGATCTAAGTTCGTAAGAGATTAGCTTTCTAATATTACCAGAGGAGTTAGAACCAAATTGATGGATGGAAACCAAACTATGGAAAATGAAAATCCAAAAAGACAAAACCTATAAAAAAAACTTTATAGGGAAACATTATTTTCCATAATTTTCTTTTCCATAGATCCAAGCATGAAACTTAACACTGTGTGCCGAGCTGGGCTATGGCACTCAGCGGGCTATGGCGCAATGTGTATGCGTGATTCATGGACCATAGGAGTGCAACTAGGTTGGATCGGCTTGGCCTGAATCCAACCTGAATGAGACTTTCTTCAACCCTAACCAGATTTGCCCCGAGCCCCAATCCAAGGAGGGTCAACCCGAACCCTAATGCTACTGGATCCAACCCCAACCCAATTCCATGGGTGACTCATACATGGACGATATCCTACTGCACCCTTCATAAATTAGCCTTTAACAACATGGAAGGCTGAGATTAATCTCCCTGAAACACATGTTTTTTAATCCAGCACTTCGCATGCAAGGGAAAGGCAGATTTTTGGGCAACGTTGTTGACTGAGGTGAAACAGCCTCAATGGTTCTTTCCAACTGTGTATGTTCATTAAATACTTGGGACACCTAGCAGCAGTGTACGTGGCAATCACCCCCGCTGAATCCTTCTGACATGAAGTACATCATCCCCTCTGCAGTCATTGATACACTGCTCTGGTTGTCCCAAGTAATCAGAAGGGGCGGATTTAACACTTCCCTTTATTTATTATTTGAAATTCAACACTTTCCATCCAATAATATTAGATTTTATATGATGTGCAGCGGTGTAAACCCGTATTTTTCTAAAAGTACAGTACGACCCACATTATAGGATGATCCAAACCGGCCTTTTATTGGGCCACATCGTAAATAGGTAGTGCCCTAAAAAATCATTTACATAGGATGATCCAAACCGTCTGATCTATAGACTGCACATTAAAGAAACTTCTATAGATTGGAGGGTTATGATTATCCTATGTAAATGACTTTGGGGCACGACCTATGTACCTAGATGCCCAACAAAAGGATGGTTTGAATCATCCTATGACGTGGGCCATACCATACATTTTAAAATATATAGGTTTATAAGCCACACATCATATAAATTCTCCCAATAATATATGGTCCCATTAATATATGGTAGATGTAAGCATGGTTTTAAATTTCAACCGAAATTTTGGATTTCGATGGAGACCGACACCGAAATCACTCATACACGAAATGGTATTTTATTTCATCCGAATTTTCGGTCGAAATTTCGTTTTCCCCGAAATTTCACCCAAAAAACCTGTCTTTTTTTAATATTTTACCGAAATTTCGACGGAAATTACCGCTGAAATTTCGGTAATTTCAATTTCCATCGAAATTTCGGTAATTTCAGCCTAAATTTTATATTGAATAAAATAATGTTTTCTGGTTTCGCAGGATTTCGGTCGAAATTTCGATTTCGATGGGGCCCGAAACCGAAATTTTAAACCATGGATGTAAGCATGGTTTTAAATTTTGACCGAAATCCAAAATTTCGGTGGGGACCGAAACCGAAATTTGGCGAAATTTTGAATTTGGGCCTTTTCAAATTTTCAGAATTTTCGAGAAAATGCAATTTTTTTAAAAAAAAAGATATGTTACAAAATTTCCGGCGAAATGAATTAAATAAGCATTTTAAAACCCGGATGTAAGTGGTGTAAAAACATAAATCTTTCACAAATATTTTCTGGATATCTTCCCAAACATGTCTGGATTTTTTCATCTCCCGAATCGGAATTCTGTAAGGCAATGTTCACTTGCTGTCCCGTGTGAGCACGAGAAAGGGAAAACCCGCCAAATTTCCCGAGAATGTCCTTTTTGCAGTGTTCTCTTGCTTTTCAGAGAAAGCGGAATTAGTTACGTGGAAAACAAAAATAATTACGTGGAAAATAGCATTTTCTCGCGCTCACGGGATTTGGAATCAGACCAAATTGGCAGGATTTGGTTTCCTTTCCCACGCGAGAAATCAAAAGTCGGGTTTATTTCACTACCCCTTGAGGCAAAAACACGAGAGAGGGAAAACCATGCGAGAAGAAACCCACTCCGGCGAGCTTTCCGGCTCCTCCCCAACAAGGTACCTCCCACGCCCTCGCCTCTCTCTCTATCTCTCTCTCACTCTGTCCGCTCCCCTCTCTTCCTTGTTACTAATTTTTTTAGGGTTTTCTTTTTGCTCAAAGCGATCTTCTCCGGCAACTTGTGCATCTTCTTCAGCTCCTCTCCGGCAAGGTACGAAAACCCCCACGCTTCTCTCTCTCTCTCTCTCTCTCTCTCTCTTTCTGATTTTTTGTGTTTACATCTAGGGTTTCAAAGATCCAATGGTTTATTTTAGTTGATTTATGCTTCCTTTTCTCAACTGATTCTGTAGAAATGTTTTCCTTTTTTTCGATATTTGTCCATGATTATGTGCAAATGCTGATTAGGGTTTCTGATTTCAATTACAAAAATCTAATTTTAGTTTATTTTAAGCTCAAAAACGTTTTTTGCCCATGTTTTGAGAAACTCATTTCGATTTTTTGGCAAATACCCAACAATTGATTTCAATTTAGCTTTCCCACTACAGTTTAACTAGCAAGTGAACAGGCATAGGAAACATTTTTTCTGGATTTCTCAAATTTTCCTGCGCAAGTGAACAGCCGCAGGATTCCTTTTCCAGCACAGTTTCTTTTCCTTTCATTTTCTTTTTGCCACGTCAGATTCTTTTCCTTTCCTTTCCCTTCCAGGAAAACAAGTGAACGGACCCTAAATATAGAACGGGAAAATGATACAAAAGGAAAATTGTTTCCACATCAGCACGTGATACATTCCAACCACTGGTCCAGTGCTCACGTGTGCGCATCTTAAACTAAATATGCGCCGTGCGCACTGTGCGTAATTTAGCACGGCCATTTGATTAGATAAACCTTCTGCTCCTTGAAGCTTTTGCTATAAATAGATACTCCTTCGTTCTCGTCGCCTATAGACACCACAGCGACTTTTTTCTAAACTTTCTCCATTCCTCTTTCTCCTTGTTAGGGTTTGATTTCTCTCATCTCTTTTCTGCATCAATGGCGAAAGAACCAGTTCGAGTTCTCGTTACAGGCGCTGCAGGTTCGTCACATTTCACCATTTTCAATTCTCGGATTCATTTTCATCTTTTGTAGATCAATCGAAGATCTGATAGAATTAGGGTTTAAATGAAGTAGTTTTCTGATCTTTGCACATGCATCTTTTTGTCTGAAGCAGTTTTTATATCATTGAAGTGGTTTTATCTCGATCGTCTACCTTTTTTTGTTCGAATAGTTGTGGATTTGGTAGGGTTTTACAATTGATTAGTGGATCGTTTCATCTCATTGACTGAAAACCAGATTTGTTGAAGCATCTTTTATTTTCTGTTGAAATTATAGGGGTTCCATGAATCTGCTAAGTAAAACCTTGTTTATGATAATATGGAAATTTGTCTTCTAAAAATGTTCAATACATGAAGATCTTATTACCTATGGGCATAGATTTTCCCAGACCTTTTACTTGTTTTCTTATCAATTAGTGGATGATCTTAGGAAGGTAGTGTGAAACGACCAATTACTCCAAAAGCTTAATGTTATGTGCCTAATTGGCTTTAACACAAATAACAAAAAGAAAATAGAAAAGATGGGGAGAAAGGTTGATTCGAGGCAACCGGACCTCCTAGTGGCTCGATTCGAGAGGAACCATAACTCTCCTACAAAGTTTCCTTTGCTTTAAAATTCTCTTCTTCTCCATTTCATTAGACGATAACATTTTAAATACAAATATATGCCACTTGGCACATGCATAATGCAACCACTACTAACAAAACCACCCTAACCGACTACCACTACTCACATGACATCAACACCACTACTTAATAACCACACACCACTACGCACATTACATAGCACTACTTAGTAACTACACACAACTAACAACACTAACATGCACATAACACTTAAGCTGTTGGAGTTGGTGTTATTTAATAATTTAATACTTCAACACTCCCCCTCACGTGTGGCCCCTCTTTTTTTGGGTTGGCCTTACACATGGACTTTTAATATCGAGGAGTTGTGAGCTTTGAACATAGAACCTTGGCTCTGATACCATGTGAAACAACCAATTACTCCAAAAGCTTAAGCTGTTGGAGATGGCGTTATTTAATTTTTTATACTTTAGCAGCGGGTATTCCTTATGGGTTATCTGAAAATCCGAAATATAACAAATTGTTTAAAGATCGTCCATTTATTTGGATTTTGGATTAATATACTGTTTTTCCATTTTTCTATTTCCTTATCAGTCACACATCGCTTCTGCAAGTTCTTCTGCCTGAGATTTCAGTCAGAATATAGATGATATAGTAAAATGATATTAGATTTGTAAATCACTATATTCAGAGCTTTCTTTCGAAAACTTTTACACGTTTATCTCACATTTCTTTAATTTTTTTGTGATTTAATTTTGTGAAGATCTATATTCAGTTGGTTATGGTAGACTGAAGTTATTAACGGTAGTTCTTATATGCATTTTTCACTTTATCTGAGATACTGAGCAAGGATTTGACACAATCAAGCAGTAATCTCCTTTTTTATTTTGTGTAATCATCTTTTTTATTCTGTCATTTGGATAGTTTCATCTAGGAATTCAAGTTTCAAAGGCATAGCATTTATCTTAATTCTCAGGAATAAAATCTATTTCTTCTTTTAATTGCATGAATAGTTGGTCATTGAGAACCAGGGATCGATTTTTTTTTATCTGCCCTTTTTTCGATTGGTACTGAAGGGGCCTCTTATTCCTACTCAAGTATTAGGAAAACAGATTCTATTTACTGGGAAATATTGTTTTCATGCTATCAGAGCAGTCTTTTGTGGGATTCAGTGTTGGTTTTAGTCTTTTGGTGAAACTAGTTCCACCATTGTATCAATTAAGTTATAGACTTATAGTTCTCCATTTCCTTTAAGACCCTAATGAAAATTGTTCTATGAATGTAATAAAACGTTTACAGATAATTTGTGATTTTACTAGTAGAATAAGTTAAGTATTTTTTCCGCCGACTAGCATCTCCCGTCAACTCTCTTGTTAAGTAAGTTATTGCAGTATGAGTTGTTGTAGGTTTTATGGTGGATATATTACCTTCATCATTTTTTAATCTTCAGTGAACTCCTAATTAATTAAAATAAATGCAATATAAGTCATGGTTGGATTTTTAATATCCTGCTTACTTTTATTTTCATCTTTTTTCTAGAACATATGAAAACTAGGAAAATTTTAAAATTTTTAGTACTTGAATTTGAATCGAGTAATGGGAGAGAATTTTAAATATTGAATTTGAAGGTAGAGAGAGGGAGGATTTTAAAATTTATTGATGTTAGATTATAAATGCTCTTAGAATAACAAGGCTGATTGAACGTATAGAAGTTTCAACTTATGAGTGTTAGATATCAATTTTGATAAATTCTACAACAAATACGATCACGGTGAAAGAGATGGTGAATTGGTTGTTGCCCTCGATTTAAAGAGAATAAGAGAGAAAAGAGAAACAGAAACAGCTTGAGTAACGTGAACTTTCTTGCTATGGATTTGTGTTGGTGAGAATTGTGTCGAGAGGGCTCTTGGTGAGGGTATTTAAAGAGTGGAAGAGGGGGAACAACAAATATGATCACGGTGAAAGATGGTGAATAGGTAGTTGCCCTGGATTTGAAAGAATAAGAGAGGAAAGAGAAACAAAAACAGCTTGAAGAGCGTGAACTTTCCTGCTATGGATTTGTGTTGGTGAGAATCTTGTCGAGAGGGCTCTTGGTGAGGGTATTTATAGAGGGGAAGAGGTGGAAATAGCTGTTGTGAATCAATCAAAGGTTAGATAGTTCAATGTTTTGAAAATCGGAATCGAATCATAAATCGTAATCGGGGTCGAATCGTATCGGATTGTAAATCATATCGTAAATCGTATGATTCATTCAAAAATATAAAAAAATATGTATAATAAAAAATTATAAATAAATTAAAGAATAAAAATTGCCAATTATTCATTTTTCATCCAAATTCATTAATTCAAACATAAACTACCATGATTAGCATTCAATATTGTAATACGAATTGTTTGCTAACAAACTTGACACATACTAATCATCTAATTTTCATCCAAACCCATGCATCTTGCTTAATAATCTTTAAAAAAAGACACAAGATCATATCAATTCTCAAAGTCTCAAACATCAAATGAAAAATATCAATCATAAAAGACGGGAATCGATGTTGTCCTTATTATGGTAGTCTCCCACCTCGATGTGAGTAATGCGCTCAACAAATGCTTTGTGCTCGACTGGTTCGATTCGTTCGAAGTCCTACTCCTCTGTCTTCTTCCTTCTAATGAGAGGGATTTCAAAGGCTTCTTGTAATGTAGAAAGGAAATGAGGTCTTTTGAAAGAAAAACATATTTTCTTTTATACAAAACTTAATTTGGATAAATCGCATAAATCGTACTATTTATGATCGAATCGTAAGATTCAATAAAAAATCGTAAGATTCATAATTCATAGAAATTAAGATTCAATCATGGGATTCAAATCGTTTTGCCTAAGAATCGTAAATCGAACCGTAAATCATAAGATTGTCAAAACAATGAGATAGTTTTTTTGTTTTTTTGGGAGGGGGGGAATTAAGGTGTAAAAATGAAATTGATTGGGATTTTTTTGTGGGAATGGGGAATCCAGGGTGGGATTTAGCGATTGTGATTTGACTCAGGTATTTTGGGATAATTTCTAGGATTGTACATGGAAGAAAATCAGTTTAATGTCATTTTTGGAAGAAAACACTTTAGGAAAGGGAAAAATCTCATATTTAGGGCTGAGTGGCAATCATTTGTAAATTTGAAGGTTTTTTTGGGGGGTTTTCATATACTTAAATGTGAGTGTCATTGGCTGTAAATTCTAGGAAAAACATGGGCATTTGGTTTGCTGCATTTAAAACAGAGAGATGATTATTTTAAGAAAATACGTGCTTACACTCAGCAATAAATTGATTGCATTGCCCATCATCACCATTCACTTGGTTGTATGGTCGGATGATCAAGACTTTTCATAGGGTGGGCCCTAAGGAGTATGAGCAACCAGGGAATGATCCTAGCTGGAGGATCAATGTAGCTTTGCACACTGAATGTTGACCATTGTCCATTTTGTTTTAATTGTCTATTTGCAGCCTGCTGATTGGATGATTTGGATCTTCTAATGGTTGTTATTTTCATTGTATGGTCAATTCATGCTACATCCATTCTGGATCATCAGATCGGATAGCCACTTGTACGGTGGTGTTGGATGATGGACCATAAAACCATTTTTGTTTATCTCAATGCACCCAAGACTGTCATTTATTTTTCCCGTTCTTTTTTCAATGACCGGAGCTCTTTGTATCATAGGTGATGTAGACTATCTAAACGAGTTGTTTGTTATGACTGGAGATAAACTGAAATGTGTTTGTTGGGTTTAGATGCCAGCCAGGAATGTTCCTTTTTGATAAAAGAAAATGAAATGCCTTCCTGGAATATGAAATATACTGTTATCACTAACCCCTCCGGGTTACTACTTACTGTGTTTCTTTGTGAAAGATAGATTACCACTTATGGTTTGTTTATACTTTATATAACTGGAGATATTGTTAATCTTGAATACCTTGATATGCTTATGGATGGATACATATGATCTTTTTGTGTAAAATATATAATGCCCGGCTTCTTTCCCATATATCTTGTTTAACCCACCTCCCCATTCTATCCTTTTTATGCCCTTGTCAGTCTCTTGGTATAACCATTTTTGGTTTATTTACTTTTTATGGAGGATGGAAATCTCTAACTTCTTTCAATCCTACATGTGAATAGATTGATTTGTATGAGGCCCATGTCATGGTGTGGTGTAATGGCTCGCACACTTGGTTTTAGTTCCACCATATTATGCGATGCATTTTTCAGATTTTCAGTCTCTTTTTACCTTTGTTAACATTTCAATGCATAAAATACGGAATAATAAATTAGCTAACTAATATCCGACTTCTCTATTTACGTAAAAATTTGAGCCATGAGTTGCCTATGGAAATATAATCAATCCCTGTCCTTTATATATAGAATCTGGTGATTAAATTTCAGTAAAAATCAACCTTAAGTTTGTTGTGAGTTTCATTTCATTCTCCAGTCTAAATTCTATTGGCCATAAAGGTTAAAGATAACTAATGAGGCTTTAGCGACGAGTTCTTAGCAGCAGCTAAGCTCATCTCAGAACTAGTTTCAATGGACATCATTCATTCATGCAATATTTTGAGCAAAGTGATCTGGTTTGCAGGACAAATAGGATATGCTCTTGTCCCTATGATTGCCAGAGGAGTGATGCTGGGTCCTGACCAACCAGTAATTTTGCACATGCTCGATATACCATTCGCTGCGGAGTCTTTGAATGGGGTGAAAATGGAGTTGGTGGATGCTGCATTTTCTCTACTTAAAGGTTCTCGTCATTCCCTATCTATAAGATCTTTTATGCAATATTTTAAGATCTTTTATGAAATATTCAGAAACCAAAATCCACTCTGAAATCAGCTCCTTAATTTCCATGTACCATTTGGTCGAGTCAAATGAAATGCTGATTTTTTTTTGGTCAAAATTTGAGTTAGAAATTGGTATTTGTTGCCCAGCCAATTCGTGGAATCGGCCGAGTTCCGAGTTGATCAGCAGGTTTTTGAAGATTGATTGTACATAAAAGCTATGGAGAATCTTCTTAGCATTTTTCTTCAAGATTGACGAAGTTTTAACCACGTTTAAAATCTTCGACAATTTATGGTTTTTGTGCAGTTTTAACCACATTTTTCTTCTTAGCATTTTTTGACATCACGTCTTTTCTTATGATATTTCAGGTGTTGTTGCTACAACCGACGTTGTTGAGGCTTGCACCGGTGTTAATATAGCTGTCATGGTTGGCGGTTTCCCAAGGAAAGAAGGAATGGAAAGAAAAGACGTGATGTCAAAAAATGTTTCCATCTACAAGTCTCAAGCCTCTGCATTAGAAAAATATGCAGCTGCAAATTGCAAGGTGAAATCACCATATTTTTTCACAGATTTCACATCTATGCCCACTTCACCAATTTTAAGTCAATCAAGTGACAAAATGTGTTACAAAAAAATTTAAAAAAAAAATGCACAAAAAGTGTACCATTTTTTCGTAGATGTGAAAAAACAACTTTCTCTTGCCTATTTATAGTGAGATAATTTACCAATTTTTCTGCTCACCGTTCCTTGCAGGTGCTGGTTGTGGCTAACCCAGCAAATACAAATGCCTTGATCCTAAAAGAGTTTGCCCCATCCATCCCTGAGAAAAACATTACATGCTTGACACGGTTGGATCACAACAGGGCATTGGGTCAGATTTCAGAGAGGTTGGGTGTTCAAGTCAGTGAAGTTAAGAATGCTATCATATGGGGAAATCATTCTTCGAGTCAGTATCCCGATGTCAACCATGCAACTGTTAAAACGTCTAGCGGGGAGAAGCCTGTTCGGGAGCTTGTTTCCGACAATGAATGGTACGAAAAGAAATTTGGATACTATTTTCTACTTGCATGTCTTTTATGAGTTGCTGCAGTATTATTGTATACTTGGTTTTGAAGGTTGAATGAAGCATTCATCACCACTGTCCAACAACGTGGTGCTGCAATCATCAAAGCGCGAAAGTTCTCGAGTGCATTATCTGCTGCCAGTTCCGCTTGTGATCACATACGTGATTGGGTGCTTGGAACTCCAGAGGTCATTATTCTTTGATAGCTGTTTATTAACATCTTCAGTAATTTAGCATGAAAGTAAGTCTTGGATTAACATCTTTTCATATCTTCTGATCGTATTTGTAGGGCACTTGGGTTTCCATGGGAGTATACTCTGATGGATCTTACAATGTCCCAGCGGGTCTTATCTATTCTTTCCCTGTTACTTGTCGCAATGGAGAATGGACTATTGTACAAGGTGAGTTGCGATGGAAACTATGCTATACTATAAGTCTTGGATTAGTATTGTAGTAGTAAATTTTCCTGTTCTTTTTATATAAAGGCGAAACTTAAAATGGGCTGATTCTTTGGCATATATGCCCGTAGCTCCGGATCCATATAAAAGAGGTGTAATAGCAAAATTTACGTTATGTAAAAAAAAAAGAAAAAGATATAAAGATATATTTCCCATATCTGAACTACTAGAGAGTATATCTGCAGGCTATATCCCATATTAGTGGCCATGGCGTTCAATCACTGCACCAACCTAATGTTATTTTAGACTTCTTTTCCACCCATTCTTTTAAGAATGTCATATCTCGACAATGACTGGAGTACTTCAGTTAACTATCTTACCTTGTTGGTTTGATTGCCATGGTACAAAATGTCAGCAAAATAACGGATTTTGAGGTGCCTTTTATGAACTTATGGCAAATGTTACAGTAAAATTATGCTTTCTCTTCTCTCTCATCCTTTTATGAACTTATGCAAAATGTTGTTACAGGAAAATTATGCTCTCTCTCTCTCTCTCTCTCTCTCTCTCTCTCTCTCTCTCTCTCTCACACACACACACACACACACACTCCCATTTTAATGTGATTTGACGTGATTTGACGTCAAAACGCGTTAAAGTTGCCCACTGTTCACATATAAGGGGGGCGAATGCGTACTGCAGAGGGGGTGAAAATATCAACACCCAATAAAAACTCAGTAATATGCAGTTTTATATCAACCATTTAGTTCAACTATTTGGAAATTAATTGGCTTACTATTGTTGACCTTCACAGGACTCAAAATTGACGAATTTTCGAGGAAGAAATTGGACTTGACAGCAGAAGAACTCTCCGAGGAAAAGGCTCTGGCTTACTCATGCCTCTCATGAAGCTAACTTGCCTCTACATTGGTTAGTCTTCAAATTTATTTTGGCTACAAGCATCTAGGGTTTTGAAGAATAAAGCTATTGACTTTTATAGAAACATCTGGGAGAAACTGTTTCCATCTTTGTTTTTGCGCCATTGCCATGTAGTGATTTGAGTTCTAGAACTTGGCTTAAAAGAATCTATGTTGAGACCATAGTTAAATTAGAGGGGACTTTGTATCTCATATACGTGATTCTTCTTCTGTTTGGTCCTTGCAAAAGCTCTCATGCAAGATGTGATTCGGACTTATATGATGGAACATTGCAGCGACCATGTTATGCATGGATGTAAAATGGTGGGTCCCAGCCCATCAAAATATGTGGTGTAAAATGTTGGGCCTCACCCTACTGCATAGGTTTTGGACTTTTGGTAGAGATGGTGGGCCCCACCCATTTATAATATTAGGCGAACCTGAGGTGTGAAATGGTAGGCACTAAAACCCGGAAGGGTGTGGCTCTTTGGCGTAAAGTCATGGGTTTGCTACCCAGTGACGAGCGTTCGAATTCCCCCTTGCTTACCCGATGCGCGTGGTTTCAGGGTGATTGCACGCATCCGTAGGGAAATAGTCCTACCCCCGAAGGGGGTGGGGACACCCTTCGTTACCAAAATAAAATAAAATTGTAGGCACTCCCCATAAAAACATGAGGCCCCAGGTTTGGGTTCGCTAATGGATTTGGGTGCGCAGATGGTGGGCCCACCACATCAAAACATGAGGGGTAAAATGGTGGCCCCCTCCTATATGCTAGGCACGGTTATAAAATATTGGGCCCTACCGTATCAAAACAAATCATAAGAAAGACAACAAATAACAATGGAAAGAAACATGGTCGGTATTATATAATAGAAGAAATTATATGATGGACGGCCATGCAGCCCCAAAAAACAGTGTAGCCCACATTGTGAGGGTAATCTAAGCCATTCATTTGTTGGGCCCTGTTGTAGATAGGGTTTGCCTAGAAAATCTTCTCCATAGGCTGTGCCAAACGTCCCAAACCCTTCGCTGGTTTAAAATGGACGACACAGTATAAAAAACTTTACGTGGGTCGGAGGGTTAGGATCATCCTATGGTGGAGATTTTCATTTTCTGGGTACACCCTTTCTACGTCGGGGCCCAATAAATGAATGATTTAGGTCCCCCAAAAAATGTGGGCCCCTCTGTTGTTTGGGCGCTGCACTTGCATGCACGCCTGTCCGCCATATAAATTCTCATATAATAGATTTATGGAAATGATATCACCACTACCGTAATTTTGATGATCGTACTCCTCATATTATTAAAAAGTACAGTATGGCCAGCACCATATATTATGATGATCCAAACCTTCCATTAGATGGGCCACAGCCTAAATAGGTTGTGCCCCAAAAATCATTTCCATAGGTTGATCCTAACCCTCTTATCTATAGAGGATTTGGGTCAACCCTCTAATATTCAGTCCCCTCTATAGATCGTAGGGTTAGGATCAACCTATGGAAATGATTTTTGGGGCACAACCTATTTAGGCTGTGGCTGATCTAATGGACGGTTTGGATCATACAATGGTGCGGGCCATACCGTACTTTGTAATAAAGTGAGCAGTTCCATCATCAAAATAACGTAGTGGTGATATCATTTCCCTAGATTTAATAGTTATAGAGAAATTGTTGTTCCGTAGTTCTTCATGCTGAGATTTTATATCGTAAAGGTAGGAGAGAGAAAAAAAACCTCTTCCCTTGATTTTCAATCCAAGAAAAGCATCATTTTTTAACTTTTCTTTGGATCAAAATCCAAGGAGCAGGTTTTCTCTCTCTCCGCCCTTCTTGTTACACGGTTGACTTTGGGCATGATCGTTAACCATGGAAAATTTATTTACCCAAGAGAGGGTGATGCGTCCTCTCGTCTTACCGCCTATGGTGTAGTGTTTGGTTCAATTCGAGGAGAAAGAAGGCTTTGGTTCAATTCGAGGAGAATCAGCTCCTCCTAAACTTCTGAAGAAGTTGCAGAAAAAGCAAGGTCGTGTTATTCATTAACAAAGAAAAGTTAAATACAAATGACTCCACATGTGAAACTAGGGACTCAAACCATTTCAACACATCGAATTAGTTAGACTCTAGCTGCCCATTAACACCACTTCTTAAAATGTTAACAAACACCTCACGTTCCTATTTTGATGGGCTAACACCAAACGCAACTCATCCCAACAACTATCTTAATGACACTTACTCTCCATGCAAATCCACATCCAAACGAACTCATCAATTCCCCCCTGCAGATTCACCTTGTCTTCAAGGTTGAACTCAGGATAGTATTGCATGAGATCGTAAAGAGTCGTTCAGTTCATTATCACCGTGTTCCTCCGATTTTTCTTCGTGGTCGATCTCACCAAGCCAGGGTCCTATGAGGAACAACCTTTGATTCTTGTATTCATGACCAGGATAAAATCTCTCATCGTAGTTATAACATAAGCCTCTTTCACGCAATTTCTTAGCTTCTAGAGGGGTGTGACGCTTGATTGGAGGTAAATCCAGAATAGTGGTGTTCCCTGTGGGTTTGGAGATTTCCAATAGGTTGAGTCAGCATCAAGTTGCAACCTTCTCTTGTAGGCGAGCTAAGCTAATGGTAGCAATGAGAGATGTTGGTCTGAAAATTTCAATGTCCAAACATATGCTCAAGCGACTCTGGCACTCCTCCCATTTTGTTAGATAATCTTTCTAACTCAACTTGATGATCCCGTAAGGAGGGCGTTTGGCAGAGCTTTCGTGAGCACCATCATAATTGTCATATTTGGTTGGATCGAACCTCTCATTTAAGGCCGTCGTACACATAGATTTTTTCCTCATACCACCTTAACCACTGTAATGCTTCACCTTGCAAATGGAATGAAGCGAGGGTTAATCTCTCCTCTAAGTGTATTTGGTGGTAAGATAAGAATTGCTCGGCTCATTAAATCCACCCAAATAGATATCCATTATAAAATCTTAGAAAATTGAGCTTCACTGTCTGAGATTGAATAGCACATGTGGAACTAGAATGTGTTAGTCAGGAACTAGAACGTCTGAGCTTCACTGTGCAATTCACATGAGTGGCCAAGTGGACCCGGTGGGCTTTTCGCCATACTACACGCGCGCGCCGCTTGGTCTGGTTTGGTTGGCCGTGCATGTGGCTTGAAGCTTTTTCTATTATCCACTATTTCTATTTTTGTTTTGTTACTGCCCATGTAAATTCTCCCTTACCTTCAAAGTTATTGGTGTAAAACTTCGTTGGTATTCGACGAATAACTTCGATGTTTTTGGTCAAAAAACTTCGTCGTTCTTGAGGAAATAACATCGAAGTTATTCAACGATGTTTTGTGACGTTTTGGTGTTATAGCCATCCATTAAGTGCGGCTTTATCTTTCTTCCTGTTGGACGTTCTAAACGTTTCCTAAGCACGTCCTTTAATTAAGGGATTAAGGACGTGACTTTTGGGAGTATTTTTAAGGTGTTCTTTTGTGTTGAGAAAAATACACACGAACATAAAGTTTTCTTCGGTATTTTTCTCTTCTTATACCTTTTGATTTTTTACTTTGAGAAGTTTTTGGGTCATTTTTCATCTCTGATCAAGGCTGCATAAGCGTGCTCCCCTAGAGCAGAATTGTTGAATCCTGGAGACATACGTTTGGAATATCCTATCTGCACCACGATTCTTCGTATGTGGGGGTGGTACTCTTCTCAAGGACAACAAATTAAGATTTGTGCCTCAAATCACTGATAAGTTTCTCTCACTATTATTTGGTTACTGTTTTGTTTTTACAGATTAGATTTATTGCACCTTTTCAGATTCATATTCAGTTATTGTAATATCATCATCTTCATCTTGGAAAAAGATATAATCCGAAATTTCCCCCAATATCCCAAACAACAGCTTGTTTGTCTATTTAAGAAGATGAATTCTTTTTCTTTAAGCATGCAGTTTTGCACTATTTTCAAATTGTCAAGGCATGCTAAGAAGGCTCGAAAAGCTTTTGATTTCGTGAATATACACTTGTGAAGACAACAATTGAGTGGATTCTCATGATTCAACTTGATAAATACTAAATTTATTTAAAGCATTCATTGCTCTTGCAAAAGAGCAAATCCAGTATTGTTTATTTATAATTCTGCTTGTTTAGTAAACCAAGATATTGTTTACATTTGAAATTCAACACTTTCCATCCAATAACATACAGGGGATTTGCTAGGCAGTTTCGTGGAAAGCCATTTTGCACTCCACTTTTACAGTAGAGAAGTAGAGATAGACACCTCATAAGGATAAAATGAATGGCACAAAATCGGCTAAAAAGCGAGCATGTGTGGCTGTTCTCTCCTGCGAAAGTGAGCCGGCACGAAATGGCTTTCTGCGAAATTGCCTAGCAAATCCCAATATATGGTAGGTATATGTGGTGTAAAAACATTATCTTTTATATATTTTTTCTAGATATCTTCCCAGACAAATGATTTTTTCAAACAATTGCCACTAGAAATTACACCTAAATTGGAATTGTGTAAATATAGAATGGTTAATAATATTAGCACAACCTTATCTTGATATTTCCACAAACCTTCATGACGTTTAGGGCCGTTTGGATACGCAGATTTTTGCATCCAGGTTTTCAGTTTGAAAACAGTGTAAAAGATGGTTCATGATCAACCTGCGCCATGCTGTCTTGGCAGCTTTTCTTGGATTTTAAGTAAGAAAACCGGGTTTCAAAAGCCTCTCTCCCATAATGAGATTTCTAAAACCTGGTTTTCTTACTTAAAATCCCAGAAACGCTGCCGGGACAGCATACACCAGCCAGATCATGAACCCTGTAAAAGTTTTACACTGTTTTCAAACAAAAAGCCTGGATTCTAAAATCCGTGTATCCAAATGCCCCCTTAGTGTGAAAAGGTTACTACATTGAGAAAACTACTAAAACCCCGCTACACCCAAACTTATCTTCGAGAAACCCCCAAAATTTTCTTAATTACCAATACTATGATTATATTCCTTAAATAACTTTCGATACTATGATAATTACCAATAGGATAACAAAATACAAATCCCTAAAATCACTCCCTCCATCAATAACGGCCAGATTAATCGTTTTGAAAATAAAACAGTGTTCTCTCTCTATTCTCTCTTAGGTGCATCCATTCATTTATATGGCCCAACTAAAATAGGTTTGTTTAAGTACTAGTTTGTGAATGAGAGAGATAGAGAAGGCCATTGCGTTAAGACATAGAGAGAAGATCAATGAATTGAGAGAGAGAGAGAGAGAGAGAGAGAGAGAGAGAGAGAGAGAGAGAGAGAATTGACATTATTAATTGAGGGAGAGATTTTAGGGATTTGTCTTTAGCTATCCCCATCTTTTAATCAATAATAAACATTTAGGGATAATTACATTTACACCCCCTCTAGTTTTGACACATCCACTTCAACCCCTATAGTTTAAAAAGTGACAAAGACATCCCTTATAGTTTCATTTTGTTTAAGGTTTGCCCCCTCAGCTGAAGGTTCGTCCATAGATTGAAGGGTTAGGATGATCCGATGGAGCTGATTTTTTGGGCACACGTTATCTATGTCAGGACCCATCAAATGAACGCTTTGGAGTTTGGATCATCCAAATAATGTGGGCCCATGATCCAAAGCGTTCATTTGATGGGTCCTGACATAGATAGGGTGTGCCCAAAAAATCAGCTCCATCGGATCATCCTAACCCTTCAATCTATGGACGAACCTTCAGCTGAGGGAGCAAACCTTAAACAAAACGAAACTAGACGGGATGTCTTTGTCACTTTTTAAACTACAGGGGAAGAAGTGGATGTGTCAGAAACTAGAGGGGGTGTAAATGTAATTATCCCAAACATTTATGTATCGATTGAGTTAAGGGTAAACTCGGTAAAGAAAAAACAGAAAAACTTGTAGGTTATTTAAGGTTCAAAATAGTGGTATTGGTAATTAAGAAACTTTAGGGGGTTTCTGGTAGGTAACTTTTGATGGATAGAGTTTCTAGTAGTTTTCCCTATTCCATTTCCCAAAAAGCTCTCCCCAGCCAATTAAAGACGAAAAGACAGGTGGGTTGTGCACATATCAAAATTTGATTGTGCTGATATCATTTCCTCTATTAAACATTGTCAAGTTTTCTACACTTTCTCCATTTGTCTTTCTCGTTGTTAGGATTTCATTTCTCTCCTTTCTTTTTGAATCAATGGCGAAAGAAGCAGTTCGAGTTCTCGTTACAGGCGCGGCAGGTTCGTCACATTTCACCATTTTCGATTTCCTTTCTCTGAACCTGTTTAGTGGACCCCACCATCAAAATACATAGTGTAAAGCCTATGCTTACTGCATGGGTTTTGGAGTGGACGTGGTGGGTCCTGCCCATCATAAACAATTAAACATCGTGGGTAAAATGGTCGGCCCTACCCTACCTATGATTTTTGGTAGAGATGGTGGGTCCCTCCCGCCCATCCAAATCTAAGGTGTTAAATGGTAGGCCCACCCGTAAAAACATTTGTAAAGCCGTGGGGTCCCATTCCAGCATGAGGTGTAAAATGGTGGGCCCACTCTATGGATGGGTTTGGTGGGGATGGTGGGCCCATCATATCAAAACATGTGGTGCAAAATGATAGCCTCCCCCACGCTATGCCTATGCCTATGCGTAGTTATAAATTGTTAGGTCCCACCGATCATAATATCAGGTGTTATGATGTGGCCCATCAAATCAATCATACACCGAAATGCAGAAATTAGGAATAGGATCAATTACCAATGGGGGGCAAAAATTAGGTGAAATTATCAACAGGACCCATGCTTTTCAGAAATTATCAACGGGGGACAAAATATGTCTTGTCATTAAAAGCTGGACGAAAATGCCCTTTTCTGAAGCAACACGTTTTGCTTTTCCACTTTTCCCTTTTCTCTCTTCTTTCTCTCTCTCTTTTTTTTTTTTTTTTCACTTGTTCATTTTCAACTTTGTTTTTTTCTACATTACCAGTCATCTTCTTCATCATTTAGCCACCATTGGAGGTGGGAAAACTCAAAAATTTGAAACGTGAGTTCATTCCCATCTATCTTTCAATATCTAGGTTTTGTTTTTCATTTGTTTTAGGGTTTTGCATTTCTCATTCTCCCTTTCAATGGAGGATGAGGAAGATGAATCGTACGGTAGAACGAAAAAAACGTGAAAATGAACGAGTGAAAAAAAAACAGGAAGTAAAAATGTGTTCATAAGGGACTTGATAAGCCCATTCGGAATTTAGTAACCCCATTTTGATACTGGATAACCCCAACCCCAGAGGCTTGAAAACCCCCTTCCAAGACTCCAGTACCCTTGGGCAATTTTAAGGGACTTGATAAGCCCATTCGTAAATTGGTAACCCCATTTTGATACTAGATAACCCCAATCCCAAATACTTGAAAACCCCCTTCCAAAACTCTAGTACCCTCGGCCAATTTTCAGGAACTTGATAAGCCTGTAGACACCCCATTTTGACCGAACCTCAAATAAACCTGTTTGAACAAATCTCCTTAAAACAATTGAATCTGTGTCCCAAAATCAGTTATAGGGTAGTTCCAGATCCTATGTAGGCCTCAGCAAGGTTTCAAGTGGATCGGGCGAAGCATGGTAATCAAAAGGACAAGCCGAGGTTGTGCCATTAGTATAGCTTCATATTACGGAAAAGAAGGGTGCCATTACCATCTAATCACCTATCCGGCAAGAGAGTAGTCACCATGCAATGGGGGGCTGTCCTGGAAAAGGAGGGGTCGAATACTTTTTTAGTTTTGCTTAGATTCATCTTACCCGAGGCCCCCCCATGGAGCAAAGGATTAGCCTCAAATACACTGCATGGGGTGGTCCAGTAAGCAATTGGGGGGGGGGGGGTCGAATTTACATTTTTTTCTTCACTTTATAAAGCCCCAAACGAATTAGGCTTAGGGAGGATCTCGATTTTTTTTTTCGTGAAGCAGAAAGCAGAGAGGGAGAGAAAAGGGGAGGAGCCGCCATCTTCACAGCCTCGTCCCCATCTTCATCATCATCTCCCCATCCTCCCTAGCAACCACCACCATCTCCTCCGGCCGCCATCACCCTTACCCCTTTCACCCTTCACAGCCACCTCCACCTCCGGCAAACCCCTTCTCCTCACAGCCACCTTCTCCGGCAAGCCACCCACCGGCCATTGCTGCCTCTTTCACCCACCACAATCTTCTCCTAAACCCTCCCCCATTAATTCCGGCAACCTCCATCATCCACCTCTCATCTCCATCCTTGCCTCTCATCTCCAAAACCAACCCCCATTTTCATCTCTGCAACTCCGGCCGGCCGGCCACCGCCTCCATCAACCCCCCTCTCTCAGCCATCTCCCTCCGACCGCCATTAAATCCGACCCAAACCCACTCCTTCCATCTCCACCACCACCGCTACCCTCCACCACTACCATAGCCACTTCCAAAACCATCTCCAAAACCCATTCTCATCTCTGCCATTCCTTCTCCACCGAACCCCCTTTTTCTAAGACCCACCTCCATCATCTTCTCCGACCGTTCGAGACTCCACCCCCAATTGGAAATCCGAAACCCCAAAAAACCCATTTCACCGCCACCATCAAACCCAAAACCCATTTCTGGAAAAAAACAGAGAGAAGGGTTTACCAGATCCGCCAGAACTCCGATCGGCCGCGACCACGTTCTTCCTTTTCTTCATATATATTTTCGCCATCATCCAAGCCACCATCATCATCGTCTTCATTCTCCTCTACCCCACATCCACCATCGTCAAACCCATCTCCATTTTGCCCAAACCCACATCAGCCGCCACTAATCCCATTCAATTTCAACCTCCATTTTCACCCTCACCCCCAATTGCCACCACATCACCACCCCAGCCATCACCAATTTCAGCCGCACCCCAAACCCACTTCATTTCCTCTAACCCCATTTCCGGCCGGAATCCGATCTGCGGTCTCCCCATTGCCGCCGGCTAGTACCGCCATCTTCCTTGATCTTTGTCGGGAATTCCGCCATTGCTAGCGAATTTTCTAAGGGATCAGGGATTTGCTGTCCAATAGTTTAATTCACTGTAAGTGTGGATACTTCTCTTAAATCCTTGTGCCTTATTCATTATCTATGATGTTTGAGTATGCAAGTTGTTGCTTCTATGATGATGCCATAATTTTCACTGTTTTGTGCTGAATTGAAGGATTCTCGATCAGAAAGAAATTGCTGAATCTCTTTACTATCATTTTCTCTTGATAAATAACAAATTTTCTTTGATCAAGTTGATTGTGTAGGTATCTTTGAGGTCTGTTGTTAGCATTGTCATATTCTCTGAAATTCTAAAAAAAATAAAAATGAATGCTAGCATCTGGAAAATGTTTTGGACAATTTTGTTCTCTGAAATTCTAAAAAAAATAAAAATGAATGCTAGCATCTGGAAAATGTTTTGGACAATTTTGTTCTTTTGATTTTTATTCTTAGCATTCCGAATTTAGAAAAAATCAGAGGATTACAATCTGTTCCTCAAATTCTATATTTGGTTTTGTGCTCTTTGATCATTGGAATGCTTAAGATTTTAGTTCCTTGGTTGCTAAAGCAGGTGCCCATCATCTTAGTGAGAGCATGTTTAATGGTAGGTCATTGGAAAATCAGGAAATTCTGTTTGTGTAGGGGCTATACAAAAATTCATTGGTCGCATTTGATTAACAGGTGCATGTATGGGCTCGGATCATCTTTTCATCCTACTCTAGCAGAATTCATTCCTTGTAGAACAGGCCGATCGGGATAGTTGATCCCTCTTAGTCGAGTTGAATTCGTTTCCTATGGAACGAGTCAATCAAGGCGGCAAGCCCCTCGCCTTTTCCTCTTCGACTCTCTTTCAGGCCTTGCCTCGGTGTTTGGGGTTATTATAAGGTTCTTGTAATCTCCTCGGATTCATGGTTTCTTAGGATCTTTAGGATCATCCTTGTCTTTTTCAATCTACCTCAGTTCTTTAGGATCATTCTTTGTGCGTTTTCAGGTTTCATTGATCAAGGGATTCCATCGATTTTTTAGAACGTTTCTCTCGAGTTTAGGCGATGACGGAATGTTTCTTGAGCCAGCCCCTTGCCCTTCCTATCATTTTCTCCATCTTAGAGTCTTCACAGGGTTTGAGGGGTTTTCTTTCTTTTTCGGGACTATTCTTTGCGCGTTCATTGGGATCCTTTTCGAGTTTCGAGATTTCATCGATTTTGGGAACACCTCTCTTAGGTTTGGCAACGATGGAACGTTTCTTGAGCCAGCCTCTTCCCTTCCTGCCTTAGAGTTTTCGCAGGTTAAGGGATTATCTCCTCTTGGAGTGTTTAGCCAGTTAGAACCCTTCTCAGGGCAATGATAAGGTTACTTGGAGCCCGTCTTTATGTTTTGTGGCTCACCGCTTTGCACTTGGATCTGCACAAGTTAACGTCCCCTGTATGCACTGAAATTTTTACTAATTGGGATTATCATAATCTTTTGATATTTCTAATACTCTTCTTATCTTAAGCATTGAGTTAGGTTGTGAAGACAATAATGAATGGACTGTTCAGGTGAGATTATCTTGAAGCTTATCATATTTGTTTAATTTTATTTAAATAAATTGTTTTAGGAAAGAAGGAGATCAGATGACTACTCTATTCGATATTATCGACATGAGTACTGTCTGATTTCAAGGCGGGATTAGAAATATTATCTTGTGTATTATGATATCAGATGATTACTTTAGCATCATCTGATTTCATCCCCATATTGGGGTGGTGTTTGTGGTTGGGCATAGAAGTGTTTGATATTGTTTTTGCTTTATTAGGCTATCCAGCGGCTGGTCTGGACTAATTTATGTTGTTTATCATTTTATGATTGCTATAGGTTGTGCATTTTTTAATTGAAAATTCTTCTTTGCTTACCACTTGATTTATTTTTATAATAACTGAATGGAAATCTGAGTTTACTTGATAACCTTTTTCTTCACTTTGATTCAAGACTAACTCAGTCTTATTGGAGCCTTCCCTGCTTGGGATCTTAGATCATTTTCTCTGTTCTTGGGATGCTATCTTTCTTGTTGTGGTCTGTCTCTTTGAGACGCTAGTTGCTTATTTGGGGTTTCCCCTTTAGATCTAGGGCTTTGTCCTAGTTTGTGGTTGTTCTTGCGTGTTCCCTTTAAGATTGAAAACATTTAAAGGTTTAGAGCATTGGAAAAGCTTTAAAATCCAAAAAAAATCAGAAATTCGAAACTAAAAAAACATTTGAAAACTTTAAAAATATCAAAAATATTTGAAAAACATAAAAAACCTTTAAAAAAATCTAAAGTGTTGAGTGTTTCTTTTAGAAGCGTAGTTTGAGAGTTCGTTTCGAACTACGTTGGCTTGATCATCTTCCGAGGTACGTAGTGCAGCTTGGGATTTATATCCCAAGTCCAGCCAAACTTTGTAAATAAATGCTTTAACCCTTTTTTTCTTCAAAACCTTGTTTTCAACAAGATCTTCCTCTAGAGTTAGGAGTTTGTCCTAGGTAGAGAGTTTTAGAGTTAAGAGTTTGTCTTTGATTTGTTGTGTGCTTGTTTGTATTTGTTTTAGAGTTAGGGGTTTGTCCTAGAGTTATAGGAGCGCCTCCGTCCGGTCAGTTGGCGATTCACATCGCCGACTGATGACTAGGTCTAGGATGCGTTAGTGATCCCATTGTTTTCCTTAGGACACACAGCCTAGTTACACATAGGTTGTAGGAACCACCTGCATTAGCTTAGGGCTAACTAGCATTTAGTTAGGGCATATAGGGTGTCCTAAAATCTACAATTCACTGGAATTTAAATAATCGTTCAAGAAGCTTTAATAACTAGTCCGGTCTTTTAGATCGAGTCTAAGATAGAGGTCTAGGTGTCTTAGGCATCCTAGCTTAGAATAGGCGCGAAGAACTACGTTGCCTTGATTCTCGTGGAGGCGGGGATACGTAGGCTTCTTTGGATGAACATCAGACCATCCGAGGACTCGGACTAAATCGTTTAGAGTCTTAGGATTTGTTGTGTTGTGTTATATTGTATATTTTGTTGTGTTTTCTTACTTTCTTGTGCAGACCTATACCTTTAGCTGTAGCATGCATGTGTTCGTCCACCAGAACTTAGACACCCTTTAGGCATGTCACTCATAACCTAGCTATGCTTAGGCAACACATCTTTCATTTTATTTTATGGGTGTTTATTATCTTTATCCTCAGGAAATGCATGCTTAGGTAGACGACTCCTGAGGATTGTTCCCATTTCACATGATTTTTCCCCAAAACTCTTCGAGGTTAATAATAAATGGCATAAGAAACCAAGTGTTCGCACTCGGGCGAATTGGGGGCGCTCTTCGGACCTTCTTCATTCGTCATCAGGCACGGACCTTCTGTATCTCTGGTTATCCATTGCAAACAGTGCATTTGTTTTGGTTCCATGGCGTGTCCATAGATGGCGACTCTGAGTTATTTTTAGGTACATCTTGGTTTCGAGCCCTGGCTCCTGATCAGGATGTATCTCATTCGTTTTGTATCGCCACTCATGCTATGCTGTGAGGGTGGCATCCGTTTCGAGAGTTCCTTGGCAGAGCTCTCCTTCACTTTGTGGAGATCCAGAGGGTGTTAGGGACCTGTTCCCTCACCGTCCTCGGATCGGGTTCCACAAAGCCCATTCTGAAATTGGTAACCCCATTTTGATACCTGATAACCCCAATCCTAGAGACTTGAAAACCCCCTTCCAAAGTCAAAAGGTGTTGTATATGCCAAAGGGTATTTTCGTCCAGCTTTTACTGACAAGACCTCTTTTGTCCCCCATTGATAATTTTTGAAAAGCATGGGTCCTGTTGATAATTTTGCCTAATGTTTGTCCCCCATTGGTAATTGGTCCTTAGGAATACGATTGACAAAATAGAAGACAGAGAGAGAGAGACTGCTGAATTTTCATAGGGAATTTTTTTTCCATTTAAACCGAAAAGTTGACTATTTATCTTTTTAGATTTGGGTCTTGAAACTAATTTTAATAGGAGAATTTATATGGTGCCGACCGTTATCATGAAGGGCGGAGAGAGAGAAACCTCTCTCCCTTGATGTTTAATCCAAGGAAAAACACCGTTTTTAACTTTTCCTTGGTTCAAAAACCAATGCATGAGGTCTTGTCTCCTTCCGCCCTTTACAACCTCACGGTCGAGCACTATATAAAAACTCTTTTAATAGATTCATATGGGGGTATTCCCTTATTTAAATGCAAATCTTAAGTAATACTCAAGGGCCCGTTTGGATACCTCATGTATTGTATTTGGATTTGGAATTGAGTTTTGAATACAAAATGAATAGATCCGGCAGCTCATCTTGAGGGGAAGAGAGAGGGGAGGGGGTACTTCCTATTAGAGGGGAGGGGTTGAGGAGCAAAGAGGGTGAAGGAAACTGCCACATCTGTGGATTTCTAATTTCTTATTTGCACAGCTTATTTTGAAATCTGATTTTTTTCACTATCAGTTGCTGAATTGGAAATCCAAGAATTTGATTGGATCCAAATTACAGTGCAAAAAGGGCTACAAATGTTAGAAATCCAAATCAAAACCTTCTCTGCATCCAAACGGGCCCTAAATGACTTTATTTGCAAGTTCTTGACTAAGCTAAGCTCGTCTCATAACACGTTTTAATGGACATCATTCATTCATGCAATATTTTGAGCAAATTGATTTTGTTTGCAGGACAAATAGGATATGCTCTTGTCCCAATGATTGCCAGAGGAGTGATGCTGGGTCCTGATCAGTCTGTAATTTTGCACATGCTTGATATACCAGTTGCTGCAGTGGCTTTGAATGGGGTGAAAATGGAGTTGGTGGATGCTGCATTTCCTCTACTTAAAGGTTCTGATCATTCCCTATCTATAAGATCTTTTATGCAATGTCTTAAGATCTTTTATGCGACATTCAGAAACTAAAATCCACACTGAAATCAGTTCCTCAATTTCCATATGCCACTTTGTCGAGTCAAATGAAATACTGGTATTTTTATTAAAATTGAGTTGGAAATTTGATATTTGTTAACCAACCAATTCATGGAATAGGCTGAGTTTTGAGTTTTTTTTAATGGTAATTAGTTTGTTCTTGGCCGAATTCCAAGTCAATCGACAACTTTTCTTCAAGATTGATGAAATTTTCACCTTGTTTAAAATCTGTGATAATTTATGGTTTTTGTGAGTAAAGATATCTCTTGTGATATTTCAGGTGTTGTTGCTACAACTGATGTTGTCGAGGCTTGCACCGGTGTTAATATAGCTGTTATGGTTGGTGGTTTCTCATGTAAAGAAGGAATGGAAAGAAAAGATGTGATGCCAAAAAATGTTCCAATCTACAAGTCTCAAGCCTCTGCATTAATAAAATATGCAGCTGCAAATTGTAAGGTGAAATCACCATATGTTTTCACAAATTTCACATTTCTGTCCCCTTCACCAATTTTAAGCCAGTCAAGTGCACAAAATGTGTACAATTTTTTTTGTATATGTGGAAAAAAACTTTTTCTTATCAATTTATGGTGATATAATTTACCAATTTTTCTACTAACTGTTCCTGCAGGTTCTGGTTGTGGCTAACCCAGCAAATACAAATGCCTTGATCCTGAAACAGTTTGCACCATCCATCCCTGAGAAAACATTACATGCATGACACAGCTGGATCACAACAGGGCATTGGATCATATTTCAGAGAGGTTGGGTGTTCAAGTTAGCAATGTTAAGAATGCTATCATATGGGGAAATCATTCTTCGACTCAGTATCCCGATGTCAACCATGCAACTGTTAGAACTTCGAGCGGGGAGAAGCTTGTTCGGGAGCTTGTTTCCAACGATGAATGGTACAAAAAGAAACTTGGATACTATTTTTCTACTTGCATGTATTTACGATTTTCTGAAGCATTATATGTTGGGATTTAATCCTAGCCTTAGATGGCCTTTACAATAATCAATGGCAGGATCATTAGTGATCAAATAAAGCCAAACCTAACTAAACAGATTTTGTGGGTTTTTGAAAACTGAAAATGTGAACAATAACGTGAGGGGGAGATCGTGGGGGTAGTTTGCGTGATGTGGAGCCTCCCCACACTCTCTCAATCCTCTATAAATATGTGTTCTCATGGTCCCCTCCTTGCACACCATAAGTTGCTTGCAATTCCCTTTGTTATCCACGTCAAAAGAGGATTGTGGCTGGTTCCCATCACTGAAATTGGGGGAGCAAGGAGATTCCTAGAGGAAAGAGAGTCTCCAGCAAAGGTTTTAAGCTTAAGATAACCATCAATGGCATCTGGTGAGTTGTTTTTTTCCCATTTACATTCAAAGCCAAAGAAATCCGGGGTTTTCTTCGACGGTAACCGCCAAAGATCCATGCTGATCTTCTCCAAGGCATGTGAAGATCAACATTATATACTTGGTTTTGAAGGTTGAATGAAGCATTCATCACCACTGCCCAACAACGTGGTGCCGCAATCATCAAAGCATGAAAGTTCTCTAGTGCATTATCTGCTGCCAGTTCTACTTGTGATCACATACGTGATTGGGTGCTTGGAACTCCAGAGGTTGTTATTCTTTGATAGCTGTTTATTAATATCTTTCGGCAATTTAGCATGTTGGATTAACATCTCTTCATATCTTCTGATCGTATTTGTAGGGCACTTGGGTTTCCATGGGAGTATACTCTGATGGATCTTACAATGTTCCAGTGGGTCTTATCAACTCTTTCCCAGTTACTTGTCGCAATGGAGAATGGACTATTGTACAAGGTGAGTTGTGATGGACACTGTGCTATAAGTCTCGGATTAGTATTGTAGTAGTATATCTATATGCTATAATTCAAGGTGAATGTGTTTCCCATTTCAGTGCCCATGGCGTTCAATCACTGCACCAAGCTAATAATTGGTTTTTTTATCCCTCTCCTGTTAGAAATAATAAAGATGTGCAAATCTGTAATTTAGGATCAGAGAATACCTTATAACGAATTAACCTCACAACTTTAAATCAGAAATCAACAGTACTAGCAAGAATAAACTGTAAAGAAAAAGAGAAATTGTTAGACCACTTATCGAGTTGAGGCACGAAGAATATTCGCTGTCCTTAAGGCAAATCTCGCCCCCACTATGATGAATCAACGGTGCAGATGGGCGTCTTGGCGTATGCCTCCAGGATACAACAACTCTCGCTCTAGGGGTGTGCACTTACGCAGCCTGGATGCCTAAGAACTCGCTTATATTTGCCAAAAGCCTTGATCAGAAATGTTTAGGAGAAATAGCAGAAAAGGCTGAGAGAAAACCAGAAAAGAAAGAGAGCAGAAGAAGAATCCGTTAAGGATATCTTTCTGTTTTCTCTAAAACTGATTTTATAGAAAGGTAATCGACACGTTGGGGTGAAACGTCGCACTCTTATAGTGTGTGAAAGATGTTTCCCAAACGGTCATTAAATCACAATTAAGAAATCTCAAACGGTAAAAAAGAGTTAAAACAAAATAAATAAACTCTTGACCGTTAAAAGAATAAAAAGGGAAAATAAATAATAGAAAAAGCCCTAGTCCCACACGCGTGGCCGGCCGAGCCGCGCCGGGCCGAGCGGCGCGCGCGTGTAGTAACACCTAAAGCCCGTTGGACCCAAGTGGGCGATCCGTGTGCGTAGGATCCCCATGATCTCTTGCTTATTCACAAGGCTAAGAGAGTGAAAGTATATATATGGCCACTCTCACCCTCTCACACTTCCCATCTAGGACTAAAGCTTTCTCATGACTTTAGCTTTTTTGGAGGGAAGCTTAAAAGCATAAAGCAAGTCCCAAACATAGAATTACAAAAAACACCCCATTGTAAGTTTGAATTACAAAAATACTTTTTTTTCACGTGAAAGTCAACAATCCCCTACTAATTCAAAATTACAAGAAATAAATAAATGTAAATAGATTTGATCAAGGCAAGATGTGTTATGCATCAGTAGAGGTGTCTTTTGGACTTGAACCTTTACTTAGTGTAGGTATATCGAGTTTATCAAGTACTCGGTGAATATACATCTTGAACCAAGCACTTTTAGTAATAAACTGAGACAACATACCACACACACAACACTGAAGGCATAAGCAAGTTCATACGGTGTCGCACTTTTTGGCCATGTGCTATATCTTGCTTTCATGAGTGCTCTAGAGAATTTAGCCCAATTCTCATAGGAAGCGGCCACACTTCCACACTCATATAGGTGTATATATCAGGAGTGCCCTGTAACTACGCACCCCACTGACAATCAGTTAGTCAGCTATAGATAACATTAAGAGTCCTACAACTCATCCTCTTTTCGTTACAGGTTGCACCAACACCATAAGGATAGGCTTAGTGAACTTCATTCACATACAATTTGCTGCAAAACAGATCACTCAAATAACTTCCTATTGAACCTACTTCTTGGGATCTCCAGTCAGATAGGTTGGGTTCCCATTATAGGTGATCTAAACAGTGGGCTTCAGCCCCATCCCCCTCGATGTGCTAATGACTAAATTTTTATTTAGTCCTTTTGTAAGACAATCTGATATATTATCAATTGATCTTACATAATCTATGGTTATCACTCCAATTTTCAACAATTGTCTTATGGAGTTATGCCTCCAACGAATGTGTCGGGATTTACCATTATAAACATTATTACCTGCTCTTCCTATAGCAGCTTGACAATCACAGTGGATTGTAATACCTGGTACTGGCTTATTCCAAAGTGGAATATCAGACAGAAGGTTTCTAAGCCATTCAGCTTCCTCACTTGCTTTCTCTAAAGCAATGCACTCAGACTCCATAGTGGATATGGCTATACAAGTTTGCTTGGTAGATTTTCAAGAAACTGTTGCACTTCCTAGAGTGAAGACATATCCACTCCTATATTTGGTCTCAAATCCAGATACCCAATTGGCATCGCTATACCCTTCTAGTACAACAGGATATTTAGTAAAATGCAAACCATAGTTTATGGCTCCTTTAAGATATTTCAATACTCTAATTAGTGCTTCCCAGTGATCACTACCAGGATTACTGGTATAGCTACTGAGTCTACCCACTGCATAGGCTATGTCTGGCCTTGTGCAGTTCATCAAATACATTAGACTCCCTATAACTCTAAAGTATTCAAGTGGATTTACTCCACTTCCTTTATTCTTACATAATCTTATACTAGAATCATATGGGGTAGCCACAGGTTTACAATCAAATTGATTAAACCTTCTAAGAATTTTTTCTACATAATGAGACTGAGTTAAAATTGTTTCTTCTGGGTTTCTTTTTATTTTGATACCCAGGATTACATCTGCCTTTCCCAGATCTTTCATATCAAAATTATTTGATAAAATTTTCTTAGTGTCTTTTATTACACTTATGTTTGTTCCGATGATCAACATATCATCTACATACAGACAAACAATAACACCACTGTCCCCACTAAATTTGCTGTATACACACTTATCTGATTCATTTATTATGAATCCATTTGATAGCATCACATTATCAAACTTCTCATGCCATTATTTTGGAGCTTGTTTCAAACCATATAGAGATTTTATAAGTTTACACACCTTTTGCTCTTGGCCTTGGATTACAAAGCCTTCAGGTTGATCCATATAAATCTCTTAGTCTAATTGACCATTTAGAAATGCTGTTTTGACATCCATTTGATGGATTTCCAGATTATAAATTACAGCTATGGCAATAAGGATTCTAATAGTGGTTATCCTGGTTACAGGTGAATAAGTGTCAAAGAAGTCAATTCCTTCTTTTTGCTTGAACCCTTTAGCTACTAGTCTAGCTTTGTACTTATCTATAGTTCTATCAATTTTTAATTTCTTCCTAAAGATCCACTTGCAACCAATAGGTTTGCAACCAGGAGGCAGATCTGTCAAGATCCATGTCCCATTACTCAAAATAGATTCTATCTCACTCTTGACAGCTTCTTTCCAAAATGAAGAATCTGGAAGTGACATTGCCTCTTTATATGTCTTTGGATCTCGTTCTAGAAGATATGAAATAAACTCTGGACCAAAGTTTTTCTCTACTCTTGCCCTTTTACTTCTTCCAGGCTCTACTGATTCTTCAGACAAATGATGATCTTTATCTATAGATTCAATAGGTCTTTTAAGTATGTTCTCACTTAGACTAGTCTTAGAAGGGAATATGGTTTCAAAGAATTCAGCATCTCAGGATTCTATTATAGTGTTAGGTTGCATATCAATATGATCTGATTTATAGATTAAGAATCTATAGGCACTATTGTTTTGTGCATATCCAATGAATGCACAATCAACAGTCTTAGGACCTAACTTAGTACTCTTAGGATCTGGGATCCTAACTTTAGCTAAGCACCCCCACACTTGAAGGTATTTAAAATGAGATTTTCTATTCTTCCATAACTCGTAAGGAGTTTTGTCTGAATCTTTAAAAGGTATCTTGTTCAGAATATAACAAGCAGAGAGAAGAGCTTCTCCCCATAAATTTTGAGGTAATCCTGAACTTCCTAACATAGAGTTTACCATGTTCATTAGAGTTCTGTTTTTACGTTCAGCAACTCCATTTTGCTGTGAAGAGTAAGGTGCAGCTACTTGATGAATTATGCCATGAGTTTCACAAAATGCACTAAAATCATTAGAGGTGTACTCACCTCATCTATCAGATCTTAAGATTTTGATCTTCTTTTCTAACTGATTCTCTACTTTAGTTTTATATGTAATGAATTTATCAAATGATTTATTTTTGTGTCTAATAAGATAAACAGTACAATATAATAAAATACATTTTACCTCCTCCAGTTAAAATATTGTTTAAGTCACATACACACTGGTGCCACCAGACACCAGATTCTTTCTTATACCTGTTACATGAAGGACATCACAGAGCTTCAGAACTTTTCCAGATGTAAGCTTCAACAGCACTGTTCATTTACCCGCCACAACAGATGATGACGAGTTTCCCATGAAAAGCTGCTCTCTATCCCCTACAAGCTCGTAGGAAGAACGTACACTTCTGTCACTACAGATGTGTCTGGTGGCACCAGTGTCCACCCACCAGTCCTTCACGTTACTAACCAGGTTCACTTCAGATACTACGGCCGAAAGATATTGATCTTCAGCCATATTTGCTTGAGGTGGATTGTTTCCTTGAGGGTTTTTCTTCTTATCATTTTTTCGATAATTTTTAGCATAGTGACCTGCTTTCCCACACACAAAACAGTTACCCTTCTTCTTCTTGAAATCCGTATTATTTTTCTTAAAATTTCCTTTTCCTGATCCAGACCCAGGTTTGGAAGAGGTTTTCTTTCCAGATGAAGATTCAGTGAGATTTGCCTTAGAGTTAAACTCATAGGCCTTAGATTTCTGTTTTTTAAAACGATTTTCCTCTTCAGTTCTTAGATAAACAAACAAGTCTTGAAGAGAAAAATCATTTATGTCATGTAATAGGGTGTCTTGGAATTTCTCCCAAGAATGTGATAGTTTTTCTATAATTGCACAAATATGTGTATGTTCTTCTATTTTGATCCCTCTGGCAAGTATATCAGAAACAATCAACTGGATCTCATTCACTTGATCCATAATAGATTTTTCATCTACCATCTGATATCGAAAATATTTTCCAATAAGATGTTTCTTAGAACCTGCTGCTTCTACTAGATATTTCTGCTCTAGAGTTTGCCATAAATCTTTGGCAGATTCAATTCTAAAAAACACATCAAATAACTGATTGCTAAGACAACTCAGAATATGTCCTTTGCAGAGATAGTTATCTCCTTTTCTTTTCTCAGTGAGATGAGTTCTTGCAGGTTCGTCCTCATTAGGTAATGGTTCAAGATCATTCAAGATATAGTCTAGGTTAAGAAATGTCAGAAAGAATCGCATCTTTTCTTGCCATCTACCGAAATCAGATCCGTCAATTTTTCCGGTCTTTCGGTTTGGGAAGCCATGATGATTAATTTCCAATAATTGAAATCCCAAAATTACAGGATCACAAATCGTGAAAGATTTGCTTTAAGATTGTTAGAAATAATAAAGATGTACAAATCTGTAATTTAGGATCCGAGAATACCTTATAACGAATTAACCTCACAACTTTAAATCAGAAATCAATAGTACTAGCAAGAATAAACTGTAAAGAAAAAGAGAAATTGTTAGACCACTTATCGAGTTGAGGCACGAAGAATATTCGATGTCCTTAAGGCAAATCTCACCCCCACTATGATGAATCAACGGTGCAGATGGGCATCTCGGCGTATGCCTCCAGGATACAACAACTCTCGCTCCAGGGGTGTGCACTCACGCAGCCCGGATGCCTAAGAACTCGCTTATATTTGCCAAAAGCCTTGATTAGAAAAGTTTAGGAGAAATAGCAGAAAAGGCTGAGAGAAAATCAGAAAAGAAAGAGAGCAGAAGAAGAATCCGTTAAGGATATCTTTCTGTTTTCTCTAAAACTGATTTTATAGAAAAGTAATCGACACGTTGGGGTGAAACGTCACATTCTTTTAGTGCGTGAAAGACGTTTTCCAAACGGTCATTAAATCACAATTAAGGAATCTCAAACAGTAAAAAAGAGTTAAAACAAAATAAATAAACTCCTGACCGTTAAAATAATAAAAAGGGAAAAATAATAATAGAAAAAGCCCTAGCCCCACACGCGCGGCCGGGCCGGCGGCGCATGAACGTGGTAACACCTAAAGCTCGCTAGACCCAAGTGAGCGATCCGTGCGCGTAGGATCCCCATGATCTCTTGCTTATTCACAAGGCTAAGAGAGTGAAAGTATATATATGGCCACTCTCACCCTCTCACACTTCCCATCTAGGACTAAAGTTTTCTCATGACTTTAGCCTTTTTGGAGGGAAGCTTAAAAGCATAAAGCAAGTCCCAAACATAGAATACAAAAAACACCCTATTGTAAGTTTGAATTACAAAAAGATTTTTTTTCACATAAAAGTCAACATCTCCTTCCAACAAAAAAGAATAAATTATCAGGAGAAATAGAAGGGTGTTGATACTATGATACACCAAAAGCCTGAGAGCCTCTAAGTCCCATGATGTCCACATCCTGTGAGGCCTCCTTAGATGAAAGCAGCCTCTATGAAATGTACTAAATGTAGAGTTGTCTATAAGGCACATCAGGGTTTTCACATCTCATTATATCATTCTTTGAATAAAAACAACATTAAACATGTAAATAAAATCTAAATAGCACCCAAGCAAGGAAAAGTGCCTGGGAAGGTGCTTTTTCGCATATTAGTGTTGGCATGTGATCTGCATGGTTATGTCCAACATGACAATTTTTTTTGAAAAAAGGTGCTATTGTATAATTTGCTAGGCGCCCTATCTACTGTTTCCCATTTTCTGATATTTTTCTTTATTTGTTTTATTGAACTAAAAAACATGAATTAAAAAGAACAAAAGAAAAAAAAAAACTGAACCTATCAGTAGTACAAGATTATCAACTGAGATTTTGATATATAATTCTCACCATGCACTCAAGACCCTTCTATTGCGGTTTCATCTTCTAATATCTGTTGGGGTATTTGTAGTTGTGAAACAATCAGTTACTCCAAAAGCTTAAGCTGTTGGAGAAGGTGTTGCTAAATCTTTTATACTTTAACACCCCCCTCACGTGTGGCCCCTCTTTTTAGGTTCAGCCTACACGTGGCACATGTGACCCCTCTTTTGGGATTGGCCATTGCATGTGCATTTTTACTATCAAGGAGGATTGAACCGAGGACCTTTGCTCGGATACCATGTGAAACAACCAGTTACTCCAAAAGCTTAAGCTGTTGGAGAAGGTGTTATTAAATCTTTTATACTTTAACAGTAACCTATTGTTTTTTGGGGCTTTTCCCTCTTGTACACTCTCTAACGATCATCTCTTCCCTTTCTCTCAACTTGTTTTCTTATCTTTGAGGAATCTCCTCCTTGTTTCTCAAAAGAAAAAAAAAACAATCAGCAATATGCAGTTTTATACGAACCATTTAGTGCAACTATTTGGAAATTTATTGGCTCACTATTATTGACCTTCACAGGACTCAAAATTGACGAATTTTCGAGGAAGAAATTGGACTTGACAGCGGAAGAGCTCTCAGAGGAAAAGGCTCTAGCTTATTCATGCCTCTCATGAAGCTAACTTGCCTCTACATTGGTAAGTCTTCAATTTTATTTTGGGTACAAGCATCTACGGTTTTGGAGAATAAAGCTATTAACTTGTATAAAAACATTTGGGAGAAACTGTTTTCCTCTTTGTTTTTGCGCCATTGCCATGTAGCGATTTGAGTTCTAGAAATTGGCTTAAAGAATCTCTGTTGAGACCATAGTTGAATTATGTCTGATTCTCCTTCATTTTGGTTCTTGGTAAAATTCTCCTGCAAGGTGTGGTGTTGCAGTGGCATCAAATTCTGCTGTATCTTCTCTGATACCAAAGCTATATCTAATGCTATTTATATACTATTTATTAGTTAGGATCATTGTTTTATGGGATTCGCTAGGGTCCATCGCAAAAGGCATTTCGCGGCTGGTCTGTCGCATTTCAGACCAACCACCTCGTGAATGAAGACAGCAGCTATAGAGAAATTTACTTCCATGTGATATTAATAACTATAAAGCCATATCATTTAGGGAAATGATATCAGCACTACAATATTTTAGTAGATGCGTGAAAGCATCTTGTCGTTTAGTATTTAAAGGGCTGTCAAAAGGAAATTACAGTCATCAAAAAGCTCGTACAAGCCCTTTAAATACTAAATGATAAGATGCTTTTTCACATCTACTAAAATATTGCAGTGCTAATATCATTTCCCTACATATGTATAAGGTTTTAAATAATCTCCGAGACCACACGATCTTTCCCATTATATATACCCTCTGTTGCAGCTTCGTCTCAAGCCCTTTGCCGTTGGATCTAACTAGTTGATATTGAAGAAATAAATCACTGGATGAAAAGGAAATTCATTGAATATTTGTTTACCAAAGATAAGATAGGAGGGGCATATTGACTATTGAGTGCGATTGAGAAAGGGATTTGAGAGGGTAATGACTGAGGAGAACACTATCGGGGTTAGAAAACAGAGAAAATTAGGCAACCACACTAACATATTTTGATAATCACACTACTAACTTTATTTTACACGTTTCTGATTGGACGTTAATAGCATCTTGTGGAATGTATCTAGGGGTGTCAACGGATCCCCTTCGGATTGGATCCACCCATGTCTTAGTCACGATCCATTCAAATCCCATATCGGTCTGACCGGATTCGGAGTGTTCTTCGGATCCTACTTCTTGTGTCCCGGTCACGATCCATTTCAAATCGGACCGTCCATCAAAGTATCCTAGTAGGTCCTACTTACAAAACAACAAAAATCTCAGCCTTCGTCATTTGAAATGAACTCCAAAACTTCCTTAATTCAAAAAAGAATTAGTCACTATATCTAATAATAACCCATGATTTTGATGAAGAATAGGATTTATTGTTGAAAAGAACTCCAATGTTCGAGGGTGCGCGGCAATAAAACTTTTGAGTAACTAATCCTTGTTAAAGGTGAGTGGCAAGTTTACCGGAAGAAAAATCGATTGAGGATAGGAAGAGAAAAAGATGCCTAGAAAAGGGGGGAAGTGGAAAGTTGTAAGCTAAGTAATATTTAGTTCATTTTTATGAAAATATCCCTTATTTAAGTATTAATATAAGAAATATTTTGAGGGTATTTTAGTAAAAGGATTTCGGATCGTGACTATCCATTGGATTTTTTTGCCATGTCTTGATCACGATCCGAATTTTTTTGGATCTCACGAAGAGGATCCATAATTTGTCCATGGATCCTTTTCATGTGCCTAGATCCCGTTTATTAAGGTTCGGATTCGAACTGTCCATCGGACCGTCTGAGTCCATTGACACCCCTAAATGTATCAGCCTTTAAAGGCTAATTAAAAATGTGTCAAACAAAGTTAGTAGTGTCGTTATCAAAATATCTGCTGCAAAAAAAAAAGAGATCCTGTTTAAAAATTAAAATAGGTCATTTGTTTTGCTTCTTTTCCAGCTCCATCCCATGTTCTCCTCACTCACCACCCGTCGAAATCCTGCCTAAAAAAATCCTGACCGCCCACTCTCACCTCGCATGGTGGGCCCCTGTTGTTCTCTCGGAGTTTTTATAAAGTGGCTGAGCGTGAAGTCCCTTATTAAATCCCTCATTAAATATTTAGGGAAATGATATTGCCCCCTCCCCCCACCTAACGTTATCCATTAAGTTTTAGGGCAGTGATAAATCGACTCCCCATGTGTCTATATCTCTCCTCTTTCTCTCTCTAACCTAGAGGAGAGAGAAAGACACATGGGGAGTCGATTTATCAATTTGGGGAGTCGATTTATCACTCCCCTAAGTTTTAAAGGCAAAGAAAAACGTTTAGGGGGTGAATTTATCCTCAAGTAGTGAACCATTCTGACAGAAACCGTTAAAGGGGGCCATTTTATCCGTTTGGTGGGGATATCATTTCCCTTTTAGCTCACAGAAATATTTTGAATCGAGGAAATTTAGTAATGCAAAGTTGAATTTGGCATCTTCGTTACATAAAATTACATGTTAGCTAAGAATTACATAAAGTTATATGAACCCAACATCTTTCTGCATCAGTAAAAGTCACCTATATACAATTACAAAGCACTTTGATTGATATTTCAACGGTACTTTTTTCAAATCCCCACCACAGACGACGACCTCGCCTTTAGATTTCGTAATTTCTCCGCGTGGGAAATTCCACTAGCTTTCACAACGGTCAAAAACCAGATACTAAAAGTATTCAAATTCTTTCCCGCAAAAAAAAAAAAAAAAAAAAAAAACACCAGTAACCGAAAACCGCTATTAATCCCTCAAAATTTAGGCAACCATGATATGTCATCTGCTTGAATTAAGAGATTTAGCCAGAAATCAATGCTATTATCGTGAAAGGAGGCCGAAGAAGGTTGGAATTGAAGTTTTGGGTTTGCGGCATTTGCCGGGAATTCCTCCGGCACGTCGGGTTTTTCCACCGACAATGCTTCCGACAAGATTGTATCAAAGATATTTAGACCTTCTTCGTCCTTGATGATCATGTTGAGGTTCTCGCTCGTTACAACAGAGGAATCATTGCCTGATGAAGAGAAATCGCTCGAAGATTGTTGAGGGGATACAGGGATATGGCCGAAATTTTCAAATCTCTGGTGGGACAGAAAATTCGACGGTTTATATTCTCTCTCTATGTTGGTATAGAGTTCAGATTTTTCCATGAAGCGCCTTTGGGGTTCTGGGGTGGTTAGGCGCTTCTTCAAGCGGGTATGCCAGACGTTTTTGATCTCGTTGTCGGTTCGTCCTGGTAATCTTGCCGCAATTGCAGACCATCTGAAAATAAAAGAAGATATTTAAGACATTTAAGCTAATTTTAGTCATAATCATAATCTTGCATGAGAGCTCTGTAATTGCAAAAGAAGTTCACCGGGTCAAATTTGGTCCTGAGTGGGGGCCTGCCTATGCATGGGACTAGCTATAGGTGCGACCCAGCCTGGTATGGGGTGGCTTTAAATGGCCTAGCCTAATGTGTTTCATCAGCCCTGGAGCCTTTGGCGTATTGGTTAGGTACCTAACATTTGGTGTTAAAGCAACCACCACGTCACGTGTTCAAGTCACGAAATGGGCAACCTATGGAAATGGTACCTCATAAAAAAAGGCTAGAGTTGAAGCTGCCACAAATTGGGCCACCGAGGACGGGGATGCAGAGGCGTGGTGGAATTTTACGGTCTTGAGTGAGAGACTTCTTTCTTAGGTATGAGACTAGGTGGGACCCAGCCTGGCATGGGGCAGCTTTAAAGGGCCTAGCCTAGCGTTCCATAATCTCTGGAGCTTTTAGCATATTGGTTAGGTATCTAACAAATTTCTCATTTGTTGAATGGTTACAATAGTTCTAGAAATGGTTATAATAGTTCAAGAAATGGTATAGTTAATGGCTTCCAAAGAGGCCTTATTGTCTCTTTTACAAAAAAAAGATTAAACTAAAATAACTGTTATTTGGAAATAAGGATTAATTTTGTGGGCATCCAAAGAAGGCCTTAAGCTACAATGTTCTTCACCAGAGAATTTCTGCTGAATTTAGTGCCTAATTTCCTGCTTTCGACTAATGGATTTTTTTTTTGTGGGATTCAGAAATTGGGCCTCAGCGCGTACCTATTCCCAAGCAACTCGTGTAGTTTGATGATGGTTTCCTCTTCTTCTCTGCTGAAGTTCCCTCGTTTAATATCTGGACTCAAGTAATTCGTCCATCGGAGTCTGCAACTCTTCCCACATCTTAAAAGACCTGAAAATGAGACAAATGAAACAGTATTAAAATATTGGGTTTCTCTGAAAATTCAATATTTTTCTTTTCTCCATCATCTTAGAACTGGAAAACCTATAATCTAGCAAATAAGAGAAAAAGTATTATTATTTTCAATAGAATAGTACAAAGATCCATCTGTAGAAAATATCACAAAAGCACCAAATTAGCCTTACTAAGCTTATATAGTTATATCCATGGATACTGACTAGCTAGAAGAATAAAACGGTATGAAAATCTTGGGTTTCTCAGAAAATTCAATAATTTTTTTTCCATCATCTTAGAACTGACAACCTTAACTAGCAAATATGAGAAAAATTGTTATTATTTTCAATAGAATAGTACACAGTTCTATCTTTAGAAGCATTAAATTAGCCTTAGTAAGCTTATTTCCTTGCATACTGCCTAGAACATCTTTGAAATTAGATTAGATAGAAAGACCTTTTTTTTTTTGTAGGAAAATCAGCTATGAATTTTTACAAATCTTTCAGATTACAAGTCACAGACTCAATTGTTTGACATTAAACCCATTTGGGATTTCGAATTTACCGGCTTGTTTCGGAAGCGCACGCCAATTCCCATGGCCGTATTTCTGAATATAATCTATCAATATCTGGTCTTCTTCTTGAGTCCATGGCCCCTTCTTCAACCCCATCTTGTCACAACATGGAGCTCTCACCATCTTTCAATACAGTCCCCAACTCAATTCTCACAAGCTCTAAAACTCTCCTGAAAGCACAGCTATTTATTTATTTATGATGGGTAGCACAGCTATTTATCCTCGCAACGTGCAAACAAATAGTCCAAATACAGCATCAAATTTCAAAAGCTATGCCTGAAATTTCTAGGAAAAAGGGGCCCACGTGAGAGGCACCTTTGAGATTTGTCCAACTTTTATTTAGCACTAAGAAATATATACTTAAAGATATCATTAACTGTCATTTAGCAGTTAAATAAAGTGTCCGCTTGCAAAGAAGAATGAATAAACAAAAGGAGCCCAATGACATAATCCTTTGAGAGATCTCCTCGCATGTCTTTTCCGTGGATGTTTGTCTTGTGAGTTGTGTGGATGTAAGTGGCTTCCAAGCTCGTACGGTCAACAAAACGTGCGTAGGCCGTTGAATAAAAGGAAATGGGTTTTGTTAGTGGGACATGATATCTCCACCCACTTTCGGCCTTTCCCATATAGGGTCAGCAAAATGTATGTACGTTTAAGATAATGAAATTTGTTTTATGAATTGGAAACCATGTTCCATTCTCTTTCCCATCTGTTTCACCCTCATTTGCTTGTATTAAAAATTTCTACCTTTTTTATTTGACTTGACATGAAAATGACAATGAAAATGAAGATGAAAATGAAGGATCCCACCCGATCAGGACCGTAGCATCATCATTTGGGATGATTCTCATATATGAATGATAAATTTTTAAAATGATACTTCAAGAAATGCTAGAATAAGCACAAATACACGCCTTATAAATCATTACAAAAACAAAGAAATCATCGATAATACTTCAACAACAATGAAAACCTAGTGACATGAGCTCAACGCATGTCTGATAATTTAGTACATACCACATTTCACATGAAGTTCATATAAGACTTGTTGGTCAATTTCTCATAAAGCCATTTCGCAGTTCACTTTTTCAGGAGAGAAAAATCTCCTCATGGTTAGGGGTGGTTATTCGGTTATAACCGAACCGAAATAATTTCGGTTATCAAATTTTGGTAACCGAAACCGAACCGATAAAAAATTCTGTTATTTCGGTTAACCGAATAGTGTGAGAAAAGGAGGGAAAAAACAAAATCTCGGTTTCGATCGGAGGGTTAGGATCATCCAATCGAAATGATTTTTTGAGCACAGCCTAATTAAGTTGTGATCAATCAAATGAACGGTTTTGATCATCCTACGGAGTGCCCATATAGCACTTTTAAAAAAAAAATAATGGTTTTTATCAAAATTTTGGTTATTTCGGTTAACCGAATTTTTTTTGAGATAACCGAAACCGAAACCGAATAACCGAATTTTCAAAAAAAAAAAAAAAACCGAAACCGAACCGAAAAGGAAAAAAACCGAACCGAACCGACCAAACCAATTCGGTTCTGTTCGGTTATTCGGTTATAACCAAATAATGAACACCCCTACTCATGGTAGTCTCTTTCAAATGAAATGGTTGTTATCTTATAAAAAAATTGATCCTCAAAATGGCTTTCCGCGAAAATGCCTAGAAAACACCTCCAAAATACATTCATGTTTTTGGTTTCAGTATGCATTTCAGTTTCGGTATACGGTTCGGAGAGATGGAAACAAAAACATTTCGATTATTTTGTATTTCCTATTAGTTTCATTAAAAATTTAAAACCATGTTCGTGATGCAAACCAGGGAAATGAGATGCAAACATGATAATATATGGGATTTGCTAGGGACTTTCGTAGAAAGGCATTTCGCAGCTGGGTGTTGCATAAGAGAGCAGCCACATAGGCTCGCTTTTCAACAGATTTTGTCTTATTCATTTAATTCATCCATCAGAGGTCATTGCTCTCTCATACAACAACCAGCTGTGAAATGCCTTTCTGCGAAAGTCCCTAGCAAATCCCAACACGCATGCCCACACACTTGTGCCCTTGCAAAAGTCCGGAGCAAGCGTGCCCCCTTGGTTCCATGTCGTCGAGGTGCATTTATAATAGCACTAAAAAAAGTAAAACTAATGGAGTAATTATTTTTTTATGGTATAAGTAATAAACAATGGAGTTCGCCCTTGCATCTGGTTTTTTGCATGAGCGCACTTCAATTTAGCAATCCTCTCTCTATATTTATATAAGCATGGCTTTGGCTTGGACTTTAGCTAGGGGAAGATACGGTCAAAGAAAGAGGCTTTAGCCCACCTTTGAAGAAAATAAAGAATGACTCATGTAGAAGACGGTGAATGTTTGATGAATTTCATTTGAGGAATATTTTTGGGAAAAAATAAAGAATGAAAGATTCATACAGTCAATTGTATGCATTAAATATAGGGTGGCTATTAAAACAGTTTTCATCCAGGAAGTCCTCGGGCCACAGCTAATCAGGTAGTCCATCCCATCTCAGCTTTACACGTGTCATTTATAGTGATTGAAAATGATCATCTCCGGGGCCCACTACCCTATCGGATGATTCTAGCCGTCCAATCGATAGAATTTTTTCCTTTGATTTGTAACTTTTTCCGTGGTTCTTCTGAATGGCTAGGATCTTGTGATTCTTAGATCATTAGACTGTGAGCAACAACAAATACTGGTAGCAAGTAGCAACCACCTTAGATGTGCCATGTGCAATGTGGAGATTAAGACAGACTAAATGAATTTATTAGTCTTTAAATTACATATGTCCCACTTTCAGCAGGAAGATTAGAACAGACTACCCAAATTTATTAGTCTATGACTGCTAAACCAGACTTATGTAGCATTTGATATTAGGGTGGCCCAGTGCAGGAGCCAGGAGGCTCCCTCCATTGCCAGGTCTGGGGAGGGTTAGATTTAGCATTTGATATTAGACACCCATAAAATTAGGCGCTGGACCCGAGTCGGTTTGTCTTTTTATTTTTTATTTTGAATGGTAGTGAAGTCTGTTTGTCTCATACACATGTAAAAAGGAAATCAAGGATGAGAAACTGCCAAGGACGAAAATGCCTACATTTATGGGCGTACACTATATAGTGGTGGTGCTAATTTAGTTAAATTTTGTATGGTGTGTGGCTATTTTTCAAAATGTACCTACGGGTCGGGCCCACCTTATAGGATGCTAAACCGTTCATTTGTTGGGCCACAACATAAATAGGTTGTGCCCCAAAAATCATTTCCATATGATGATCTTATAAAGTGGGATGTATTTTTAATAAAAAATACTGGACTATACGACCACGCAGCATATACGATCTCCTAATTTAGCGTACGGGGAATTCTACTGAAAGGCCATGCATTTTTTTAGTGCTATTATAAATGCACATTTATGACATGGATCCAATGGGAGCACCCTTGCGTAGGCTCTCGATCAATCCTCATTTAGGGTTCTAAAAAGAAAATCTAAACCATATTCAATACCGTACGCTGGGATGGAACCGAGAACATGTGGGCCGCCCCATGATCAACGATCTTGATTTCACATACATGCCCACCTACAACGAAAAGATTGGTTTCTAGCATATGGATCTAAATGGCAGCCATGAGTCTGAGCAAATGCCACCTTACTATTTAATAACTCATAATCAGATCTTGTTAAATAAATATTTAAAACTTTCCGAGGTTTTTTTTTTTTTTTTTTTTTGAGAAAATCAATGGGAATTTTCCATTTCTATATATGAAAATACGACTCTACCTTTGGGCATATTAAGAAATGTGACTCTCCCCCTATTTCATTGTGTGCTTTACTCCCCATCTAGTCCTCTACGCTATCAAATATCATAGTATACAACGTAAGACTTTGCTTGCTCGGAGCCAGCCTACCTATAATAGTCACTACTTTCGCGGTTAGTGTTTAAATCCGAATAAATTGACAAAATAGTTGTTAGGTCCAAATCATCGCAAGATCATTGTTACACCACTCGCTCGCTCCGATGAAATTGAGCCCTTGATCCATCAAGTCTCATCAGAGCAGCTCTATCCGAATCAAAAGCATGTGGGCCGCCCCATGATGTTCTACGTGATCAACGGTCTAGATTTCACATACTTGCAGACTAGAAAATTTGCTTTTGCCATTGATTTTTAAAGTGACTTTAACCATGCTTTTTCTTTAGTTAATGCAAAACTTCAACTAGTAGTCAAAACCTTCGTGATCGAGAAAATGAGTACTACATCATAAATACCGACATTTGAAACAAGTTCAAATCAAGAAATTTTCTACAAAGGGATCAATGACTCTTACAGATAAAAGCAAGTCACAACACAATCCAGGAACTTTCCGACATGGGATTCTTGCTTAAAAGGTGCCTCGTGCAGCTCTGCTTTCTACTCTACTCTGGATTGAATTATTCATTTAACTAAAACCATTTTCCACACAGAGAAAGGTCGGATACTTGTTGTAAGTCTTTGTATAATCCTTAAAAGTTAATACTTTTCAGCACTTTTTGTCTCCTCCACTGGACAGTCTTTTGAAACATTCAAGAATTCAACCCACTTTTAACAAAAATAAGTGACTAATTTAACCACGTTTTAAAAGGAGGGGAATGATATATCCGTCCCCTTTTTTCATTGGGCCACCCTTTCTAGTGCGCTGAATTGCCGACGGACGTTTATTTTGACATCGCCCAGTTGCAACTTGCAAGTGACATGTTACCCTCCTAGTGTCGGTATGCCAATGGAAAAAGGCAACATCACAATCAGCTGCATATGTCTCACTCATCTGGACTGTGGCGGTGGAGTCGGTTTGGATCATCACGGATATTCCTACCTTACAAACATGGAGAGAGAGAGAGATTAAGGTGCATTGGAAGCATAAATTTACATGTTTTCAATGAAAGTCTGGAAAGCAAAGTCTTTTTTTCATAAAGTAGAGTGGCCCACTTCTTAGTTTGATTCCAACTGTTTACTTTTTGGGCTAGGTTGTACCCTGCAAATCATCTCCTTAGGCTTATATAATGTGCAATCCCTATACAGATGGAGGGCTAGGATCATCTTATGGAGTTGATTTTTCGGGGTACAGCCTATTTACATCGTCGCCCAACAAATCAATGTTTTGGATCATCCTATGCAGTGGGCCCACTATACTTTTTGAAAAATGCTGGACTTCACGTGCACACACCTTAAACTAATATAGGAAAAAACTTTTTTTGACAACAAGCACACTTCCGTCGTCTTTTACTCATAAACCGTCACTAAATGTTTTTTCCGTGACGGTTAAAATTCCTTTTCCCATATTCATCATCATGAAAGAGTTACGTTGACGGTTATGGCAACCATCTAATAACAGGTAAAAATATATCATTTCCCTTTGAAAAGTGTAATTGAATGGTTTGGATCATCCCATCATGTGGGCTCTATTGCATTTTTGTTTTTGCTAGTATTATTTGAAGAATAATGATATAGTAACTGAGTTAGGGACCGCTAGTGGAATGAACAAACAGCCTGTTAATACATTAGAATTCTTTCCATGTCGTGTGGCATGTGGGGATTTGTTAGGTTGCACTCTCGATTCCACTCTCGGTCTCCATATTAGCACTCTTTTTTTAACGTTCAGTCAAATAAACTGAGTACTAGGGGTGCAACTCGGGTCGGGTTCAACCCGAGAAAAAAAAGCCGTGTCGGGAAGGGTTCGGGTTGAGTTTTCCCAACTCGAGTTGAATTCAGGTCGTGTTCAGGTTGAGGGCTTGGGCCATCAAGCTAGAGGCTCAACCCCTAGCTCACACTAGTTTCGTCCATCACCTTTGATTTGATTTAACTATGATCTTTCTAAACTGTTAATCTACAACTTGATTATTATTATTTTTTGATAAAGATACCAAAATCATTAAAAAGAAAAGATTGTAAGTCCACTTTTGACGTTGCCCTGTATAAAATGAAGTGCTAGATGCTCTTGATTTGGCCTGCTTCTACGAATGAGAGAAAAAGAAAGGCACCACACAAGGACAAATATTTGATTTCATCCATGAGATGGGCTAGTCTCCATGGCCTTTTCCCAATTCTTTGGTACATAAAATAGAAGGTAGAAGAATCACTTTCAACTTTTAAATTGCTTTTCCATCTGGGTGAAGAAAATTCACAATCCTTGGTTAATGGTTCGGAACTCAGCTTCTATGGAATCGATGATGCCAATTGAACTTGCAAAGGAATAGGCGATGTCGCCCAATAAATTCCTAATGACGTCGATGTTGAGTATAATGATGTTTTTAGGAATGGTTTTCTATCTCAAAATCACTTTTAATTTCAATCTCATCTTCATAAAAAAGCCCATCTTTTTTATATTCTCAAAGTTTTTTCTATTTCATACAGAGCAATCTTACAAAGAATTGCCCCATCTACCCTTTTTTATTAGTCACTTTAGCCCATTGACCTATTGGGCAGCCTCTACTTTGTTCCATTGCCTCCAGTTCAGCTGTGATTCAATGATTTAAAGCTGTTGATTAACACCTTGATTTGAGAAGACATCTTATTTAAGATATTTAAGTATTTTAATGAGATCCCTTTCTAATCAAGGTGCATGAATTGCTTAGGAGTTAGGATCATTGATCACATTCGATCAAGGAGCGTTAGGCCGGTTCGTCGGATCACTGGAGCCGACCAACCTCAATCCTAATAAAATCCTAAAATCTATCCTATTATCTCTCATATACTCCTCTCTCATAATTTCTGTTTTGGTATTTTTCTAAAAAATAATCACCTCTCTAAACTAGAGTTTTAAGGAGCTTAAAAAATTTTATTCAATAAAATAAGAGAATGTAAGCTCTTATATTTACAAGACAACAGAAGAGAAAACCAGTGTTCAAGTTAGCATAGATTGAAACAGCAATATCTCCAGTACACAAGACAAGAATCTTACATCTATTAGATGCACCACAAGAACATCATGTGACGCTAGCCATCTCAGTAAAATTTCCTAGACTGTAATGTAATGGGTCAAGTGAATGGATTTTGCTAAATCAGTTGGTGGTCAATGCTTTTTAGAGTAATTAAACAAAGATATGTCAGGATAAACTGAACATTTCTTGAAACATAAGTTGACTATAGCTATCTAAAAATCAAATCAGGGTCATCTTCCTCTTCAATCTCCAGCTCATTTGATGACCTGATTCTCTTTCCATCTTTCAGCCCTGTTCTTCCCTTCTTTGGTTTCCCCCTAGAAAGAATTCGTACATTATTATTATTATGGACTCATGTACACTTATCCATGCATACATGCACATAGGATGCAGAACATACACATACAGAAATACAGACATAAATGTACAAATGCATCTGCATATTGTCGTCATAGTTACAAATATTGTCACAGGAATTTCTCAGGAAAGGTTTATCAAGGAATATTTTAATTTTATTTCTTCTTTTTGGGTTTATATAGAGAAAAAACTGGAAAAATAAATAATTTAAAATCTGTAAAAATATCAAATTTAGCATTCAAAAAATAATATCTTGAATTTATCGCAATATTTTCGTAGTATTTTTATATTCAAATAAGAAGTCTTTATTGGATGTATAGTAAAGATTCTTATATTGTTGGCATAAAAAATACAATATATGCTATGAAAATGTATTGCGTAAATGGATCTGATTAATTCTTAATAAAGATACACACATGTATCTCATAATGTTTCCACTCTTGTAATCTATCTACTACTATAAGCTGGGAGGAAAAGAATAGAATTTTTTTATTTTTTTGAAAATAAGCTGGGAGGAAAAGAAGAGAATTTTTTGATTTTTTTGAAAATTATATGAGAATTACACATCACTTTTTTTGACTTTTTTTAACAAATGCACCCATTCAACTCACATATTTTCAATCCTATGCCCTCATTTATGCTTTTAACAAAGGCACCCATTAAAGCCATACAATTTCAATCTTACCCCCCTCCTTTATGGTTTTTTAATAAAAAATCTATAGGGTGATCTTAACCATCCGATTTAAGAGGAATTATGAAAACATCTATAGATTGGAGGGCTAGGATCAGCCTATGGAAATGATTTTTGGGGCACAGCCTATTTATGTTGTGTTCCATCACATGGACGGTTTGGATCAACCTATGACGTGGTCCGTACAGTTCTTTGTCGGTCCGTGCATCGCACGAGCTTTTTACTAGTATATTTTATTCCGGAAACTTCTCGTTTAAGCGCAGCGAGTTCTCTTGTCACGTTTCGATTTTGAACAATGAATGGGACCCACATCAAAAACCCTACCATTAGGTCCATTATGCTGCTGGCTTACGTTTTGATTTTGAACAACGAATGGCACCCACATCAAAATCCCTACCACCATGCTGTTTGCTTTTCGTTAAGAGGAAAAAAATTGAGCTTTCTAAAACCAGACCTACCCAGTATTCAATCCCCTTGACTCTGAAATTGCCCCCCCTGGACCCCCTTTGGCTTCGTCCATGCGGAAGGAGACTTAGTCAATTTGAGCCGCGTAGATTCCTTCACCTTCTTCATGAAAATTTTCTAAAAGATTCATTAGCCGACTCCAACTAGCTTGGGATAAAGACATAGTTGAGTAGAGTAGAGTTGAGTTGTAGGCAACGACACCACCACTTCTGGCCCGTTTGGACACATGAATTTTTATAATTCAGGATTCTAAAATGACGGAGTAAAACGAGGTAGGTGTAGACCGAAAACAACTTGGGTAGAAACAATAAAGAATGACTTGAGGGCTAGGAACATAAAAGCGAACATGACCTTGGATAGGATAGAATGTAAGAAAATGATCCATGTAGACGAACCCAACTAGTGTCAGGAGTAGACATAGTCAATTTGAGCCGCGTTGATTCATTCACCTTCTTCATGAAAAAATTCTGAGGGATTCATTAGCCGACCCCAACCAGTTTGGGACAAAGGCTTAGTTGAGTTGAGTTGAGTTGTAGGCAAGGACACCATCACTTCGGGCCCATTTGGACAGATGGATTTTATAATTCAGGATTGTAAAATCCCTGATTTTACAACCTAAAACCTAGATTTTATAAGCTTAGACCTGAATTTTATATTTTACGTATTGTAAAATCCAGGTTTTAGCTTATAAGATTGAAGCCATGTTTGGCAGTCAGGATTTTTTTTTCATGATAAATTAGTGTCTCTAGGTGGTGAGAGAGGCGTAGGGCAGGTGAGAGAAGAAGAGAGATTTGAGAAGACACGATTGAGATGAGGGTGAAAATTGGCTAAAAATCAGGAAAATGCCAATCATACTTTGAGTAGAGTTTTTTGTTTCCGGATTTCACGCTTTCTTGTCATATCTTCACTCACTAGTATCTAATACAATAAGCTGGGATGAAAAGAGGAGAGTTTTTTCGATTTTTTTGAAAATTACGTGAGAATTACACCTCACATTTTTTGACTTTTTTGAACAAATGCACCCATTCAACTCATATAATTTCAATCCTACCCCCCTCTCTCCTTTATGCTTTTAACAAAGGCACCCATTGAATCATATAATTGCAATCCTACCCCTCCTTTATGCTTTTAACAACGACACCCATTAAAGCCGTATAATTTCGATCTTACCCCCCTCTTTTATGGTTTTTTAATTAAAAAACTATAGGGTGATCTTAACCATCCGATTTAAGATAAGAGGAATTATGGAAACATCTATAGATTGGAGGGCTAGGATCAGCCTATGGAAATGATTTTTGGGGCACAACCTATGTATGTTGTGTTCCATCACATGGACGGTTTGGATCAACCTATGACGTGGTCCGTACCGTTCTTTGTCGGCCCATGCATCGCACGGGTTTATTTTTTTGAAAATTCTATGAGAATCACATCACTTTTTTTGACTTTTTTTAACAAATGCACCCATTCAACTCACATATTTTCAATCCTACCCCCTCCTTTATGCTTTTTAACAAATGCACCCATTAAAGCCATATAATTTCAATCTTACCCCCCTCCTTTATGGTTTTTTAATAAAAAATCTATAGAGTGATCTTAACCATCTGATTTAAGAGGAATTATGGAAACCTCTATAGATTGGACGGCTAGGATCCGCCGACAAAAAACACAGTGGGCCCATGTTGTTTGGATGATCCAAAGCATTCAGTTGATGGGCCCTGGCATAGATGGGGTGTACCCAAAAAATCAGCTCCATAGGATCATCCTAGCCCTTCGATTTGTGGAGATTAAAATGGACAGTGGAGGTTAAAAACAAGTGAGCCCACGTTGTTTTGATGATCCAAAGCATTCATTTGATGGGCCCTGACATACATAGGATATGCCTAAAAATCATCTCCATAGGATCATCCAAACCCTTCGATTTATGGAGGTTAAAATGCACGCTTATAAACTCCACAAATCTGTCCATTTTTAACCTCCACAAATCAAAGGGTTAGGATGATCCTATGCAGCTGATTTTTTGGGCACACCCTATCTATGCGAGGGCCTATCAAATGAATGTTTTGGACTATCCAAATAATGTGGGACCACTGTGTTTTTTGGTCGGGGGACTAGAGAAGCTTCTCTAGTCGGCTGACTCTAATATACATATATATAGAGGAAAGTGTCTCTAGTCTCTCCCCTAGATAAGCTTATCTACTCCTCCCTTTAAAAAAACACAGTGGGCCCACGCTGTTTGGATGATCCAAAGCATTCATTTGATAGGTCCTAACATAGATAGGGTGTGCCCAAAAAATCAGCACCAAAGGGTCATCCTAGAACTTCGTTTTGTGGTGCCTTGTGGTACCCAGAATGGACACACGTTTATATGCGTCCATTTTGGACACGGTGTGCCCAACAAAATGAAGTTCTAGGATGACCCTTTGGTGCTGATTTTTTGGGCACACCCTATCTATGTTAGGACCTATCAAATGAATGCTTTGGATCATCCAAACAGTGTGGGCCCACTGTGTTTTTTTAAAGGGAGGAGTAGATAAGCTTATCCAGGGGAGAGACTAGAGACACTTTCCTCATATATATATATATATATATATATATATATAATGTGCAATAATAAAAAGGGAAATGATTTCAGCACAACCAAGTTTTGATACATGTGCTCACCTTGCTTGTCGTTTAGCATTTTATTGGCTTGAAATGCTTTTTTGGGAATCGTAATAACCTTTTTACAGCTCCTTAAATTCTAAAAGACAAGTGAGCGCATGTATAAAAATATGTTCGTGCTGAAATTGTTTCCCCATATAAAATTTCCCGATAGAAAGGCATTTTATAGTGTATCCAATTATGCACCCTTACTTAATGTAAGGGTACTGATATTGGCACTCCCATGTTTTAATAACTGCACAAACTCATCTTGTCTTTTCTTTTTTCACTTTTGAGAGCATTTTGGGAACTCTAATAACCATGACAGTCGTATAAATAGTAACATACAAGATGGGTTAGTGCAATTACCAAAACATGGCTGTGTCAATATCAGTAGCCTAATTTTAATGTGGATAACAAGTGGGCAATGTACTTACTGCCCATTTGCAGGTGTGCCTCCACCCTTTGTCCGACCAAGACCATATTCTCTTCCATCTGCCAATAAACACAAACGCGGAAACAAAATTCTATTAGACTCTTGCTCGGAGTAATAGTACTATCTGTAAGTCCACGAACGTAGGCTCACCATTGCGTCCAATTAGATGTTCTTCGACCTGAAGATAAACAAAAGGACATTAATTAGAGAAAACCATAACCTATACAAAGTAACTCATCGTCACTCATCTTAAGAAGAAACAGAAGACTGGATGAACGCTACTTCTGCATAAAGATCCTACAGTGCTCAATGCAACCTATATAGAACAATGGTGCTCAACAATGCCAAATATCCACCTAATCACCTATATATCTGGACCAACTGATTGGAGCATTCCCCATGTTCTTTTTTTTGTTTTTGCCCCATCTCTTATCAAAAGGCGTCTATTAGTTGTCATTCTCTAGAAAAAGGAAGAGAAGTTGAACAGGGTTTATTTCGCTGTCAAATCAGCATATTGACAACAGTCAGAATCATGGTCTTTACAGTTTAGCCTTGTGGGTATTTTTTGATAGCTTTGCAGATTAAAACACAAATGGGCCTGAATAGTGTCCAGACAAATCAAATTCAGAACTGAAGTAACCTTCCCAATACAAGCCAGTGGGACCCTGAACACAAGCAAATGGAACCTTTGCCATAAGACACACCAAAAGCATATAAGCTTCAACTATTAAATTCAAATAGGATATGGGACGGGCAAAAAATTTAGAAAGTTCAGTATGGAGATGTAGAAAATTGGTAGTCTTGCAAGACACTTTTTTGTAGAGATTGTAAGCATTACATTGTCATTGTTGCACCATGATTTTTGAAATTCTATTAGATGGGTAAAACAATGCTTTTATGTGCTTGTATCTCCTTGTAGGCATGATGTGAATGAGTCACAAATTCACGGCGCATTTACCCTGCAGAAAGAAGGTGGTGCCTAGTCCAAGTACTAGTTTATGGGGTCTGGTTATAAGAATTAATTGGTGCTAACAATTCGAATGGGTACTTCCTAGGAAACTAGTGGGATATTGTGGCTGTCAACTTTCAATACCTTAGTTACTTGAAACAAGTGCTATGGTGAAGCAAGGGGCAGAAGTGAACCCCCTATCCCATTTCTTACAGACTATTCACATACATGCTGTTCTTTTGGGCAAATGGTGGATACATCAAGATCTAGAAAAACAATCTAATATTAACAAGCAAAAAAATGCCACATCGTACTGCAACCAACACAAAAAGTCTCTTAGGCAACATCAACAAGGATAAAGATATGCACTTTTTGGTGGGTAAGCTGGAAAAGAAATATTCCTCAGTATTTTTTGCGAGTTAATATTTACTTCTTGCGTAAATATAAGAAATAATACCATTGTCTCGAATTGAAACATTCTCCTTGGGTCATGGTGAGCCTCTGCTAATGGTACTTAGAAGGCAGCCTACCCTGGTATCTCATAGGTTAATTCCTTTGTCAATAGAAACTTAACGGTTTCAAGCATCTTCAAGTAAACATCACATTAAGATTAAGCAATGTACGAAGATACCAAAAAAAGTATGTCTGCCACTGCAACATTTTCAAAAATTGTGTGTCATGTTACAGAGCTTTCTTATGGAAAATGGTATCAACACATACTTGTGTCGTCGTCCCAAACATCCCTCCTATTGCTACCACTATACAAAAAGAGGGGTATGTTTCTCATTACATAAAAGGAAAAGGGTTCTCTTGCTATAAAAGTTTGGTTACTAATTTTGACAGATCCAGTATGGGTAATCCAGGACAAGCAGGAATAGGCGGGGGGTTCTTAGAGACGAACACAGCTCGACCAGGTGGGCCTTCATGGGTCCAATAGGAGTCACAGGCTCAAAAGAGGCGGAGGTGAGACCGTGAGAGCGATCCTCCAAGGCTTCAGGATAACAGAAAACAGGGACCTAGATATGTTGATCGTTGAGGGTGACTTAACGTTTTTAGGTAGCTCGATGAAAGCCATCCTTACTCTTGGAGAGATTCACCACCGAGTGGCCCAAGAGGGAGAGCAACTAAGAACATCCCTGCACGGGCATGTCCTCCTAGCAGCTTTCCTTTTCAATATAATTTATTATGCCAAGAAAAAATTGAAACCAATATAGACATGTGCTTGACATACATGCAATGTGGTTATTATTGTTAAGCAATCTGACTGAACTACTGTACGCCACAAAATGGAAGTTCTTTATCCTATTTTATCATATAATACGTGTTAGATGTTCTTCAATTGAAATGCTACACATTTTGGTATTAGTCAAATGCATAAGAAAAAATAAAGAGTAATTTCAATATCAATATTAATGGATCTAATTCTTCACAATCCAGCTTTCAAAAAGACATTAGGCCAGATAAAATTTTGCAAGAGTTGCTATTAAATTACTGAACTCTAGAATACATTACATACTGCTGGTGAAGTAACTGATGACAATGAGAACAGCCTATCTTCGGGCTGGAATTTCCTAGAACGCTTTAAACTGAAAGAAAAATTTTAAACAAATTTTTGTCATGATCAATTGAAGTTACCATATAAATCCATCTCCATGCTCAAACTGTTTTATCACAAGGAAAATCATAAGGAATAGCCCAAGATATGCAAAAGTAATTAGAAGCCTGCAAATACAAGATCGAAGGTGTGATAGATGCTTGTGGGCAAAACTACAAAACTATGCAAACCTAGAAGACTAACACCTCTAGTAATGGAAAAAAGAGGATTATTATATTGCAATGTTCCCTCCAAATGGATTCATATATGATCTAATTCAGCCTATACTAGGAACAACTTAACATTGAATCGACTTGAAAAGGATTCACAGTTATGTGCCGATTCAGTGTTAGTGTTGACCTTTCAAACTCCACAGCTCTCTACGAACTTTCTTTTCATTAGTTAATAGTTGAGCCCTTTAGTATCATGAACTTCTTTCCATTAGTTAGTAGTTGAGCCCTTTAGTATCATATCCATTTAATTTGCCATTTGAATGCCTGCTTAAATGGGATGTTATTGCAAACTCAATTTAGGAGTAAATATTGGCCATTCATTGGCATCATTTTCTCCCTGTCTTTTTTTTTATTGATAAATAAGTGGTTGCCGTTCTTCCTCTCTCCTCTTTCGGAAAAGAATTGGTTAAAGATGTATCTTGTCATCTATGCTCATTACAAGTTTACAACTACCTATATTGACAAGATTTTATGACTAAAGACTGTACGAGCTTGTGCCTGAGGTTAGAGAAACAAAGAAACAAATATCTAGACATGTTGCTCTACCAATTCCATGAAAAGCTTGAAACAAATACAAGTATCTCTTGACCAGAACCCTATGGATCCCCTTCTCAATGATGAAGAAAGCTCTATTACAAAGGGAATCCAACGCATCGTTTCCACGAGGAAAATATGGCCATGCAAAAAATATGACACCCAATTTTTTATGCCTCTTTCTGCCAAAAGAAACACAAACTGTATCCATCAAATTGAGCTCCCAGATGGATCCTAGACTGACGTTCCCGATGCCATCAGTGCAATCATTTCTCTTTCTCACAAAGACTTTTGATGCAAATAAGGAAAGCGGTTATATTGTCCCTTTGCCTTCAAGAACCCTCAACCAGGAAGAGGCTACAAGCCTCTCTAAGCGAATAAGGAAGAAGAAAATTAAAGATTCCATAATGAAATCTGAGTGGGGGGAAGGCCTATGACCAGATGGTTTCAGTGTTGCTTTTACATATGCTTCTGGTACTCGATCGAGGACAATTTTAATGCTTCCATCAAGAACTTGGAGGAAAAAAATGTTATCTGAAGTATAGAGCCACATTCATCCCTCTCATTCCCCAGATTGCAAACACATCCTCTTTTGAAAAATTCCGACTCATCTCTCTTTTCAACTCAGTCTACATGATTATAGAATATATTCAGGCAAAGTGTCTAAAGGGGGTAGTCAGCAATCTCATCTACCCGGCTCAATCCTCCATCAAAGGTCACCCGATCACTATCAACATTATCCCCTCCAATGATTTGATCTATAATTTTCATAGAAAGGATGCCCGGTCAGCCTCGTGCTTCAAATTGACCTCATAAAAAAATTTGATAATGTTAACTGCACATCACTCCTATCCTTTATGAGGCTGCATGTTTTTTATGCCCCTCGGAGCAGCTGGATAGACAATGCATCGACATTGCAAAATTCTCCATTCTTGTTAACATCACCCCAATTCCCCAAAGGGTTTTCTCTAGCACAAATGGTCTATGACAAGGAGACCCCCACTCCCCCTTGTTGTTTGGCTTTTGCATGGAAATCCCATCTCTCATCCTCGACAATTCCATCCGGAAAATGCAAATCTCTACTCCTTTTTATCAAAGGTAACTCTTTGATCTTTCATATTATGTATGTTGATGATTTGATGCATTTTATGTCAGCTTCTCTGACATATGCTAGAGGATTTATTGAATGATTTTGAGATTCAATAGGTGCTTGGTTCTTGAGATCAGTATAGGCAGAAGTGAGGTTTTCTTTTGCAATGTACGTCATACCACAAAGGACCTGATTCATAGCATTCTTGGCATGGAAGATGGCCCTCCCTGTAAAATACTCAGAGCTTCCTCCCTTCACCGCTTGGATATCGACAACCGCCCCGCAAATCAACAGAATCAGAAAGAAGATGATGAGCTCGAACTCCAACTTCCTCACCAAAGCCGACTGGATAGAACTAATTAAAACCGTAATGAACAGTTTCCAAATCTACTTGTTGGCTGCTCTAAGCCTCCCTAAAAAGGTTATACACTGAACCAAGAAGCTCTTCTACGACTTCTTGTGGGCGGACCCTGACTTTAATAAGTCCCAAACTATTTGGTTGGGAGGAAATTTGCAGACAGAAGCATGACGAGAGAGAAAGGCAGAGAGGTAGGGGGAGGACTAATTAGCATGGTAAGTCAGATTCATTATATCTAGCAGTGATTCTCCTTGGTGTAACATGGTTTAGAGAAAAGGCAGGTGTACTTGGGATATCAACGCGACCAACAAATGTATCATGGGGAGCCTGGCGTATCCTAAATGCTAGAGAAGTAGTTCTTCCTTGTATCACCGCCCTGATCGGGGATGGAAGAAAGATCAACTATTGGAAATATCCCAGGAACCTCAACAATTCCTTTGAAAAACTTATTTCTGATAGGGCCATTGTCTCTAGCTTCCCTTGCAATGTGCTTGCTAGTGAGTTCATTCGCAATGGTGACTCGGATCTGAACCTCTTTGATAATGATGACATCAAACCCCTCCTCCCAAGAACTTTGTTCATCCCCAACTCCTTCGATCAAGCAATTTGGAAGCCCACCACCGATGGTCAATACTCTCTTTTGAGTGTTTGATAGTCAATTCAGAGGAAAGCAATAATGTAGACTGGTCAAACTTGATTTAGTTCCATGGCCGCATACCCAAGCATGCTCTTAAAGAATGGCAAGCCCTCCAAATATTGAACAAATTTACGAATTAATGCGCTGATACCAAATTATGATGAAACTTTTGCCAAAAATAAAGTTCAAAAGTCGATGGTTAGCTCTAAGAATCAACTTCTAACAATGTATTCAAATTTTGGTTTTTTTCTAAGAATAAATAACTGCAAAAAAATAGCAATCTACCTTACTTGAGTACCAACTGCATAAAATTGATAATCGACAATCAATAGGTCAGAACAAGGTTTATTACAACCGTAGCTCAGTGTTTTAGATAACGTTGCAGAGAATTGCAGCAAAGGCTCTCAAAGAGGGAAACTTTCACCGGGAAAGAAATCCCCATAAACAATAGCAAAAAATGCAGCAATTTCAAGAATATGTGTGTGTGTGTGTGTGTGTGTGTGTGTGTGTGTGTGTGTGTGTGTGTGTGTGTGTCTCCTCTTGGTAATCATCCAATAAGAGTTCTAGTAAGATTGCACTTCTAATAAAAAAAGGATAAAAGAAACATAAAAAAACTCAGGAAACAAATCAATCTTTTTAAAAGACTAACAGTCTTAAATTTTAAACCTTCTAACTATTGACTTTAAAGTTTAAACAAAAATAAATCCACTTTAGTCCCAACTTCTAACCTTGTGAATGGTGACGTGAATATTGTCGTTAATAGAGACGTCAAAGATCAAGTGTTAAAACACATGGCAGAGCTATAAAATGTTGATCCAAGTGTATGCAGATTTCCAGAACATACAAATGCAAAAGAAATGAAATGAAAACCTTCTAGAATTGGGAGGATAGTCAAAACTCTGAAACCTTAACAAGAATCATGGTGAGAACCCTATAATAAATAAAGTGGTTGTTCATGCATGAGTGATCATGGAAGCAGAAAAATACTTCAAATCCAAACATAAGTAGACAGGTATAGTGTCATTCAAACATCAAAGGTTCTACAAGGGCCAATTCCTGACAGAAATAAACTGAAATAGTAGTTCATATATAGAAGTGGCACGATAATATTCTTATTGTGAAAGAAAAAGCCCATGCAACTTACTTGATGATGCTTTTGGATGATGATAAAAATCCTTCAAAACCTTTCAACACATTTCCGCATTGGCTTGAATCGTGTAAGTAGCTTGTCTCTAACTCATAGACCTTGGAAATAAAGATAAGGATAGGTAGAAAAGGATATGCTAGTACAAGGACTGCTTTCAACTAATCAAACGAAATTGAACAAAGCCATGGCAAAGAAAAATTGAGAAGTATGGTTCCAAAATATGTAGCTTGGACAGGGTCACAGGTTGCGGCGTTAGATAGCCACATATACTAACTGCAAAATGCCCAATTTAAATCTTAAAAAGCATAAAAAGGAGAGAGGAATAAAATGATAATAAAAACCAAGGGAATCCCTCCCCTAGTTAATGGGTAACACCTGTGTTTTAAAACGTGAATGTGAGCAAAATGTGGCAAAGCAAATCCTAGTCGACTCAGCACAATGTGATCGTGTACTCGGTTGACACAGAGAGTACTGGGTTGACGTCATGACTCAAGAGAGTCAAAGGAGTTCTGATTGACTTAGTAGGGTAAAACACGAACTCGGTCAAGAATGCGCCATGGTAAAAGGGAGTTGACTCGGGCAAGTTGACAATGATGCAGGAGAGTTTCGAAAAAATGGGTAACACCACCCTCTCATCTAGTTGTATTTACTGTCAAGAAGCGAAAAAAAAAAAAAAAAAAAACTTACTTCATCTAGTTGCATTTAATGCTGAGTCGAAAATTCTCTTATTCATGGTAGAAAAACAAATATTAGTGGGGGAGACAAGCCCCATCACCATTTGGCACTTCATCTGTATCACCCTTTCATCAAAACCCATAGAATAGATGGCACAGTAAAGGACAGCTAGGATCCAACTAGTGTCATTTACTGGATTTTTACTTGATCTTAATAGCATCTTGGCTTCCTAAAGATTATCAAATTTTCTTCAGGAAGCACTGATCAGAAGTATATATTTTCAACTAAAAAGTCAAGAAATATATGGGTCTGGTCCAGTTTAAAGAATAGCAACCCGACTATTTCAAAACATTGCCTAATAAAACCACTTAACAACCTCATACCAATTTCTCCTGCTATGTTGCCAAGAAATACAATATTTATGTCCAATTTACCATATGGTAATCGGACCAGCCACAGAAAACCACAAAACTAGACCACTGACGAAACAATCTTAAAAGCCTATATCGACAATGAAATGCAGTAGTTATACATTTCACAACCACCACCTCATGCTCTACCCATAAAAGTGGGGAAAACCCATATTTTATTGGGGGGGGGGGGGGGGGGGGGGGGGGATCAAAAGGCACTGCTCAATGCAATTCTCCTTTGTGAGATGCCTTGTGACGGTTAGTTGAACTTTCATCAAAAGTCCTAAGCCACCAGGTACTTTACACAATACCCCGTCAAGCTTTCGATCCAAGGCGCTTGATTAGGTGAAAAGGTACAACTGAAATTCATCATTTTAGAATTCTAACCATTGTCTATTGTGACTGACCCAAGAAGCAGGGTAGGTCGCATAGCTAGACCACTGACTGAACAATCTCAAAAGCTACTGGGTACTTTCCAAAATACCCCGTCAAGCTCTTGATTCGAGGCACTCGATTAGGTCAAAGGTACAATTGAAATTCATCATTTTAGAATTCCAACCCTTTATTGTGAGTGATTAAGACCCAGGGAGGTCACATAACTAGACCACCAATCAAACAATCTTGAAAGCCTATATTGACAATGAAATTTAATAGTTATACATTTCACAATCACTACCTCATATTAAACCCATACAAAAGAGAGAAAAAACCCTTATTTCTTGAAAAAGAGATCAAAGAAAAATATTAATCTAAAAACCCAGGATAAAATTTCCCCAAAACTTGATTTCTCTAAAAATAGTGAACTAATTTCATCACAAAAAAGGACAAAAAGAACAAAAAAATCAAAATACCTGCTTCTCTATGTTACGTAATTCATCTTGAAGCTTCTCTCTCTTGCTTAGTAACGATGCGAATATGGCCGAGGGATTCGACGAGGCTCGTTGCCCTAAAATTCAAAAAAGGAAACAAGAGAGGATATTTTTCAAATTTTTAAAAAAAAATTAAGGACCTTTTTCTCCCGGGAAATTAAGAAAGAAGATAATCTGGTTTTACCAACGGTTACCTTCCAAGTCCATTTTCCCGCCAGATTTCAAATCTTCGCGAATCGCATCACAATTTTTTTTTCCTTCCCTCTATCGGTTTGCTAGGGCAATTGAACCCCTTTAAAGCTACTGGCACGTGCTTTTTTGCAGGATACCACGTGCGAAGGACTTTCTATCTTTGATCAGAACGCTACACACGACAGTTAGCAAAATCCAAAGTACTAAAGAAGAAGGGCAGTGATAAATTCGCACCCCCTGTAGGGCACTCTCACGTTAAAGTCTGTGCCACATATCATCCTTAAGGGGTGCGAATTATCCTACACAGGATGCGAATTTATCATTGCCGCTTAAGAAAAGTGTCTAAGGTTTCTTTGGCACTAAACAAAATGCTCAAATGTCACTGGCTGTTATGCCCATTCCTAACACACACTTTTTGTTGTTGTAGGTGTCACATGCAAGGTTTTCAATTTCGGTTTCAGGGGTAATTTCGGTCGTCACCAAAAAGCGAACTTTTAGCTCCCAAAATTTCAGCCGAAATTCGGTAAAGGCTCTCGAAATGACGTTCTTTGGGCCGAAATTTCGGCTGAGGAATAAAAAAATTAATATATTTTATCAAAATATTCGCCGAGATTTCTGAAATTTCGACTTTTCGACAGTAAATTTCGGTAATTCGGAACGTTTTGGTTTCTGTCCTAATCGAAATTTTGGATTTCGGCCGAAATTTAAAACCTTGGTCACATGTACATCATCAGAGCGGTTGATCAATACAACAATTTAGGCCAAAAAAGGCTGAGATCGTCTTGATCAGGCGATTCTAGGGCGCCCTTGTAACCGGTTTCTACAAGTTGGCTGCCATTTTAGCACCCCTCAAATTATCCAGAGGAAAGATAAAGTGAAGGGCTCCCTTGTAAGAGCCCAACAGCATGGTACCCCCATTGATTGGATCCACGTCGCCCATGTGCTCATGGCAACCAGAGCAACCCTATCTCTGAGAAAATAACAAAATACCTTATTCTCAAAAATGGTCAAAATGCCCTTATCTCATGGAGAATGACCAACCTATCCTATCCTGTTAAAATGACCAAAATTTTCAAACTCAGAGAAAATAGGGTATTTAGGTTCATTTTTTAATGAGGTAGTGGCATTTAGGTTATTTTATGAGATAAAGGTATTTTGGTCATTTTCTATGAGGATAAATTATATGATGTAAGGCCTTTGTACGGTGGAAGCACCACCCTTGACGTTTGATCCAACAGCAGCTCCTCAAAAAGTGAGCTGTTGTTGGATCAAATATCAAGGGCGGTACCCTACCGTATTGTTTTACTCGTAAGGCCTTACACCATATAAAATCTGTTCTATGTGATAGGGGTATTTACGTCATTTCCTATGAAATATGGTGTTCTGAGGTTTTTCATTTTTTAAGATTTTTAACAATATATTTCCATTTTTTCCAAGTCAAAATCCATCTCTCATCTAGAGTTTCAACTGTCTTCATTTTCGAGGTTAAACTCATAAGTTTGAATTGTTTCCACCTGGATAGTTGTTCAACAAATGCTGAATAAGCACTTGTTGAATAAGTTCTCTCATGGGAAATTGAAAAAAAAATATGGGCAATGATTTTTTCACCCCCACTGCAGGATAATGAGCCCCCTTGTTAAAGTGATTTGGCGTTAAAGTCTGCCCACAATTCACTTTAACAAGGGGGCGTATTATCCTAGAGGGGGGGCGAAAAAATCCACCCCCCCCATGGAGGCTATTTCCCCCCCTTATGGCTTCCTAACGTTAGATCTAACGTAAATGTCACTTTCCCACCATTTGACCGGTCTCTCTCTCTCTCTCTCTCTCTCTCCCTCTCTCTCTCTCTCTCTCTACACACCCACAACAGTAACAGTTGGTGGGCCCAACAGAAACCGTTGGTGGAATGGTGGGCCCATCTTTGAACAACGTAGGCCCCGCCCATACCACACCATAGGATAATCCAAACAGTCTATTTGATGGGCCATAAACGTAAAAGGTTGCATCCCAAAATATCACTTCCATAGGCTGATCCTAGCCCTCCGATCTAAATAGAAACTACATCTTATGCAACCTCTATAGATTGTAGGGTTGATTATCCTATGGAAATGATTTTTGAGGCACAACCTATTTACATTGTGGCCCATCAAATGAATGGTTTGGATCATTCTATGGAGTTGGTCGTAAAGTAACATTAAGGCCCGTCCATAACATAGGATGATCCAAGCCGTCCATGGTTAGGATAATCCTATGGAGTTGGTCGTAGAATAACATTAAAGCCCAATCGTAGGCCCCACCGATATTTTTTCAAATTGAAGCGTACCGTCCACAACATAGGATGATCCAAACCGTCCATGGTTTGGATCATCCTATGGTGTGGTTTGTACAGTAACATTAAGGCCCAATGTAGGCCCCACCCATATTTTTTAAAATGAAGTGTACCGTCCAGGCCATAGGATAACCCGAGCCGTCCATTTGATGGGCCATAACGTAAATGGGTTGTGCCCCCAAAAGGGTTGGCCCATCAAATGAATGGTTTGGATCATCCTGTGGTCGTATAGTAACATCAACGCCCGTCCACAACATAGGATGATCCAAGCCGTCTATGGTTTGGATAATCCTATGGAGTTGGTCGTACACTAACATTAAGGCCCAATCGTAGGCCCCACCGATATTTTTCAATTTGAAGCGTACCGTCAACAACATAGAATGATCCAAGCCGTCCATGGTTTGGATCATCCTATGGTGTGGTTTGTACCAATTTAGGCCCCACGCATATTTTTGAAAATGAAGTATACTGTCCAGACCATAGGATGATCTGAGCTGTCCATTTGATGGGCCACAATGTAAACAGGTTGTGCCCCAAAAATCATTTCCGTAGGATGATCACAACCCTACAATCTATATAGGTTGCATAAGATGTAGTTTCTATTTAGATCGGAGGGCTAGGATCAGCCTATGGAAATAATAATTGGAACGCAACCTATTTACGTTTATGGCCCATCAAATGGACGGTTTGGATTATCCTATGGTGTGGTATGGGCGGGGCCTACGTTGTTCAAAGATGGGCCCACCATTCCACCAACGGTTTCTGTTGGGCCCACCAATTGTTCCTGTTGTGTGTGGAGAGAGAGAGAGAGAGAGAGAGAGAGAGAGAGAGGTCAAATCGTGGGAAAACGTTAGCCAGCTGTCGGGGGGGATATCAGCGCCCAAAAATAAACACAAGTTAAAAGTGATCAAGGAAGAGAAATGTAAAGAGGCTTACAACTCCAACAGTCTCTATATATTTATTTGTTTATTCATATAGTTACTAATAATCCAAGCAACAAATGTTGTCATCAACACATTGATGCGCTTAGTTTGCTGGATCACAACAACAACTGATTCTATACTTCTCAAAGAGGCAGATTCCACCCTTATAGCCTAATTGGTGGCATTCAACCTTGCAATCATCATCGTACTGCTCGCCACAGTCGCCCACACATATCAGCGCATTGCCATTTTCAACTGCACATTCCAAGAATACCAATGAATCAAAACCATTGATTGGAAAGTAACTTGAAATCCATGAAAAAACAATTGGGTATATTGTTAAGGCCCTGTTCGTGTTCGTTTCAGATTGTGACAGCCGATGGTGAGCCTTCCAACCGATTATTGGATTCGAAAATAATGTAATTTTGAGTCCCATAATCAGTAGGGGGGCTCACAATCAGTTGACACACTCTCAAATGAACAGGCATAAGCAATTTGATTTTCCATTTTTTTAAAAGGAACTACCGATTGGAAACTGTGTATAAAAAAGAGTGCCGTTATCAAAATATGGGAGTGTGAATATCATTACCCTCATTGACAATAAGGGAAGTTACAAAACAGTATATTGACACCTTTACAAAGTGGAGGGAAATCTAATGCAATACATAGGAAAGAGAGGCTTACCACAGGCGGATGATAAGATCAAAGCTACTAGAAAAATTGCCATGAAACTTGATTTTTTTACTGCCTCCATTGCTTCCTTGTGTATCACTTTGATTTCATTTTGTTATCATTTGAGCCCTTTTTATAGCCTTTTTTAAGCCCATTTCTGTTTGAGGGTTAGAGTCCCTATATTAATGTCTAGATTTTAGTACGGAGTAATAAGATTTCGCTGAATCTTGGATAAATTACAGAGATCCCAACGAGTGTTTATGTAGAAATCTCAAAAGATAGATATAGAAAGCTACGGAGTAATTGTGGAAATAGATAAAGAGAGAATCATCCTAAACTAAACTAATTGACGTTTAATACCTTACTTAGGGATTTGCTAGGCAGGCTTTTAAAAAAAAACTAATTGACGTTAGGTCAGGTGCCTAATCTAGCTAGCTAAGTTACCTCATCTACCAAGTTGCCTAATCAATCACCAAGATATGCAACGGTGAGACCACACATATTCAAACAATTGGTAGTCTTTATTTGTGTGTGTGTGTGTTTTAATGTTTGGCATGGAACCAAGCTAGTGAGTTGGCCTTGACGAAACTAACTCGAAATAACAGCTAATGCCATACCTAAGAATTATTTGCATATAAAGAGCACATACATGATAAACATAGAAATAAATTAAGATATCTATGGAATGAGATATGTGTAGAATATTCTAACCTAATTACTAATCAAAGCTAGTTTCCTAATCTATCTAGGTTACCTCTACTAGCATGGACGGAGCTAGGAATTTGTTCTAGGGGGGGCAAAGGATGGTGGTTTTATAACAATTAATAAATTAATATAAAGTAAAAAAATATCAAAGGTTGACATAAATTTCAAATCAAATTGCTTTTAATTTAAAAAAATTCATTCTCATTTATTTTTCTACCCCATTTAGTGATGAAAACACTCTCATTTTTCTCTTTTTTATTTGTGTATTGTAATAATCAACTGGGGCTTCAATTTTATGACATTTTTTTTTATAAAAAAGTAAAATAAAATTGGAATATGGAAATAGGATTATGGTTAGAACAAGGGGAGATTTTATATGGTGTTTGAAGTTAAAGTCCAATATTTTTCAAAAAGTACAGTGGGCCCACTTCATAAGATGATTCAAAATATTTATCTGTTGGATTTGGCTGCAATTTAAATAGGTTGTACCCCGTAAATCATCTCGATAGGATGATCCTAACCCTCGGATTTATAAAATTTTCCATAATGTGCAGTCCCTCTAAAATCAGAGGGTTAGGGCCATCCTATGGAGATGATTTACAGGTACAACCTATTGAGGTTGTGGCCCAACAAATGAACGGTTTGGATCATCCTATGAAGTGGGCGCAACTTACTTTTTGAAAAAATAATGAACTTTACTCCCTCCTACACACCATAAAAAAATGGACACGGTTATACACTTATTTTTCTCCCTTTAAATATTTGTCTCCCCTTCCTACTCCAAATGAATCTTGCTTTTGGACCCTAGAGGCCTAGACATATTAGGTGTTGAAATTTAGAATGAACGGTAGAGATGAAGATCTTAAATGCTTTAAAAATGCCACAAAAATAGTTGTTTTTGGAAAGGCGAAATCCCTTAAATACCTAATTAATTTTGTAAGAAAATGAGAGATTAGGAGAGATATCTTAGGAGGGATAAACTTGAAAGGAAATCATTTCCAAAATAGGATTTCGTTTGGATATTAAAGATGGACAGACTTTTACGCAAAAGATTTCATCTGTAGAGACTAAAGAGAGGCGAACATTTCGGCAACATCCAAGGGGGCGGGCAAGATTACGTTTGGAAATGGAAACTATAGGGTGGCAAAAAATTTCGGCAAAAATCCAGGGGGGTAACTGCCCCTCCTCGCCCCCCTTGGCTCCGTCCCTGTCTACTAGCCAACTTGCCTAGTATAATAATATGATCCAACGGTGAGATCTCCACATAATCCACCAATGAGATCTTATGAGATCTCACATATTCTAACAATTATATTAATGTCCGGATCTTGGTCTGAAATAATAAGATTTCGCTAAATCTTGCATGGGAATTGCTAGCGTCCATCACAAACGGCTTTTCGCGGCTGGTCTGTCGCACCTTAGACCAGCCACCTCGTGGAAAAAATTTTCAGCAAAAATCTAGGGGGGGTAACTGCCCCTCCTCGTCCCCCTTGGTTCCGTCACTGTCTACTAGCCAACTTGCCTAGTATAATAATATGATCCAACGGTGAGATCTCCACATAATCCAACAGTATGGAGATGGTTTCTTAGGAACACCCAATCTATGTGAGAACCTATAGAATGAATGGGTTGGATGAGTCAAACAACTATGGGAGATGGGGTATTCTAAGTTCTAGCGCAGGCTGAGCTCCAGCTCACGAGCCGCACCCCCTTATTATTATTATTATTTGATGTGTGTGGGTGTGGGGCGTGTTGGAGTTGAGATGGTCAGTCTGATTCCGCATTCAGTCACACTACCGCTGCCCGCTGCATCAATCTAAAAATAGAGAAATTATATGGTGCCCGACTGTGAAATAGCGTCAAGGCGGTACTTCAAAAGTACCACCCTTGATAAATTAATCCAACAGCAGCCTCTTGTAAAGTGGGCTGCTGTTGGATCAAATATCAAGGGCGGTACCTTTTTAACGGTACTTGATGGTCGGGCATCATATAAAAACTCCTAAAAATAATACAACAAATATATACGCTAAACATAAAAAAAAAATGTAATCAGATCAGGTCCTGATTCAGACTATTCATGTTTTTATTTTTTGCCAAACCCGTGATTGATCTGTGGCAAAACTGCGGATGCTAAAGAATAAGTCGAAGAAACTAATTAGATTAGAAAAAATCAACACTTGTGAAAAGTGATCAAGGAAGAGAAACTTTTTGAGCCTCCAAAAGTCACTATTTATTTATTTGTTTTATTCATATTAGTACTAATAATTCAAGCAAACAATGTTGTTATTAACACATTGATTTGCTCATTTTAGTGAATCACAACAACAATATATTTTAGAATGCTCGTAGACGCATATTCCTCCCTTAAGCCCTCCTTCTCTGCATGTATTCGTGCACCTTTCCTCGAACGGTTCGTTACATTCGCCAAGGCATATCAGGGCGTTTGTGTTTTCAACTGCGTATAAAAAAAAAGAGTGTCATTATCAAAATATGGGAGTGTGGATATCAACAGCAAGGGAAGTTACAAAACAGTATACTGACATCTTTAGAAAGTGGAAGAAAATCTAATGACAATACATAGAAATTAAATGAGAGGCTTACCACATGAGGATGCTAAGATCAATGCTGCTAAGAAAATTGCCATGAAACTTGATTTTTTTACTGCGTCCATGGCTTCGTTGTTTTTCACTTTGATTTTTTTCGTTGTCACATATTTGAGCCCCTTTTATAGCGTTTTTAAGCCTATTTTTGTCTGAGGGTTAAATTCCCATATTAATGCCCGGATATTGGTGTGAAATAATAAGATTTCCCTTAATCTTCGATAGATTGCATAGAGCCTACAATTAGGTTAGTTGCCTAATCTAGCTAGCTAGGTGACCTCATCTAATCAACTTGCCTAATCTATCAGCAAGATGATCCAATGGTGAGATCTTACATATTCTAACAATTGTTAGATATTTGTTTTATTGTTTGGATGATCCAATGGTGAGATCTTAATCCAATCCAATGGTGAGATCTCACATATTCTAACAATTGTTAATATTTGTTTTATTGTTTGGCATGAAACCAATCTTTGTCAACATGATAATCGTTTCCAAAAAAGCATTTTTATTTTTTTTTGAGAAAATACAAATAAAATGAGTGGTTTTTATCATTTCTATTTTAGCATATGACTTCACAAGAAGTTGATCTACACATGCACCGGTGCTTGGAACAACATTTTCCTTCCTTCCTTCCTTATTATTATTTTTATTATTATTATTAGGGAATTGTCAGCGTCCATCGCAAAAGGCATTTCGCGGTTGGTCTGTCGCATGTCAGACCACCCACCTCGTGAATGGAGACAAAAGCTGTTATCTTCCTTAACAAGGCGGCCGGTCTGACATGCAACAAACAAGCTGCGAAATGCCTTTTGCGATGGACCCTAGCAAATCCCTTATTATTATCATTATTATTACTACTACTACTAAAATTTGGTGTGTAGGGGTGGTGGGGGTGTTGGAGTTGAGATGGTCGGTCTGATTCCCCATTCAATCACCCTACAGCTGGGCATATAGCATCACTTTTTTTTCTAGTCCCCAAAACGCATCCCTTAAACAATGAGTGATGTAGTTACAAACTAATCTAAATCAAAGTAGACATAATGTTTTGATGGGGCTGTTAAAGTGATAGAGGAGTGACATTACTTGTTGATCTCGATACATCACATATTCTCATACCTATCAAATTACAATTTGACATTACCAACAACATATACTACCGGAGTATGAGACATGTGTTAGGCCTAAAATCGGTAACAGGTTATGGTAGGACTGGGTGGTCCGGGCTAACGAGCCACGGCTGAATAGCTGGTTGAGTCCTGCGCTGCACAGAGTACAGACAAGAAAGAAAAGGGTCAGAGGACCAATCCGGAGTGATACTCCGGACGGGTGCTTCGACACTCAAGTCAGTATGAGCAGGAGTGTAGAGCAATGTCAGAGCAAAAAGCTTAGAGTTTTGGTTCTCAGATTTTCAGGGCCCTCACCTTAGCACAAGTGAAGGCTATTTATAGTGATTCTGAGCCACCTGTCTAGGACAGGTGGTAGTTTTGAGCCAGGTGGTGGCCTCTGTATGGACCAGGTCTCATGCCTAAGGAGGGCAGGTGGAGGTCCCTGATTGGTCCAGGTGCCACACCTAGGGGAGACAGGTGTTGGCCTTCCAACGGTCCTTGTGAGGGCCACGTGCCAGAAGCTAATTGGATGCTGAGTTCGGATCCCTCAGTGCGGAGTCCGGATTGCTGAGTTCGGATTCCCTCAGTGCTGAGTCCGGATTGCTGAGTCCGGATTCCCTCAGTGCTGAGTCCGGACCCTATCAGTTGCCCCCTGGTTCTTCAAGCCATGAAAGTGGCTAGAAGAAGCAAAGAGAAGGTAAAGACAGCGTCGGGCCGGCCTTAAGACCTCCAGGCAGCTAAGGCCGGGCTCAGACCCAGCTAGGAGAAATAGTGGCTGGACAGGAGACTCCTGGCGCCCTGGCCTGGCCTTGGCGCTTGGCCTGAAGGAGTACGGCCGGGCAGAAGGCATTCGACTATCCAGCACGGCTGAATTTTTGACCAGAGGCCTGGGCGGCCAGGGGTCCTGGACGTCCTTGGTTCAGGAAGTCATGTGGTCCTGCTCGGCTAAGGCTGTGAACGGCCAGCCGGGCAGGTCTTTGCTGGTGAAACCTTTTGTCGCCTAGCGCTTTTGTCGCCTAGCGAACGCGCCATATCCTGTCCGGACAACCGGACAGGTCTTTTGTCTCCTGAGTTATCCTGTCCGGACAGCCGGACAGGTCTTTTGTCCTCTAGCACTTTTGTCGTCTAGCGAACGCGCCATATCCAGTCCGGACAGCCGGACAGGTCTTTTGTCTCCTGAGTTATCCTGTCCGGACAGCCGGACAGGTCTTTTGTCCTCTAGCACTTTTGTCGTCTAGCGAACGCGCCATATCCTGTCCGGACAACCGGACAGGTCTCTTGTCTTTTGAATTATCCTGTCCGGACAGCCGGACAGGTCTTTGTCGTCTAGCGCTTTTGTCGTCTAGCGAACGCGCCATATCCAGTCCGGACAGCCGGACAGGCTTTGTCGTCTAGCGCTTTTGTCGTCTAGCGAACGCGCCATATCCAGTCCGGACAGCCGGACAGGTCTTTTGTCGTCTAGCGAACGCGCCATATCCAGTCCGGACAGCCGGACAGGTCTTTTGTCGTCTAGCGCTTTTGTCGTCTAGCGAACGCGCCATATCCAGTCCGGACAGCCGGACAGGTCTTTTGTCGTCTAGCGCTTTTGTCGTCTAGCGAACGCGCCATATCCAGTCCGGACAGCCGGACAGGCTTTGTCGTCTAGCGCTTTTGTCGTCTAGCGAACGCGCCATATCCAGTCCGGACAGCCGGACAGGTCTTTGTCTTTTGAATGCCCCATTTCCTGCCCGGACAGCCGGACAGGTCTTTTGTCTTCTAGCGCTTTTGTCGTCTAGCGAACGCGCCATATCCAGTCCGGACAGCCGGACAGGCTTTGTCGTCTAGCGCTTTTGTCGTCTAGCGAACGCGCCATATCCAGTCCGGACAGCCGGACAGGTCTTTGTCTTTTGAATGCCCCATTTCCTGCCCGGACAGCCGGACAGGTCTTTTGTCTTCTGGCGCTTTGGGACCTGTGCCTTGTATTTAATGCAGGCGGCGCATTTAATGCGAGCGGCGCATTTAATGCGAGCGGCGCATTTAATGCGGAAGGCGACGTGGCGCACTCCGGCTGGCGGAAATGGGCGGGATTTTTCCCGCTCTTCCCAGCTTCTCTATAAATACAGGAGTTTACTCTTCATTTCTTACTTTTCATCTTTTACTCTCCTCCTCTTCTGTTCGGCTGCTCAAGTTTTCTGCCCGCTTCGGATCAGTGAGCCCGGAGGTCCTCGTCCAACACTCCAGTTCGGTAATCTTTTTTAGCTTTTAGCCTTTCTTTCTTTTTTTTGCTTTTTATGTCTAGCACTAGTTCGGAGACGGACTCCAGTTCAAGGGAGTCCGGTTCGACCAGTACCGCATCGGGGTCCGAGGCATCAGAGAGAGCGGTTCCGGCCTCACCTATAGTGGAGGCCGGTGTTGAGGGCGAAGAGCTAGTGATCATAATAGACGAGGAGAGCGGTGAGGAAATGAGTGTGGACTTAGACACAATCCCGGCCTGTGGGGACGGACCGGACCGGGTAGAAACCAGCGACGATGATGAGGACGTCGAAGCGGCAGTCCCTCAATCGTCGCGCATGCCAGTCGAGGTGATAGCGGAGGCACAGATGGAAGCCAACCCGCAGTATAACATCGGGGCCCTATACGAGGTGAACCATCTGTGGCCGAACAGGCTTCAGATCGTCAGGGACAAATACTGTATTCCTAGCCGGTACATTCTGAGGGCGGCTGTCGAAGGGGATCGGGCCAGCAACGATAGCGCAGACCTCTGCGTGTATGAGGAGGCCTTCCGGGCCGGGCTTAGGCTCCCCTTCCACCCCTTCTTTGCGGATGCACTGAATTACTACGGGCTGGCAGTTACACAGGTCGTCCCGAACTCTTGGAGGACACTGATCGGCTTCTTGTACCTTCTTGAAGTCCGGCTCCGTAGGAACCCCACCGTGCCCGTCTTCAGGATGTGTGCGCACCTGAAGAGGCATAAGGACGGCGGCTGGATCTACATTAGCCAGAGGCCCGAAATGAAAATGATCACCGGGATACCTTCTTCCATTCACACATGGAAGAACAGGTTCTTCTATGTAAAGGACACCGCGCCGGGCTCGCAGTGGCCGTTCTCATTACAATGGAGAACGCCAGACACTCGCCGCCTTAGTAAAAAACCAGCTCTCGAAGATTATGACCATATGACCTTCGCTCTGATCAAAGAAGAGCTCAAGCGAGGTCCAGTTCACTGTTCAGAGTTCGAAGAGGAGGCCGAGCTGGTCGCACTCGGGGTCAGCCGTGCGACGCCGGCACGTACGTAGACACTATAGGATAGCGTTTATTTTTCTGAAGTATTTTTTAACTTTCATATTGCTGACTGCGCTCCGTTCTCTTTTGCAGAAATGGTGAAGCAGATGTCCCTTTTGGACAGAATCAAGCAGTCTTCGGGCGCGTCTCCAGCGCAGGAGCAGCCCCAACCAAAGGGCAAGAAGAGGAAGGTGCCGGAGTCGACCCCGCCGATGGTCGCGCTGGCTAAGCCTCTTAAAAGCAGCCGGGCGACGCATAAGCTTGCCCTATCTAGCCGGGCAGACACCACGGGTCAGAGCTCCAAGTCCGGAGCGGCGACGGGGTCAAAGCACGGCGGGGCAGTACTGGGTATGCCGGCTACGGCAACGGTTGGAGGCGACAACGTCTTCCGCCCGAACTGGGCCGTGCAGAAAACGGACACCGGCCTGGGGGATACCCGGGTGGCCGCAGAGTTGATGTACAAGGGTGTCCTCGCCCGCGACCGGCTAGCGGTCGAAAAAGAGGTGCCGGAGACCTGCGAAGCGGCAATCAGCTCCGCCCTCTATCAACTCCAGGTGTACTCAAGGGATATGGCCAAGAAGCGATATCTCTTCTCTGAGACGATCACAAGGATCGAGTCTGAAAAGGCCCAGGTCCAGAAGGAGAACGGCGAGCTGAATGAAGCCGTCCAGATCAAAGAGGCCGAGCTCAACAGCTTACAGGACGAGCTGCAGAGGGTCAAAAACCAGGCCGTGCAGGATCTCCTGAGTGCGGCTGAGAGGGCCGGAAGGAAGGAAAAGGCGGCCGTGGAGGCGGCCGTGAAGGAAACTGAGGAGAGGAAGGATGCCCAGCACTTCGACTTAGGCCTCCAGGCCTACAGGGCGGGTTTCCTTCTCTGCTCCGAGCAGGTGAAGAGGATTCACCCCGGCATCTCCTTGGACGCGCTAACCGTCCCGTATGCACCTCCAGAGGACGACGAAGATGAGGAGGAAGACGAACCGGACTCCTCCCGGCCTATTGAGGTGGATGCGGGGGTGACTGTGGCCGCCGTCGCCTCGGCGGCGGCGGAGGGTGGCGAGCTCGCAGCCCTCACTCCCGAAGGGGTCGTCACCGAGGTGGTGGCCGACGAGGAGGCCTGAGCAGCAGCCTTCTTTCTTTTTTGTTTGCACAGTTGGTAACGCCTATTCTTTGTAAGCCAGCTCGGCGAAGAGAGCAATTTTGTAATGCAAATATGAATACTGAATACAAATACATTTTTTGTTAAACTGTCTGTACAGCATCCTTATTTTTTTGTACGCGTATTATTTCTGTGCTTCATCGAGAACCGTGCTGGGAATATTTGAAGTTGGTTTCCACCACGGGCATCTTGGCTGGAACTGATCTCCAAGCCACTAGGACGAGCCGGAGTGCACCACTGCTGCTCGTCCTAAGTCTACGAGAGCCGAGCTGGAAGCTTGATGCTCAAACACTTAGGAAATATTTGAAGGTGGTTTCCACTGCGGGCGTCCTGGCTGGAACTGATCTCCAAGCCACTAGGATGAGCCGGAGTGCACCACTGCTGCTCGTCCTAAGTCTGCGAGAGCCGAGCTGGAAGCTTGGTGCTCAAACACTTAGGAAATATTTGAAGGTGTTTTCCACTGTGGGCGTCCTGGCTGGAACTGATCTCCAAGCCACTAGGATGAGCCGGAGTGCACCACTGCTGCTCGTCCTAAGTCTACGAGAGCCGAGCTGGAAGCTTGGTGCTCAAACACTTAGGAAATATTTGAAGGTGGTTTCCACTGCGGGCGTCCTGGCTGGAACTGATCTCCAAGCCACTAGGATGAGCCGGAGTGCACCACTGCTGCTCGTCCTAAGTCTGCGAGAGCCGAGCTGGAAGCTTGATGCTCAAACACTTAGGAAATATTTGAAGGTGTTTTCCACTGCGGGCGTCCTGGCTGGAACTGATCTCCAAGCCACTAGGATGAGCCGGAGTGCACCACTGCTGCTCGTCCTAAGTCTGCGAGAGCCGAGCTGGAAGCTTGATGCTCAAACACTTAGGAAATATTTGAAGGTGGTTTCCACTGCGGGCGTCCTGGCTGGAACTGATCTCCAAGCCACTAGGATGAGCCGGAGTGCACCACTGCTGCTATATACTGATGGCTAAATGAGTTACTCAAAGAGAGACAATTATTTGGGAAACTTATTTTATTCATTGTAGAATGTGGATGATTACAGCAGTTCTTTACAAGCCTATGAAGGCGAACAAAATTACTGATAGTAGATCCGAAGATTTCTAGAATTCCAAGCATGTGGCAGCATCTGTTCGTCGAGGGACTCTAACCGATAGCTTCCTGGGCGGATGACTTCCTTGACTCGGTATGGTCCTTCCCAGGTCGGAGAGAGCTTGCCCACGCTTCTTGGCTGGGAAACGGAGGCTTTCCTCAGGACTAGGTGGCCAGCGCGGAATTCTCTTGGTCGGATCTTGACGTCATGATATCTGGATACTTTCTGCTTATAGGCCGCCGACCTGATCTGAGATTCCTCACGGACTTCTTCAAGCAAGTCAAGGTTGGCACGGAGTCCGTCCCCGTTGAGCTGCTCGCTGAAACGGACGATCCTTGGGGAGGGGGCGCCGATGTCAACCGGGATCACTGCTTCTGTTCCGAAGGAGAGATTAAAAGGCGACTCGCCTGTGGCCGTACGCGGAGTAGTCCGATACGCCCAGAGCACATGATACAGTTCGTCTGCCCAACGCCCGGCCTTGCCATCCAGTCTCTTCTTTATCCCCTGCAAGAGGGTCCTGTTCGTCACCTCTGTTTGCCCATTCGTCTGAGGATGTGCCACAGATGTGAATCTTTGCTCTATGTGCAGATCAGAACAAAACTTTCGGAAATTCCTCGAGTCGAACTGCTTGCCATTGTCCGTTATGAGGACCCGGGGGATCCCGAACCTGCACACCACCGATTTCCAGAAGAAGTTCTGTACATTCTGCTCTGTGATCTTGGCCAGAGGCTCTGCTTCCACCCACTTGGTGAAATAATCAATGGCCACAACGACGAACTCACGGCCTCCTGAGGCCGGCGGAAAGGGGCCCAGAATATCCATCCCCCATACTGCGAAGGGAAGAGGACTGATGATCGGGGCCATCGGAACGGGTGGCTGGTGGACGGCTGGAGAGAACTTCTGGCACTTCTCACACTTTTTCACAAGGCTCAGTGCGTCCTTCCTCAGCGTAGGCCAGTACAGACCTCTCAGGAGGATTTTAATGGCCAGGGCCTTGCCCCCGAGGTGCTCTCCGCAGATTCCTTCATGGGTTTCTTGCAGGGCTAGCAAGGCATCACTGGGGCGAAGACACTTCAAATACGGGAGGGTATACGACCTCTTATATAGAGTCTCGCCATCCAGTGAAAACCTCGCTGCCCTCTGCGTGACCTTACGGGCCTCCTTTCTCTCTCCAGGGAGCTCTCCGCTGCGTAGATACCTGATTATCTCATCCATCCAGCACGGCTCATCGTCAATCTGCATTACCACGACGGACTGGGCATCGATACTGGACCTCTTCAGAAACTCCATGCGAATTTCTCTGAGGGCGGTGTAACCTGAGGCTGCAAGCTTTGATAGCACATCTGCCTTTACATTCTCTGCTCGGGGGATTCTGACGACCTCAAAGCTCTTGAAATGAACGGCCAGACTGCGAATCCTTCCCAAGTACTTGATCATCCGCTCTTCACGGGCTTCATATACTCCCTGGATCTGACAGACGACCAGCTGTGAATCGCAGTACGCCTTTAGCCTCTGAGCACGGGTCTGCACAGCGAGATTCATCCCGGCTATGAGCGCTTCATATTCTGCTTCATTGTTGGACGCACGGAAACCAAACCGCAGGGCATAGTTCAGGACGAAGTCCTCTGGTCCAGTGAGAACTAGTCCTGCACCACACCCTTTCTTGTTCGATGACCCGTCCACATAAACTTCCCAGAGCGGCTCTTCATCAAAAACTGGGCGCACGATGACGGGCTCAGTCCCGGGGGGCGGTGATGCTCTGGAAACGACTCGAGGCTCCGGTACGGCCAGCTCTGCTTCTGGAGATGGAACTGCTACCAGCCCGGGGTCTGGGTCCGGAACTGTGCACTCGGCTATGAAGTCAGCGAGAATCTGAGCTTTGATCGCCGGCCTGGGTAGATACTTGATATCAAACTCACTGAGCTCCACGGCCCACTTGACAAGTCGGCCCGAAGTGTCTGGCCGGTGGAGGATCTGTCTGAGAGGCTGCCCTGTCAAGACCTTGATTGTGTGCGCCTGAAAGTACGGCCTTAGCTTCCGGGCCGCCATAATGAGGGCGCACACGAGCTTCTCTACTCGCTGATATCTAGTCTCTGCATCGTGGAGGACCTTGCTAACATAGTAGATCGGCTTTTGCTGGTTAGACTCTTCTTTGATCAGTACTGCTGCAACAGCCAAGGGTCCCGCTGAGAGGTACAGAATCAGCTCTTCTCCTGGCTCCGGCGTGGACAACAAGGGGGGGGAGGATAAATACTGCTTCAGCTCCTCGAACGCTGCTTGACACTCCGGAGTCCAGGGCGCGGTTTTTATACCTCTGATCGCATTGAAGAAAGGGAGGCATCTCTCGGCGGATTTTGAGATAAACCGCCCCAGAGCTGCCACCAGCCCGGTCAGGCGCTGTACTTCTCTGATAGTGCTCGGAGGAGTCAGCTCCATTACCGCCTTGATCTTCTCCGGGTTCGCCTCTATTCCTCTCTGGCTTACCATGAAGCCCAGGAACTTGCCCGCTCCGACGCCAAATGTACATTTGGTCGGATTAAGCTTCATGTTGTGCTCCCTCAAGACCTGGAAGGCCTCTTCGAGGTCGGAGACGTTGTTGGAAGCACTTCTGCTCTTCACTAGCATATCATCAACGTAGACCTCCATGTTCCGGCCAATCTGATTTCTGAACAGCTTGTTGACGAGACGCTGGTAAGTGGCTCCCGCATTCTTCAGTCCGAAAGGCATCACCCGATAGCAATACGTCCCCTGGTCGGTAACGAATGATGTCTTCGGGATGTCAGACTCGTACATTCTGATTTGATTGTATCCCGAGAAAGCATCCATGAAACTGAGCAGCTCGTGACCTGCTGTAGCGTCAATGAGCTGGTCTATTTTTGGGAGTGGGTAACTGTCTTTTGGGCAGGCCTTGTTCAGGTCTGTGAAGTCTATACAGGTCCTCCACTTCCCGTTGGACTTTTTCACCATTACCACATTCGCGAGCCAGTCCGGATACTGGATCTCACGAATGAAATCGGCCTTCAAAAGCCTCTCCACCTCTTCTCTGATGGCTCTCCGTCTCTCCGGTGCAAAGTGTCTACGCTTCTGCTTCACAGGCTTGCAGGTCTGATCGACACCGAGCTCGTGGGTGCTAATCGACGGGTCAATGCCGGGCATGTCTGAAGGAGTCCAGGCAAAGACATCTGCATTGGCCCTGAGGAATTGAGCGAGATCCTGCTGCGCGGCCTCTGGCAGGGCAGAGCCGATCTGGACAACCCTCTGTTCATCATCGATGTTCAATTGAATGGAGATGAGGTCCTCTGCGGGCTGGTTGACTGTGATCTGCGCTTCGTCTCTCAGATCGTACAGCTCGATTGGAAGAGACTCAGACGCATTCTTCCCTCTCAGTGCTGCCGCATAGCATTGTCTTGATTGGGGCTGATCCCCTCTGACTTCACCTACGCCTCCTGGCGTAATGAACTTCATCTTCTGGTGATAAGCGGAGGGAATCGCTCGGAGGAGGTTCTGGCCGGGGCGTCCTAGAATGGCGTTATAGGCCGACTTGGCCTTAACCACCAGGAAGGTCACCATTGCGAAGGACTGGCAGGGCGGCTCCCCGATCAGAACTGGAAGCTCAATCTGCCCTTCGACCTTGACAACTTCTCCCGAGAATCCGAACAGATCTGAGTTGGCCGGCTTCAGACGGTCAGCTCCGATCATCATCTGCTCGAAGGCGTGGTAGTAGAGGATGTCGGCGGAGCTCCCGTTGTCGACCAGGATCTTCTTCATTTCCCAGTTCGCCACTAGCATTGTGACGACCAGGGCATCATCGTGCGGGAGGATCAGACCGTCCAGATCTGCCTCCGAAAAGGATATCTCATTTTCTGGCTCGGCCCTCTTGCTGCAGGCATGGACGGCGTTGACCTGCCGGGCATAGGTTCTGCGGGCCGATGAAGAGGTCCCTCCCGCGGTCGGCCCTCCTGAAATGGTACCAATGACACCATGAGGTTGGAGTTGAGGTTGAGGTACCTGAGGAGGGAGAACGGCCGGGGCTGGAGCCTGGATGCGGTCGCCCAGGGGTTGGGCGTCTCGAGGACTTCTGTCTCTGGGTCTCGGGTTGTCCTGGCGCTCCCTTCTATTGTCGTTATTTTTTAAGTACCTCCCGAGGTACCCTCTGCTTATCAGCTGCTCGATTTCCTCCTTGAGATGAATGCAGGCGTTGGTGTCGTGGCCGTGGCTCTTATGGAACCGGCAATACCTGGACATGTCTTGGGTGCCTGCCTCCGACGTCTGCTTCTTCGGCCACCGGATGAAGTCTTCTTTCCGGATGGCTGCCAAAATTTGAGCCCTAGACGCGGTGAGGGGCGTGTAGCGCTCCCTCGTCGGGGGGCTACTCTCCTTTCGAGGCCGGGGGGAGCTCCTTTCCTTCCGGGACGGACTGCTCTCCTTCCTCTGAGGTCTGTCATCCCTACGCGGCTTGGCGGGGTTCTTCTCCTCTGGTCTTCTCTTGCTGACGGAATCCAGGGCAGCGAGAGTCTCCTCGACGGAGATGTATTCTTCCGCCCCGGTCATCAGATCTGCCAAGGACTGCGGATTTCGCCGGGCGACTGCTCTTCGGAAGTCGGTGGACCGGGCTCCGGCCAGAAGAGCATTCGTTGCCGCGGAGGGATCCAGGTTGGGTACCTGAAGGGCCTCCCTGTTGAACCGGCCAACGAACGCTTTTAAGGCCTCACCGTCTTCCTGCCTCAGGGCCATCAGTGAAGCCGTCGTCTTTCGAGGCCTTCTGCTGCTCATGAAATGCCGGGCCAAGTCGTCCCCGAAGTCGTCGAAATTGTCAACGGACTTGGGCTTGAGCCGTGAGTACCAATCTCTTGCGGCTCCGGTTAATGTGGTGGGGAGTGCTCTGCAAAGGAACCCGTCCGACGCCCCGTGGAGAAGCATCGTGGTCCTGAAGGTCTGCAGATGATCCACGGGGTCGGTGGTCCCATCATACTGCGGGATCTGCGGCATCTTGAAGCCCAAGGGGACTGCCGCAGCGAGTACCCGATCTGTGAAAGGGGGATTGCTACTGAAGATCCTTGAAGCAGGGCGGCCATGATCTCTAGCCAGCTCCTCGATTCTGTTATCGATCTTCTGGATTCTTAGTAACATCGGATCATCCCTCCGTTCGGCCAGACGGGCAGGTCTACTCCTTACGGCTGATGGGCTCCTTGCGGATCCGGACTGGCTGAGGGGACTCCTTCGCCGGTGCCGCGATCCCTCTCCGTGCATAGGGTCTCTCTTGCTGCCCCGCTTCTGTACGGAGGGAGATCGTGACCGGTGATGCTGTCGACGAGGCTCAGGACGCACGCTCCTGTCCCGCGAGTGGTTGTTTCTTCGAGTGGAGTGACGAGTTTGGTCACGGGGTGGAGACGCGCGTTCTCTGCGGGAGCTTTCTCCCCTCTGAACAGGTCGAGAAACCTCGACGGGGTGTTGCTGGAGTGCGGGAGCCGCATTCCTGAACTGCGCAACTACAGCGGTCATTTCCTGAAAAAGGGCCCTCATCTCCCTCGGGGTCGGGGTGGGGTCTGAACGGTCCGAGTGGGGCGAAGTCCGCTCCACGGCCGCCCCGGCCTCCACTTGTGAGGCCAGACGCTCACTTCGTCCTTCACGGGGGGCCGTAGCCCGGGTAGCCCGAGAAGTCGGAGGTGCTCGCTTGCCGGTCTGTCCTACCATTTTTATCTGGGTGAGATTTTCGAACAGCTTTTTTGTTGCGGGGTCCCACGGATGGCGCCAAATCTGTTAGGCCTAAAATCGGTAACAGGTTATGGTAGGACTGGGTGGTCCGGGCTAACGAGCCACGGCTGAATAGCTGGTTGAGTCCTGCGCTGCACAGAGTACAGACAAGAAAGAAAAGGGTCAGAGGACCAATCCGGAGTGATACTCCGGACGGGTGCTTCGACACTCAAGTCAGTATGAGCAGGAGTGTAGAGCAATGTCAGAGCAAAAAGCTTAGAGTTTTGGTTCTCAGATTTTCAGGGCCCTCACCTTAGCACAAGTGAAGGCTATTTATAGTGATTCTGAGCCACCTGTCTAGGACAGGTGGTAGTTTTGAGCCAGGTGGTGGCCTCTGTATGGACCAGGTCTCATGCCTAAGGAGGGCAGGTGGAGGTCCCTGATTGGTCCAGGTGCCACACCTAGGGGAGACAGGTGTTGGCCTTCCAACGGTCCTTGTGAGGGCCACGTGCCAGAAGCTAATTGGATGCTGAGTTCGGATCCCTCAGTGCGGAGTCCGGATTGCTGAGTTCGGATTCCCTCAGTGCTGAGTCCGGATTGCTGAGTCCGGATTCCCTCAGTGCTGAGTCCGGACCCTATCAACATGTATTGGCCTCAAAGAAGCCTCAAGTCTTGGATAGAAAAAATCACAGTATTTGGAGACTCGGCCTGAATCATACGCTAAATATGAGGAAAATGGAAGACGTTGTATAAAGGTTCTTCTATATCATACGTAATTGGAGTGTTTGACTCAGAAGTTCAAGAGAATCATTTTCCACTACTTGCCCAGAGAAAAGAATCGGTTTGGCGATGGTTTGGCTACATTACCTTCAAATGTGCATATGGTTGGGTTAGTTGTAATTGAACACAGAACACCATCTTATGTAAATGCTATTAAAATCAATGCAGGGCTCCATAAGAAACCATGGCTCCATGATATTGAATAAAAAATGATAGAAAACAAGGACATCCCTTTGAAGCTTCTCACAAGGAAAGAAGAGCACTTCGTAGCCTAGCTTCGAATTTTATCATTTGTGGAGGAAAACTATCCATTAATGAAAACAAACCATTAGGGCCCGTTTGGATGCCTCATATTTTATATTTGGATTTGGAATTGAGTTTTGAATACAAAATGAATAGATCCGGCAGCTCATGTTGAGGGAGACAAAGAGGGAAGGGGGTAATTTCTACTGGAAGGGAGAGGTTGAGGAGCAAAGAGGTTGAAGGAAACTGCCACATCTGTTGATTTCCAATTACTTATTTCCACAGCATATTTAGAAATCTGATTGTTTTCACCGTCATTCGCTGATTTGGAAATCCAAGTATTTGATTCCGATCAAAATCATAATACAAAAGGGCTGCAAATGTGAGAAATCCAAATCAAAATCTTCTCGGTATCGAAATGGGCCCTTAATGAAAACAATCCATTAAGATGTTTGCAATTTGCACGTGAATGATAAGATGCATGCTAGCCAAAAAGATCCTTAGAGAAGTTTATTATGGGCCCATAATGAAGATGAGTGTTTACATGGTGCCCGGCCGAGTGTGAAGAACCGTGCTGATGGTACCACCCTTGATATTTGATCCAACAGCTAGCAGCCCACTTTTTTAAGAGGCTGCTGTTGGATAAATATCAAGGGGGTACTTTTGTCGTGCCGCCTGCATGGGACTTTAATTTCTCAATGAAGATAGACTGCCATCAATTTTTAAATCAATGTTACAAATATGTAATCTCATTAATAAAACTTTGTGAACGGGTGTTTAGTGCCTAGACAAATTGCATATTTTTCAAAAGGAAGAATATAAGGGACTAGAAGTATAAGTGGGTGTTGGGAAGCAAGGCCTTCCCGTTTGTGTGTGAATCAAAAATCAAAAGGTTCACAAATGTGTCTGCGCAAATGCTGGATAGCTACTAGGAAAGGTTTGAGATTATCTATAATTCCTACCTTAGCTACAGGTACTTGCCGCCACCAAGTACTTGCCGCCACCAAGTACTCTGTTTCTAAGATTTGGGCTTCTGGAAGAGGTGCGAAAATGGCCCCTTTACCCTCAGCTTCCATTTTGTTTGTTATGGCACACTTTGGCCCGACGTGTCACTCTCTTATTGGAGTTGTGATCCAATGGGTCCGTTGTTCCGAGTTTTTGAAAAGTCACCCTTTAGTTTAACACTCCCGTTATAAGTGATCACCACAGTATAATTTCTTGTAATTATGGTTTATCCACACGTATATGGTTTTGGGGTGGGGCCCAACCCGTAAATGATGAGAGTGGGTTACCCTTGGCGTATAGCTCGAGAGACAGCTGGTGGGTAAGGCTACGGTGCAGAGCTTGCACGGCCAAATCATTGGGCCCTACCCCAATCATGTGCCTCGTGCACATGCACTATCCTACACTCATTCTCCTCACATGCCACATTCAAACCCTCTCTTTGTGGCACGGTTGGGTTCAATGAGTTCCCATGCCATGCCTTCGTCATTTGGTTGCTGGGATTTTTTTGGTTCTTGGAATTTTTGTGGAACAAAAAACTTTCTGAGAGATTGGTGGGGAAAAAAACTCCCTGGAAGTATCCTAGTAAAATAAAAAACCCATGTTTGGTTGATCGGACTATGGTGGGAAAAAATATGCTTTGTTTGGTTGCTTAAACAGTTGGGAAGAAAAAAAATTCTTCTGCAAGCTTATTTTTGGTTCCTGGGAGTATTTTTTTTCCTTCATGGGATTTCGTGCGGGTTATTTTGGTTTCTGGGATTATTTTGAGCCCACCAACCAAACGTGGGTTTTCCTGTTGAAATTCCTCAAAAGTCCCAAGAATCAAAAAAATTCCGGCAACCAAACGTAGTAGCCCTTTTACTTTCGACCGTACAAGGTGAGAATGTCATTTTTTTTGTTTTTGTTTTCGCTAAGTGCTCCGTTAAGGTGCATTGGAAAAGACATTTTACACATTTTGATAAAAGAAATCTTAAAACGGGTGTAAAAGTCTCAAAGTGCGTGTAAAATGATTGCAAAACTTCTTTTCGAATGCATCCGTTTGGTTGCTGGGTTTTTTTTCCTAGGATTTATGTGGGAGAATATTTAGTGGTCACATCAACTTTTTCTTGATGACATCAGCAAAATCTTGTCTTGAAAATGGTGGTCACTCTTTCTCTCTCTACCCTCTCTCTCCACTCATCATAATATCTTTCTCTAATTAATGCTTGTCCCCTCTTTTGTCTCCTACCTTTACCCACATAAATCCCAGGAAAAAAAAAACCTGGCAACCAAACGGAGCTGCTCATGCCCGCAAAACCCAAAGTAAGTGTAAAATCATGTTTCCGATGGTCATTAAATGATTTCACACTTACTTTTATACTCGTACACCCGTTTTGATATTTTTTTCATCAAATATGTGCAATTTCATGATCCCCAGGTTCATTAAATGATGCTTAAGGCAATCGTTATCCAGACCCTTTTTTAAACTAAGGCAGGAGTAGTGGAATAAGTACTATTCAATAGGGATATATTTGTGGTTGCAGAGAAATGAAGAAGAGGGTTTGGTAAAGAATTCAATGTTCAACGGATATATTTTGATAGTAATAAATGGGTTCAATGACATTATTCCTTGGGTTGTGCACATGGAATTCCCGAGATCGAGTAGAATTCCACTGGATTTTGGCCAAAATCATCTCCCAACAACGGGATTTTTGGCTGAGGATTTTGACCCAGCACATCAACAACTGAACACACAAATTTTGCTTTCGCACTGGAAAATGGCCTAAAATCATTTCCTTTCTGCCCGAAGCAGGGGCGGAGCCAGGAATTTACAGTTGAGGGGACCGGATTAATTTACACTTGTCTACATTGGTCATTGGGGGTGCCATGGCCACTAAACTAGCTAGGCATGCATATAGCCATGCACCATAAAACGAATTTTGCAAGTCATGGGGGCCATGGCCCCCCTCAAGCTATATGTGCCTCCACCCCTGGCCCGAAGTGCAGCGACCAAACACTGCCTTATCGTGGTTTTTCAGAAGTATTTTGAACCCTCTTGAAGAAGAGCAAATTACAATATAGGGTTATTCTCAAAGGGTAAAAGCATTGTTTTGGTCGTTCTATCTCCAACCTAAAGGTTTTTGTTAGAAAGACAGAATAATTGCGGTATCATCTCCAACTCGTTGGAACGTAAATTTTGGAGTTCTTTGGGGAAGAAAAGTGATTTGTGAGGTAAACTTGTATTTTACCTTTCTTTGGTATTCTCTTTATATTTGTGGTAAACATCAAGTTAATAAGTATAAAATTTGAGAAGAAAAATGGATGCAATATTTTATTAATTTAGTGGATCTCTCTTGGACTTGTCTCCTAGCTTTTTCTTCCACACTGAAGGGCTTCCTACATAGATTTGGTGTTATGGTTTTGTTTGATGTGATTATCGTTGGTTTTTCTTGCTATCGTTGTTTTTTTTTTCTTTCGTACCTATTTCTACATACACACAAACTCTTGCTAAGCTAGGAATTATAGATAATCTCAAACCCTTCCTAGTAGCTATCTAATCGGTTTTAGGTAAACCATGCAAATTACGAGAAAAAAAAAGTAAGTAGAATGAGTATTAGACTGTGATGATATTGGCAGGAACATAAGAATACCAAGGCCAGGGTTAAACCCCGTTGACTCAGAAACCCTTCTTGGAACAAAATAAAGGATTGAAAATCCAGACTCAAAAACCATTTTTGGCAGAAAAACATAAGATTAGACACCTTAGACTCGAACATCCTTTTTGGGCCAAGCATTCGTGATTCAAAGTACAGAGGGAGAGACTTGCATTGCATCCTTGTTAAGCCTGGGTCTTCCGTTATATGATTCTATTGCATCCTTATTAAGCCTGAGACTTACCTTCTATGATTCTATGGAAGTGACACACTAATGCATTTCTATTTCTTAAACGCTTTTTAGCTACGCTACCCATGATACACATCATTTCCCCTGTCCAAACTTCAAAATTTAACATCTTACCTCAAGAAAGAGAAATTGCCTTCGGACTATAGGTGTTGGTAGCAGGGGTGGTTTTTCGGTTATAACCGAACCGAAATAACCAAAATTTGGTAACAGAAATAATTTCGGTTACCAAATTTCGGCAACCGAAACCAAATCGAATCGAAACCGAACCGGAAAAAAAATCGGTTATTTGGTTATAACCGAATTGTGGGAGAAAAAGAGGGAACAAAGCACAATCCTGGTTTGGATCGGAGGGCTAGGGTCATCCGATCGAAATGATTTTTTGAACACAACCTAATTAAGTTGTGATCAATCAAATGGATGGTTTTGATGATCCTACGGAGTGCACATATAGCACTTTTTTTGAAAAAAAAATGGTTTTTATCATAATTTCGGTTAACCAAATTTTTTTTTATATAACCGAAACCGAACCGAATTGGAAAAAAACTGAACCGAAATCGATTTGGTTCGGTTCAGTTATAACCGAATAATGCTCACCCCTAGTTGGTAGAGTCCTTTAACAATTCTGTTGGCCCCTTCTGACTCTCTCAAATACCCATGTTCTGATTGGAAGAAAACCCATATTCTAATCTATCTGCATGTCATATTACAATGCTAGTGGAGGCTATACTGTAACATATGACATAAATGAGTAGAGCACCATCCCCAAGAAACCCTATCCATCCTCTTTTAGTCTTTAGAAAGAGAGAGAGAGAGAGAGGGGATTTCATCATTCGTACAATTTTTCGTAGCGTGGTGCACGACTCCCATAATGCAATAATAATTATTTAAACAGGTAACATGGAAAACAAGCCTCGCCCATCTATACACAAATATCATACAAGCTCAGCAATAGCTGGCGCCCATCGATATCTTAATATATATAATATATATAAGCTAGGCTATTGATATTGACACTACCATATTTTGATAATTGCACTAATGCATTATGTCTTTTGCTATTTAAACAGTTGTCAAAGGTTACTACATTTTCCAAAAGACTCTAGAAGCCAATTTACGAAGAAAAGACAACTTTGGGTTGTGCAATTATTAAAACATGGTAGTGCCAATATCAGAAACCTATAAGCTATTGCATTTATAGGTATTACTACTCCAAGACTTCAGTTATTCCAATATATAAGCACAAGTACTTTTCCATTCTCTTTCGTACTCTCCACAATGAAGATGTTGAAGGAGAGATTCCTTAGGGCATTCCTCTACAAGTGGAGGAAATTGGGCACTGAGATCTCACCTTCAACAGCCTATGAATACTGTTGGGGGTCATGTTTCCATGTAGGGAGGCCCATTCCAAGGGATGTCCCTAAGGGTCACATGGTAGTCTATGTAGGAGAAGACTATAAGAGGTTCGTGATCAGAGTCTCCTTTCTTGAGCACCCTCTCTTCAAGGTGCTGCTCGATCGAGCTCGCGACGTATATGATTTCACCCCTGACTCGAGGCTCTGTATTCCTTGCGACGAGAGTATCTTTCTCAACATTGTTCGTCATGTCGACAATCAGCAGAATAGGATGATCTGGCTGTGTTGCTAACTGATTTGTTTGTGCTTCTCCTGAACTGTTTTTAGCATCAGTCCTAACTTTAATACGAGGTTGACTTACTCTTTCATTCTTTCTGACTGTAGTATACAATGTATAATGTAATATAAAGTCTCTTATGCTTAACGTAAATCATGTGCACTCTATTTGATTTTTTTTCTCTTGTTTTCTCAATTTAACTACCGTAGTAAACAATGTCTACTTATTTTAATCCTTTTAAATAGTTTTACATGTTTAGTGCCATAACCATCCTTAATTTAACCTACCATTTCCTTTGAATTTGCTTTATAGAGAGATCCAAAGTATTCACAAGTAGAAAAAATCCCAATGTAGTCACCATTAGGAAAAAGATCAATTGTTTGTTAATAAGAGCGTGGTGACAAATGCACACCTTTTTTCGATCATGAACTCCCCCTCTAATGACTATTGAACCATTTTGTCATAAAATCACTAGAAGGGAGGGGGCGGGGGTTCGTTCCAAGTAAACAAGGGACTTGCTAGGTAATTTCGCGCAAAGCCATTTTGCCACTATTTTTTCAGGAGTGTACAACTGCCCTCATATGAATTAAATGAATAAGACAAAATCTACTACAAGGTGGTTGTTCTCTCCTGAAAAAACTGAGCTCCGGAGTGGCTTTCTGCAAAATTGCCTAGCAAATCCCTTTAAATAATTTCACTTTTTTGGTAAGAGTAATGGTTAATAGATGTGTAGGATTTGTAACAGCCTCTAATAACTAGATAGAAAATTGCAAAATAAGGATAGAAGTGTCATTATCAAAACAAGGGTGTTCGGATTTGGTCTCCCAAAATTTAGGCCTTTAGGGTAGTTTAAGGAGGTCATACAGTGATTCTCAAGACCATGTAAGCCTTAACTGAAATTATGGGCAGGACTTCCCCATCAGAGCAATTTCTAGGACCCACAATAATTTGGGGGAGCCACATCATGACTTGGGATTCCTACGAATGGGAGTGGGCAGACAATCGGGCATGGCCCAAAAGGATGAGAACAGGGGGTTAAAATTAAAATGAGGCTACTTTAGGTCACGTTCTTAAACCTTTCTCCATAGTGCTTCTGTGTATTTCTTTCGATGGGGACTCGTTTCGCTGGTTTCTGAATATCCGTACCTCCGATCTAAAATCTGAAACCTTCTCACCATGCTTTCTGAATTTCTTACTTGTAAAATCATTTAAACACATGTACTAATTTAAACTTGTGACAAGGTTAAAAAAACCCGACCCGGGATAGTAGGGCCTTGTTTATAAATCGTGGGTCTTCCTAAAAAAACCTGACCCGACCTCAGATAGTTTCTCGCGTAGCACAGGGTTCTGGAAAACCTGACGGGCCAGACCTGTGTTGCAACCCTAGGAAAGGCGCTGAAAGAACCCTCTATCAAAAAGGGGCATAAGTAGACACTCCATTTTGTCTAGCTCCGAACTAACCCTAGTTTATCAAGATGACGACTATGATGATGAGCAACTCCAGAATGTACGGGCTAAATGTCTTTTTGGGCCTGAAGCCAATAAAATTCATTGCACTGCTTATCCAACCATCACTCATCTTCAAATGCCTCAAAAATATTGAAATCCTTAACTTCTAGGAAAATTGGGCCATGAGCCACTTGCTACAACAGATGTTGAGAATTATTAAATTAGGGTTAAACTTGCGGTCCCAAATTGCCCAATTTAGATATAAACTCCAGAGCTACCATTCTTTCCACTATGCTAATCTCACATTGCCCAAATGTGAGATTGTTTTGGTTTTTGTGTCTATAAAAATCCCAAGGTGATGCATGTCAATCTCATACTCATCCCACAATTAACCCCCTAAACAGAAGTGCTCTTAATAAGTTTCAACCTCCTAGTCAGAATTGTCATTGGTCCATCGTTTGATGATAAAATCCAAGTTAGGTTGTTGGGAAACAAACAAGATAACACAATCGTATTGAGGGGGATTCCATAGATCGAGCTAAGGATTTAGATTGAATGGTGCAGGGTTGGACGTGAATCAATCTGGAATTTTAAAGTCTTGCAGATTTAATAGTACCATGTTTCTTCGAGCCTTCACCAACTTATCACAAAAATGCCGAATTTAGGGATAGCATAGATGACCTGTCAAACTAGGATAACTATGCAAGCATGAGGCTGAACTTTGTGCTTGCAAAGAGGGGAAAAAAAAACATCTACCTGTATAACCGAGAGTTAATAACAGACTCTCTAAACGAAGAGTATCTAAATGGAGGGGATGCAGGCTTAGACAGTTGCATGCATGACATGGAATTTCTTTTTCCATGGCCATTACAACATGAAGTGGGATTTTACCATAGCCATTAATGGTTCATGCAAGCATGTTGCCATTAAGACAAACATGTCATGTTCACATTCTCATGAAGAAATATAAGAGGTTAGGGGTCTCAGTTCTCCACAAAATCAACCCTTAAGTTGGTCAAAAAAGCTTCTCCACAGTATTTCCGGTTATTAAACTGAGATCAACGGTGAGGAATTTCAACATATTTAAGTTGATGAGATAACATTTGGAAATTCTACAAGCATTCATGTTCTCCCTATATGGCAGATCGTCTCCCGCTTTGTAACTGGCCAATGCAGTCCACTTGAATGTATTCTCCACTACAAGGCCGACTATGCATGTTTACTTTTCTTTGGTTGTGCATGTCATCCATGTTTGCAACCTTACAGCCATAAAAAGTTGAAATTCCACTCTACTGAATGTATTTTCATGGGATATAGCCCTCACCATAAGGGCTATCGATGCCTGCATCTTGCCTCTTGGCACATTTATATCTCCCGCCATGTCATATTCAATGAACTTGACTTTTCCTTACCTCCTCCTCCCTCTACAGTTCCTCCACACCCATCTAATGATCGTCCTACCAGTTCGCCCAGTGTCTCCCTCGTCCCCACAACCTTCCACCTCACCAGTCATGCCTCCCATTGATGCTTCTGCCTCACCAGTCGTTCCTCCCTGTCATGCCTCTTTCCATTCCTCTTGTTGTCGATTTGGGACCCACACCTTGTCTCCCTTCGTCTACCATCTCCATTGTCAGCAATCATCTTATGACTACTCGTTTTAAAACAGATATTAATCGTATAAAAGCTCTACTCACCACTATCCACCCACTCACTCTTCTTGCTGAGTCTGACACAAATAAAGAACCATCTTGATTCACTCAGGTCAAGTGAATAAAAAGCCTGAATGAAGAACTGCCATGGCTGACGAATTCAACACCCTCGTTTGAAATGGGGCCTGGACCCTTGTCCCTCCTCTTTCTCACAAGAACACTATCGGATGCGCCAGTTGGTATTTCAGATTAAATGTCGTGCTGATGGCTTGGTTGAAAATTATAAAGCATGGCTCGTTGCTAAAGGCTTTACACATCAAGAAGGAATCGACTATGGTGAGACTTTCAGTCCTGTCATCGAGCCCACTACAATTAGGACCGTTTTGACAATTGCAATATCCACGGGATGGCCTCTTCATCAACTTGATGTTCACGATGCATTTCTTCAGGCTTCTCCAAGAAGAAGTTTATATGGCTCAACCTCCGGGGTTCGTTGATCCTCTCATCCCCTCACATGTGTACCGCCTCGACAAAGCACTCTACAATCTTAAGCAGGCTCCTCATGCTTGGTATCATCGTCTCTGCAAGCACCTTCATGAACTCAGTTTCATTAGCTTACGCTCTGACCCATCTCTCTTCATTTTTTGCACATTTAACATTGTCATGTTTCTTCTTGTCTATGTGGATGGCATTATTCTCACAAGAAACAATGTGGTGGCACTTAATTATTAAGCTCTTCCATCAATGGGGTGCTGAGTTTGCAAGTAAAGACCTTGGCTCCCTTCGTTTTTCTTTCTTAGCATGGAAGTTTATCAAGATTTAGAAAGACTGTACTTATCCCAAAGTCCCTATATTATCAATCTTCTTTGTCGTACTCAACTACTCACATGGATGATGCAAAAGCTTGCTCGGCGCCTATGGACTCTACTTTTTAGTTATCTCGTTTCAGTGGCATGACCCTCATGCCGGTGAGTATCACAGTGTAGTTGGTGCTCTTCAATACCTATATCTCACCCGCTCAGACATCTCCTTCCCTATAAATAAAGTTTGTCAATTTCTTCAACTTACTGAACATTGGACAACAATCAAGAGGATTCTATTTGTATCGCAAGGGTACACTTCAGATGGGGCTCCTTCTCGTTCATTATGCCTTTCCGTTTTCTCTGATCCTGATTGGGGAGGTTGTCTTGATGATTGTAAGTCCACTAGTGGCTATTGTGTATACTTCAGCTCTAGCATTATTTCCTGAAGCTCCCAGAAGCAACAAACGGTCCGCCATAGCACCGTATCTGAGTATAAATCTCTTGGAATATTGCTTGGAAATCTTCTAGGTACAATCACTCCATGAACTCAACGTTTCTTTATCTTGCCCTCCGGTAGTATGATGTGACAACATTGGCACAATATGCCTCCCCGTCAATCCAGTCTTCCATACCCATGCCAAACATGTCGAGATTGATTTTCATTTTGTACGAGATAAGGTTTGTAAGCGGGAGCTTAATGGTCGATTCATTTCCAGCTCGGATCAACTTGCCGACACATTCACCAAACCTCTTAGCACACTGAGGTTCTTATTATTATGTGACAAGCTCACATCGATTTCTCCACTATTTCACTTGCGGAGGCGTGTTAAGGAAGAAATTGACATCAATCAAGACGAGATTGATTGATGTCAACGTCAATCTCTCTCCCAAATCTCCTACTAAATGAGGAGGCCATTGGATATCGCTTTCCTAATATAGAGTATCACCATAGCTGGCAATATTTTTTGTGTAGCTGGCCTTTTCTATTTTGGGATGGCACTATATTTATCAATATTCTTTGTATTAATGACACTGCCAAAAATATACAAACATTAATTCTATATAATGGACCTCTATATTAGGAAAGATGGATTGAACCTGCACCTCAGAGAAACAAAGGCTCAACCATTGATGCACATGCCTAACCTGTTTGGCTGCAGGTAGTTACGTTGTAGATTAGTGGTATAAGTAGTCAACAGGCAGAGACAAACATTTGATTTACCTACAATTTACCTGGGAGAATGGCGATTGCCATTACCAATTTAAAAACCACCTGAGATTAGGTCCCTACTTTCAATTTAAAAACCACCTCAACCTAAGACCCGATCACTGAACTCATCCCAAGGTTTTTTCTGAACCGGGTCCAATCGGGTCCGATAAAACCTGACACCAAGTCATAACCCTAGTTATGAGTATCCGTTACTTTTGATAACAGATCTATACATAGCCTCCAAACTTAGTAAACTTTAGAAATTTCCTTCCATACACCGTTTCATGATTTCGGGACAAAAAGAAGAGAAAAAAAAAGGAGACTCAACAAAAATCTTCGACTGATTTTAGCGTAAGAACGTCTCCAAAACTTTCTCTTTCTTTTGATCTTCTCTCAAAATTTTTACCCTAATCATCTTTTCGTCCTCAATTTTGATTCAATTATCCGTTATAATTCCTAACTGCCGTGATCTCTTACATAAATTTTGGTTTGTTCCTCAGCCTATGGTTTTGCTCTTACATAAATTTTGGTTTGTTCCTCAACCTAGGGTTTTGCTTTTACATAAATTTTGTTTGGATCGTCAACCTAGGGTTTTGTTTTTACATAAATGTTGGTTGGTTCGTTAACCTAGGGTTTTGTTTTTGTCAAGGTTTCTTTACTCTTTATGCATTATCAAAATATGCCAAAAATTGTTTTTCAATTCTAATTTATTTTCTTCTATACTTTTTAGATTATTCTTGTTGTTTGCCTGTATGTAAGGAGAATCTTGTGATCTAGGGTTTCTGGTTCTATGAAAGACAAATGCATGTCTTTGCGATGTCCTATGATATAACCAGAAAAAAAAAATCGTAGATCAGAATCTAGTTGTTTTTTTTTTCAATGTAATTTGGGTATTTTGATGATTTGAGGACCTAGGGTTTTTAGTTTTTGTGGACAATTCGACTATAACCAGAGAAAAATTCGTTACACGCTAACTATTTCAGCCATAGATCAGAATCTATTTGCTTTGATTTCTCAATGAAATTGGGGTATTTTGATGATTTGAGGACCTAGGGTTTTTAGTTTTTGTGGAGAAATCGACTATAACCCAAAAAAAATTCATTACGCGCTAACTATTTCAGCCATAGATCAGAATGTAGTCGCTTTGATTTTTCAATGAAACTAGGGTATTTTTAAGATTTGGGGACCTAGGATTTTTAGTTTTTGTGGGAGATTGATTGACTACTTTGAGTTCTTTTAAGTAATTCAAAGACGGGCATCCTTTCTAGTAACTGGAGATAGATCATTGCATGTAGGAATTCATAACTCTTCATCAATTTTTTTAATTTTTTTTAAATTTTTTTTTGCATTTATGGATATAATACATAAGATTTTTTGCATTTTCCCTCAGGTTCTAATATCCTAATATGCAGTGTTTGGTGACCTAGTTGTTTTTTGTTTTGAGAGAGATTGTCAGACTCCTTTGAGTTCTTTTAAGTAAATTCAAAGAAAGGCATCCTTTCTAGTAACTGGAGATAGATCACTGCATGTAGGAATCCATAACTTCATCATTTTTTTTTGCATTTATCGATATAATAAGTATGATTTTTTGCATGTTCCTGCAGAATCTTGCATCCTAGTATGCAGTGTTTGATTTTATTGTTCTTTGAGTCTCATATCCTAATATGCATTTTTTGGTTTTATTGTTAAGTTGCTATTTGTCCATTTCCATATTTGTTTTTCTCCTTCAGGAGTAAAGTAGGCTTCCTTTTCAAAGGTCAAGCGCATTGTTTCTTTGTTTTGACTCATTACATTTAGGTTTCTCGAAGTAAAACCTATATCCTATCTTTGAAGTGATGAAAAAAGTATTGTATTTCAGTTAATTCGTTGTTCTGGGGGGGCGTGGGGCGCGCCGGATTGGGGGGGGGGGGTGTCGAGCTTAAGAGCTGGATGTTATGAGATTCTGTTGCTACAGTGACGAGGGGTTGGACTTGGATATGCAAGAATAGCTATGGATTTTTTTTCCTAGGAACATCCTTATTTCTTTGCATCTCATTTGCACCATTTGTGGATATTTTCTATGCCATATATTTGTTACGTCACTCTTTACAGTCCAGGGTTTTGCGGTGTTTTTGTTATCCATGGTTATTTGATTGCCTTGAGTAAATGGCTAATATCGAAGGCATTTTGGCTATAATTTTCCTGTAAATTGCCAAAAGTTGCCTGGTTTTGTGGTTTGTGTATCCACTTTAGCAAACAAAGACCGAACAGATGCTGAACTGGCTTGAAAATAGTTGGTCATCATTTGATAGATACTGTTTCAGTTGGAAGAAGTTGAATCCAAAATGGCTGAATTTTATCTTTTTTTTAATCAACGACTGTAAGTACTGACTCAATTGTGTCCGATTCCAAATTTATGTTTGGTGATGGAATTTTGTAAAAGATCCAAATCTAAATTGACAGCATTAAAGGGCTGACTTTCTCGTTTCATTCTGATATTAGAAACAATGTTTACTTGATTTTTTTGAAACAATTTTCACTCGATTTCATCAAAATAGATGGTGTTTTCTCTTGTTGTTTGGTACATTTTCTTAGAGAAAATTCTGATGGCTATCAGGTAAAGAAATGGCTGAAATTTATGCTCCTTGGTAATTTTCTAGTGAGAAAATGGCAAATGTTACTCGGTCATGTAGGAAGTTGAAGGATGATGATAAGAATGTCTCAAAGAGGAAGACCATTGGTGTCAAAGCAAAGGCTGCCAAAGTTTCGACTATTTCTAGCTCGGCAATGACAGACACTTCTGGTTTGAGAAGGTCTTCCAGAGAAACGGCATCAAAGAAAAGAGAAATATCATCAAAGAAACAGAGCTCATCATCAAGTCCTTTGAGTATACAAAAGTCTGACAGACTTGAGAAGCAGACACCTTTGGCGCCTTCTGTTAAGAGGAAGTTGGATTGTATTGAGAAGCAAAGTATGCCAAGTCCTCTGAGAAGATCGGAGAGAGCCTCTAAGCACCGGTTGCTGAATTCCTCAGGTTCAAAAAAGTCCGAAAAGGGTTCAGGTTCTTTGGATGCGAAAATGAAAAATGAAAAGAGAGAGAAAAGTGGCAAACGAGTGGCAGTGGATAAGAGTTCCTCGGGTTCAAAAAAGTCCGAAAAGGGTTCGGGTTCTCTGGATGCGAAAAGGAAGAATGAAAATAAAGAGAAAAATGGCAAACAAATGCCTGTGGAAACGAGAGATTGGAGCAAAAGCAAGAAGCGGTGTCGTAAAGGTGCCACATTAACATTAAAAAAGAACAAGAGAAGACGCAAGACAATCTCCATGCGACATGCAAATAAGGTTAAGGAGGCAGGTATATTAAGGTTTCCTTGTTTCCTCTTATTCATTACTTGGTGACTTGAGAATAGGTTGCACTCCAGTTTTGGATACTTTGTAGCAAATGTAAGAAACTAAGAACACATTATTACAAACAATATCATTTTACTTTTTTTATCTATGTCTTTTCTCTAGCAAGTATTTCCATTCTTGTATTGATGCCATATATGTATGTATGTGTGTGTGTATCAATTCTCGTCCGCATATTGGGAGAGGATTTTGTGCTGGCCCTGTCTATTGCCATATACACTTGTCCAATTGCATTGTTGGAAAAGCAAAGACAGAATCTGGATGCTGTTCTTTCTAAATTGCCCCTATTTCTGTCTTCTTCTTGTAGATATTAGTGAGATGCAGAGGAGAAAGGATAATTTATCTCAATGTGATAGCGACAATACAGACTCTAATGGTTCTAAGCAAGTCGAAGAGGGTGTTGATGAGTGCAGTGGTAAAAAGGGAGATTCGAGGGAAAAATATCTCGAACAAGTTGGTCAAGAAGCTGTTGAAGGATCTAGTTCTGGTTCGAGAAAGCATGCTGATGTGAACTTGAGCAATTCTGATGGGGAGATTGACCTAGGTCTTTCTAGCAGAAAGCGGAAATCTTGTTCTGAGGAGGTTCATGAGTCCAACAATGGAGTCAGCTCACCAGTTTCGAAAGATAGTGACAGTGCATTTCAATTGTCTCCTGTTAAATTAAAAGGAAAAGAAACTGTTGATGATGCTGACAGGGCAGAAGTGGGTTGCTTGGCAAGGGAGGACTTGTCCACTGCAGAATTAAAATTGTCTACTTCTTCTGAAGGAAAATCACTCGCTGTTGATATGGAAAGGACTGGTGATGTTGCCGTTTTTAAAAGGAAGAGGAATGGCACTGGTCCGGATTCTGATATATCTGTTACAGGAGTGACTAAATCAACTTGCATTCTGGAGACTTCTTCACCGGATGTGATTTCCTCTTCTCCCACTCACAAGAGGAGTAGATGTATTGAGACATGTGATTCCTGTTTTAAGCCACGGTATTATCTCCATTTATTTTTTTAATGTATTCCAGAAACATAAATGCTTCCTTTTCTTTCTTAAGAAATGAAATTCAGTGGATGCATATTGTGTGGCTAGATAATTACATTTATGAGCATGTTAGTTTTTTCAAAGACTTCTCTTATATGAAATGTTATTTAGGGATGACTTCACATCAACCATCACATGCTTTAACTAGCTAACCTGTTCATCACCAATGGCCAGAAACTGCTAATCCTGAGGGTTAGTTTGGGTGTGCAATCTAATTGGGTTGTGGGTGCAATTTGTGTGCGCAATATGTGATACAAATTGAAACCCCAAACCCATTAGATTAGACATCCAAACCAGACCTATGTGTCAACCTTTTTTTTTTTTTCATACTTTTTGGGGGTTTGAAACAAGTTGTATAGTAATGCTCTCATATAATTAGGCACAGTTATATAGTTTGAATTTATTGCAAGCCAAGAAAAATGCTACCTTCTCTTTTAACTGCATTTGCGTTATGTGTTGTTGCATTTGCATATCTTTCAAAAAGAAGAAGATATTATTGGACTTCTTAATGTTAATACGGCATAGTATTTTACAATTATGACTTTTATACTTATGTCACCTTACAGATATTCAATGTCCCATACGATATTAATGATGTAGCATCTGATGCTTATTATTAATTGTGCTTCATGATATGCTATTATTCATTGCATAGTATCTGCATACCTACGTACGTAGGTAACCAAACATACATTTTTCCTTTTTTTTAAAAAATGACAGCTACATGCATGTTTCCTAATCAAGGTTTTATGGTAGTTTCTGATGTATGAATATATTTAAGACATTGACGTAGAAATTTGTGGCTGGACTTATTGAACTGTCCAATGATGCTCATATTGTAGGTGTGTTTCCTTGGTTGTGGATGGCAAGCATACCTGCCCAAGTTACTGCAATTCCCTTTACAGTCTCTGTGTCTGTAGTTGGCAGACAAAGAGACTGCCATCCACAACCCGTACTCACATGAGGGTTAATACTGTTGCCGTAACTTGTATAAAAGGTCATCTTAGGTTGCTGGGGATGAAAGTTTTTAGTGTTTGTCTATCACCTTCCACACGCACTTGCATTTGTTCTGTAGAGTGGTACGGGTTAAATGATCTATTTCTCGGGACAGTACAGATCGAAACAAAGCCTGGTACAGTCTCCATTTAGAAAAAAAGAAAGAAAAGAAAAACAAAAAAAGAAGAGAGAAGGCCCATTATTGTCTATTTTTCATAAAAAAATCTGTGAATCCAAAGGGGTATTTTATTTCTTTCTGCTGCCACATGGCCATGATTTTGAGGTGTGATCGATTTTAATTCAGTTCCTATTGAATTGTGTGCTACAAGTCATGGTTAAAAAAGACAATGTACGCTAGCTTATTACCCATTGCAATTCAGATCCTATTGAACAATAAGACAATGTACACTAGGTTATTACCCATTGTAATTCTGATCCTATTTAATTGTTTTCGTCAAGTCATATTTCAAAAAGACAATGTTCACTAGGTTATTTCTGCTAAAAAAATGTACAGTAGTTTATTTCAGATATTATCCGCCCCAACGCTCTGTCTGGGTATTTTAATAATAGATCCTTAGTTTAAGTTTAATAGTTTATCAACTTTGGGGCATGCCTCAGCTCCAACGCTCTTTGTCTGGGTATTTTAATAATAGATCCTTCCCATTAAAAAAAAAGATCCTTAGTTTAAGTTTAAGAGTTTGTCACCTTTGGTGCATAGCTCAAAACAAATACTTAAGGATTTTTCCTTTGTCACAGCTGATGTTTGTGCTATTAATTTCTTACACCTTCGGAGATCATTTGAATGCACTGCGCATAATGTAGTTTTCCGTCTTTGCTTATTTTTTCTATCAACTTCTCCCATTTGCATCATACCATTTTCTTGATTCTTCAGTGATATCTGCTAAGTATAGAAGAAGCTAGATCTTTGGATGTGTGAGATAAATCATGGATAATGGATATCGAAGGCTATTAGCGGTGTAATTTTTCATGCTTCTGCCCGTCAACTTTGCAGAAATCAATTATGGCTTACCTTATTTTATACATGTTTTTAAGTTTTAAGTTTTTCTTATGCATTTATGTGGTTCTCTCATTTTTCCTCGCTGACCAATGTATGTTGTCAACTGTTGACAGATTGGACAGTGATTCACCAAACCAGGTCTGTTCTTGCAATGCCAAAACAAGCCAAGATTTGTGTGAAATGTTGTTGTCTGAGGTTTGCCTTTTACTCTCTCTCTCTCTCTCTCTCTCTCTCTCTCTCTCTCTCTCTCTCTCTGTGGAGACAGAGTTTTGTCCTCTGTAGTGCAATGTTGTATCTGTTCAGCCTAAAATTGGATAAATTTCTTAGTTATGTTTATGCATGTTTCTCTAAATTGTAGAAAGGCGGAACATCGGAAATAAGAAAATAATGCATGAGAGACAAGTAAACAATCTTAACTAAAAAATGAGCTACGATCAAACATGGAGACCTGCCTTTCTTTATGATTGCAAGGCTTGCTAGATGGTTGAACATTTGTTTCATGATGTACTTTATTGACTTCTTAATGTCATAGAAAATAGAGTTTGACTTTCAAAGAATGCCAATTTCTGTTTGAATCCAACTTTAACCTTCAAAACCTTGGTTGTGGCTCTGCGATCCCAAGCGGGAGTGAAAACTGAGACCTACCATTAGAAAAGCTCCAGTAGGGAATGCTGCCCATAGTTAGCTGCTTCAAGTATTAGTGGTGTATCTGACACCTCAAAATTTGGACATACATATACACGATACATATGTCTTGATGAAATGCCTGAGACAACGAAAAAAGTTCCCCACAAAAAGAAATGCGAAAAAATCACAAAAAATAGGGAAAACTTAAGATACATAATAAGAAATTCAATATGATCTATCTAATGTATTAATTGTTTTGACATGTAAAAATGTTGATAGCCTATTTTTTTCCTAATTACTTGTTATATGCTGCCTACATTTAGCCCTCCCCAGACCCCGCAATGGCGGGAGCCTAGTGCACTGGGCTGCCCTTTTTTTTTTTTTTGTTATATACGATAAATCGTCCACATTTTTTTTGTACCTCGAGAAATTTCAAGTTTTGCCATGTTACAAACCAAAGAGAGAAGAGGACGACGGGGAAAAAGAAAGAAAAGAAGGGGAAGAATTCATTAGGGTTGAAATCCAACCCCACGACTCTCATCCCTTATATATTACTGTAAATCAATCTACCTGCAAGTATGCTATTCATGTACTTAGTAATTAGGGGCCCCATCCTGTATAAACATAAACATACGTTCGTCACTTAAGTGACGGGCCTTACCATAATTACAAGTACTTTGCAATGCACCCCTCCAGTTGGAACATAAATGTCATTCACACCAACTTGGAACAAATAAAATCTAATCTGTTAAAGCTTATGACTTTGGTGAAAATATCATCCAATTGATATTGTTGGCCGTTCATGGCGGATTGGGTTTTGGAAATAGGAATGAGGCAGGGGAAGATATTTTAGGGTTTGCAGTGGCATATGATTTGATGTTAACAAATACTTTTTTTTTTAAGAAAAGAGATTCACACTTGATAACCTTTAGCAGTGGCAACTGTAGCTAGATAGATTTTATCCTTACTAGGAGAGAGGACGGAGTTGCGTGTAAAGATTGTAAAGTCATACCCGGGGAGTGTTTAGTCACACAACATAGGCTGGTGGTGTTGGATTTATGCATCAAACGTTGGAGGAGAAAATATAGATGTTTAGACATCCGAGGACTAGGTGGTGGGATCTCAAAGGGGAAAACTAAAGGTGTTTAAGGATAGACTGCTTAAAGAAGGACCTTGGAGTCTTGACGAGGGGACTAATATTATATGGAATGGGATGTCTAGTTATATCAGGAAAGTGGCTAGAGAGGTACTTGGAGAATCTAGAGGAACTGGGCCGCCCTCTAAAGACACATGGTGGTGGAATGAGGAGGTCCAAAAGGCGATTAGGTCTAAAAGAGAGTATTATAAATATTTGCACAAGTGGAGAAATGAGGAGAACATTGAGAAGTATAAATTGGCTAGAAAAGAAGCTAAGAAGGTAGGAAGGGAAGCTAGAGGCAAGGCATATGAGGATTTGTACCACAGGTTATGGATGAAAGAGGGTGAAGAAGATGTTTGCAAGCTTGCTAAGATGAGAGAAAGGAAGAGCAGGGACTTGAATCATATAAAATGCATCAAAGACGACAATCAAAGATTGTTAGTAAAAGAATATAAGGTTAAAGAGAGGTGGAGAAGTTTCTTCGATAAGTTGTTTAATGGAGAACCTGTAGCGAATTTGGGAGAACTTGATAACGCTTTTGATGATACAAACTGGAGGTTTGTTCGTAGAATCCGAACATCAGAGGTAAGAGTAGCCATGAAAAATATGAAATTAGATAAGGCTAGGGGGCCTGACGACATTCCTATTGAGACTTGGAGATGCTTGGGTGATGTGGGTTTGGTTTGGTTAACTACATTATTTAACAATATTTTGAAGACTAAGAAGATTTCTGATGAGTGGAGGAAGAGTACATTAATACCTATTTATAAGAATAAAGGGGATATTCAGAATTGCACAAATTACCGGGGAATCAAGCTAATGAGTCACACCATGAAGCTTTGGGAGAGGGTAATTGAGCATAGATTAAGAAAAGAGACTAAGGTGTTAGAGAATCAGTTTGGCTTCATGCCTGGACCATCGACTATGGAAGCTATCTTCTAAATTAGACGATTAATAGAGAGATTTAGAGAAAATGAAAAGGACCTTCATATGGTTTTCATTGATTTGGAGAAAGTGTATGATAGGGTTCCCAGGAATGTTATGTGGTGGGTCCTTGAAAGGAAAAAAGTACCTACTAAATATGTTGATATGATTAAGGATATGTACGATGGAGCAGTAACTAGTGTCAGAACCACGGATGGCACGTCTAGTGAGTTTCCAATTACAATAGGATTGCACCAAGGATCAGCTTTAAGCCCTTATCTTTTTACGCTAGTGATAGATGAGCTTATGGTATCCAGGATGAAGTGCCGTGGTGTATGTTATTTGCAGATGACATAGTATTAATCGACGAAATCAGACGAAACCAAAGCTGGAGTAAATACTAAGTTAGAGTTATGGAGAACTACTTTGGAATCCAAAGGTTTTAGACTGAGTAGGACTAAGACAGAATATATGGAATGCAACTTTAGTAATGGAAGGAAGTGGGATGAGGATGTAGTAAATATGATTGGACAGGAGGTACCTAAGAGGGATATCTTTCGCTATCTTGGTTCAATTATACATAAGGAAGGAGAGATGAAGTGGATGTTAACCATAGAATAAGAGCAGGTTGCTTGAAGTGGAAGCTTGCCTCAGGAGTTTTGTGCGACCGTAAAATCCCTACCAAGTTGAAGGGAAGGTTTTATAAGACAGCTGTGAGGCCAGCCATGTTGTACAACTTAGAATATTGGGCCACTAAGAAGCATCATGTGCATAAGATGAGTGTAGCGGAGATGCGAATGCTTAGATCGATGTGCGGCCATGGTTTTAAATTTTGGCCGAAATCCGAAATTTTAGATTTTGGTGGGGACCGAAACCGAAATTTCTCAAAATTTCGAGAAAATGCCATTTAAAAAAAAACAAGTCTGAAATTTCGGATTTCGTCGAAATTTCGAAAATTCGGTCTGAAATTTTAGGAGAAAATACGAAATTTCGGATTTCGCCAAAATTTTAGATTTCGGTGAGGTCTAAAATGGGTACCGAAACCGAAATTTAAAACCTTGTATGCGGCCACACAGGGTTAGATAGACTTAAAAATGAAGACAGTCGTAAAAAGGTGGGGGTGTACCAATTGAGGAGAAGATGAGAGAGCACCGCTTAAGATGGTTTGGACATATCCAACGTAGTCCTTTGGATGCTCCGGTGAGAAGAGGCGACTCATGCCAAATTGGTGGAGTAAAAAGAGGTAGGGGCAGACCGAAAACAACTTGGGTAGAAACAGTGAGGAGAGACTTGATAGCTAGGAACGTAACAGAGAACATGACCTTGGATAGGATAGAATGGAAGAAAATGATCCACGTAGAAGAAACCAACTAGAGCCAGGATTAGAGCCAGATATATTCCTTTCACATTCTTCATGAAATTTTTCTAAAGGATTCATTTAGCCGACCCGAACTAGTTTGGGACAAAGGCTTTGTTGAGTTGAGTTGAGTTGATACTGTGATCGAAATAATGGAGCAAACAATTCCTCGTTGATCACTTTGTGTCGAACATAATGACAACAAATCTTAATATATTTGTTCCTCCTGAAAAACTAGGTTATTTGTAATATGTGTAGCTGCCTTGTTATAACAATATAACCTCAGTGGAATATTAACCTTGTGTAGAAAATTCAAGAAATACTTCTCAACATGGATCAAACACGATGTGCAACAAAATAACAAAAGAACGATGCAGAGAAACACAATCACACAAGAAACACAAGATTTCACTAGCTCTACCCATGTGTGCGTCGCGCACATTAGTCCGTCAGGGTCCTGTATAAATGCCAAAATACAAGATATCTGCACAACACGTTGAATCAGTCTTAATGTATTATCTCGGAATATGGGGAAGTCCTCATGTTGCACCTCTATAATTTTTGTCGAAAAGAGATAGCATAAAAAATCCCAAAGAAAATGACTGTGCCTGGTGAGAGGGGTTTCTTCTTCAGAGAAACTCAACGTTTAGGGCTAAGATCAGTGGCCAAAAGCCCCTTTGAGCTGCCCCATCCCTCTGATGTGAGGAATGGAAGAAAACATATTCCTCGTAATGGCTGGGATGTCCTCAAAAGAGAGACAGGGTTGAGGGGAGGAGAAGTAGGAGGACCATTTATGCTTCCTATTTGTCAGATTGGAAATGCCCAGGATGTGGATATAGGAATTTTGGGGGTTACAGCCTCTGTCAAGGGTGTTGGAGATGCCGTATGGAGAGAGTGCAAAGAAGGAACCATCTAGGTGGATTTGGTGATTCAACCTACTCGTTTGGAACCTGCAATGGTCCGCCGGAGCTCAGGATACCTATTAAGCAGGTCGAAGAGCGATCATTAGCCCTTAAAAGATGTTTGATGGGAGCAATAACTAACAACAAATGGAGTTTGGACGAGATTTGGATAAGAGCTAAAAGTCTCTGGAATTTGCCCCAATTACCAAAAGCTTTCTCGATTGGGCCATTACTAGTCCTTTTCACCTTCGATTCGGAAACCCTAGTTGAAAGGCTTCTTCACCAAGGATCAGAGGCCTTATGTGGTTTCCTCTCATCGCTGAAAGTACGGAATCAATTGATAACCTCTTCAGTAAAAGCTAGATGTATCAGATTCTACGATTTTCAGCTCCATGCATGGACCTCATCAACATTTGAAGCTCTGGGAAAGCATTTTGGGCAAGTAATGGAAGTTCAGCTGACTGGCAGCCGTGATCATTGTATGAGATATGCCTCGGCCAAGATCTTATCCACGGAATGGAAATACCACATTCCTTTTATTCATCTTAAAATAGGTTCAAGCAGTTTTCTGATTCATGTTGAAGAGGTAGAAGAAGGGATGCCATCTAGTGAATCTTTATCCAACAAAGAAGGATCTCCTAATGCTTCCTTAGTGGCCGAAGACATGAATAGTAGCATGTGTCAGCCAAAGAGAATCCCAATCAATGCAAACCAAGGAATTTTTTTTCCAAGGAATGGATCAAGGGAGAAAAAAGAGCCGTTGCCCAATTTTTTCGAATTTGAACTAAATGAGAGGTCCCGGTCCGTTCTCCAAGATTCAAGGATGCTTTCGTCTAGTCTAGGAAAGAAAGAATCAGGAAAAGGAGGAAACTCTAATCATGAGGATTTTCAGAGCAGTCATGGACAAAATTAATGGCTCTCAATTGAAGCCGTAAGCACGCTTCATGGGAAGGTAATGAGAGCCTGTTGAAGGGCTGAAGAAAATCTAATGAGAGCCTCGGTAAGTCACGTGGTATTGTCCATTGGGCTAAGAAAGGCAGGCGTCATTTCAGAGGAAAATGTGTCCCTCTGGTATGGAATTCGAAGAGCTGCTGTAAAGGAGAAGACTCTATCTCGAGAAGAGGCGGTGAATCCAAAATAAATAATCATTACCCCAAGTTCTTGACGCCTCGGGCTTTTAAAGGAGACTTATCACTATTTAAAAGGAAGCTTTAGGGTCATCTTAAGGCAGCGAAGATCAAGAAAAAAAAGTACAGTCCTCTTCTCAAGCTCTAATGGAAAACCCTAACTGTTCAGGAAAAGGAGATGGGGAAGATAGGAAAGGGAAAAGGAAGGTCGAGTGTGAGGACTCATCATAAGTAAAGCAAAAAACCACTAAAAGTCAGAGCAAAGGCCTTACGAAGGGCCTCCGACACCAAAAGAGTTAGAAATGGAGATTCTTAAGAAGGACTAGAAGCAGTTTAAGGCGGATGCTAGAAAAAATATAGAGGAATTCTTTAGCTTAGCGGGAACGAGTGATATTAAAAAATTCTGTCCCTAAATACAAACTCCCTTATTTTCAAAAGGCCCTGGCAGAAGAGAGGAAAGGAGGCAAATATGGGTGTCTGTGCAAAGAGCGAAAGAAAGGCTGAAGGCTTTCTCGGAGATTCAGGTGTCTTGTCGGAGAAAAGAGGAGGCTAGTATATGGGAGGAGGTGGATGACTTCTTCGCAATAGGGGATGTTTATGAGTCAGGGACGGGTGACCATCCTCCAAAGGACAATGGGGAGGAAAAGGAGAAAAGCGAGGGTCAGGGTAGAAAGAGCCGTCTTTTGACCCTAGTGCCTAGAATGCTCTCCCTCATCTCGCTAGTTGTATGTATTCTTTTGGGTTAGTCTTTTGGTGTCCTCTTGTCTGGTTCTTTTAGTCTGTTAATGAAAATCTCTTGATGGGTTCTGAAGAAGGTCTGGATCTTTTTGGAAAAAGAAGTTTATGGTTAAAAGTTCTCTATGGTGGAGGAGTATTTCTGGGTTAGAGTGTGAAGTTTTTTTCATTTAAGGAAAGTATTAATGGAGTTGGAGAGTTTGTTCAAGGCAGGGCCCTAGCAGTGTTTTTCCTCAACAGTTATGCTAAGTGGAAGATATTAAAAGGAACATCGGAGTGGCTTGAGAAACCTTGTTCTTCGCCGATTGGATGTATTTTCTTCTCTATTTTGAGGAGCAAGATGTGTGTACGAACGATGCAGTTGCTTGTCTATTGTCGAGTCTCTTATTAACTTGCCACCGCGAAGGGAGCTCTATGGTATAGTAGTGGTTTCGTTGGGTTGACCCCAGGAAGGAAAAGTATTCAATATTACAAGTGATGATTGCATAGGATTTGTATGCTCGCGAGGTTAAGGATGTTCAGGAAATTGGATAGATAGTCTTTTTTTTTTAAAGTTGACATATTTCATTAATATTAAGATAGCAATCGGGACCAGTAGTCCCATCCCGCGTTACAAAATATTAATGCGGACTGGGCTGACATGCCGGCACCAGTCCAAAAGATAAGCAAAGCATTGTCATTGGTTTATAATCATCCCCGTGTTTACACAAAAGAACTGAATTCTTTGCATCATCATCCAACCACCAAGTATGTACCACCTATGTGAGATATGCCACCACTCACTAGCTGGCCAACAGCCTAGATCCACGAAAGCATCAAGTGGCAAAGCTGGGGATGTAAATGGAGTTGCCCCCTTTGACTTCCACCCCTCTAAACTCCCGCCCCCAAAAAACAACCTAGCTAAAACTACCAGACAAAACAGAGCAATAGAAAATCTCTGAGTTCACCGCAAACAGAAACTAAATTCTGGGTATGTTGCCTATCGATACTGTTAAGAAAAGTCCTAGGAGAAGCATTTTCCAATCCTTAAGCCCAAAAGTGGAACCTTGGTTAACATGACATCTCTAGAAGCCAATAAGTCCACCCTAACCTATCATAAAGATAATCCAGTCTCACTGGGTTGGAATCATATTTTTGTTATTTTCTACAACTCCTCCTCTCAAATTCATATTTCCAATCCTCTCTACTCCATTCCTTCTCCTTTTCCTCTAATTCTTCTCTGTTCTCTCCTTCTCTTCTTAACCCTTCACAATTCTGGTTGATTCATCCACCTTTTCTCTGTCTATGCTGTCTTCAACGATTCTAGATTGCGATCCGAAGAACATCTCCCTGGTCTTATCAAGATTCTCCTGATACGTAAACCCCAGTGCATGTCCCATTTCTAAGAAATTGTTAAACCTCTCCATTTCGGGATGTCCAGGAACGTCAACGGCTGGCTGAAAGGCCTTTACCCTTATCACTATCATCTTTAAGCTGTTCTAATCGCTAAGTATCTTTCGTTATTGGGATCCCTTGCACACGATTCTGATCAGATTCCAGAGATTGACGCCTAATTTCCAGACAAGAAATTGCCAATTGTTTTTCCTCCTCCCATAGGATCCCTTGCACACGATTCTGACCAACGGTGATTTTCTTGCAGTTGGAGGACCCACAAAGCTTGTAACCCGCTCCCTACTTTCTGACGAAAACGGGATAGCCTCAGGGGAAGCAAGTGGGTTGGTGGGGAATTCAAAATTTGAATTGGGGACCACCACCGGAGTAGACCCTCCTCCAGTCGCCTCTGCCACCTTTTCCTGTGGAAGAACTGCCGCCGATGATCCTATATCATTAGGAATTTGGACAGATCCCTCAAAAAGTGGCAAATTGTCTTTACTACTAACTTCTCCCACCACCGACAATGCCAGAGAATTTATACTGTCCTCAGAGACCACCTTAACTCCCACCGAAAAAATATTAGAGTCCACCCTTAAATTAATAGAGACCACCTTAACTCCCACCGAAAAAATATTAGAGTTCACCCTTAAATTAATAGAGACCACCTTAACTCCCACCGAAAACATATTAGAGTCCACCCTTAAATTAATAAACTGGGGAATTGATTTCCACAAAGGGCCTGTTTGGTTTGCAAGAAAGAAGTGGAAAGATGTGGAAAGATGTGGAAAGGAAACCCTTTTCCACAAGGATTGGTCTTTCCATCTTGGAAGGAAAAGGCATTGACTACAACAGGTTCTTTGAAAAAAAAACATCTGATTTGCAATTCAGTAATGACTACAAGAGAGCTTGAAATATAACCCTTGCCATTGAAATTGCATAAATGAAAAGAGGCTTTCTATGTGGTTTTAGGGAGCCTGCCACAACACAGAAGAAACGAATGCGAATCAACATGCTGAGGGGAAGAACATGGTTGGGTGAATATTGGGCTGCCACAAATGCCAACAAGGTTTGGGGATCGCTACAAGATGAAGGAATTGAGTGGGCAGATGAAGGAAGCAGGTTATGTTCCATACACAAGATATGTGCTTCACAATATTGATCATATTTCCTTTCCAATTAACATGCATCCAAACGAAATGAATAACTTTCTAGGAAAAAGCTTTCTATTTAAGCTGTGTTGTACCAAACGACGAAAAGGAGTTCCTTTGAGAGGAAAGGAAAGGAAAAAGATTTCCCTGGAAAGACTTTCCAAGGTGGAAAGATCTTTCCTACAAACCAAACAGGTCCAAAGGGATATAACTGATCCAAAATTATGTTTGAATGCTTATATTTGAGGTTCTAATATAACATAAACTAACAAAGAATGAGACCTAAGGATGAAAATATCAACTCACAATTTTTTTTGTCTTCCCCAATATGGGAGCTCTATGGTAGATTTAACTAATAAAATGCAACCCCTCCTATCCCTTGTACGTGGGATTTTTTTTATTTTTATTGGGAACTAATGTCCCTGTTTACATCAAATTTCCAAAAGATAAGAACTCCTAAAACACATCTCTAATTAGATAAGATAAATCCTGGCATGTAGGCTCCTTTGATGTCACGGTTGTTGCCAAGAATGAGATAGTGTTTATTTCAAAACTTGAATTTCTCTTTCACTCGTGCAAGTAGGACTCTCTCCACGCCATGTCATCAACCCCATACTAAAAACATGCCACATCATTCTGGCAAAAAATATACATGCGTACTCTAACTTATTGCTACGTGTGGTGCCTCCAATCGGGCCCACCTTCAGCCACGATCCACGTGGATCATGGCTCCCCGCTTTTGGGGAATTTTGCTCATGCAAAATCAACAATCAAGATGGGAGAAGGCTATTGGCCCCCCACCCTGACACGTCCACCTTGATTGGCTCGGCTTGGGTCTACCCTTTTCAATTGAATGACGCTCAACCTGGCCTTTCTTGGGTTGCGGCACGGGTCGGTAACTGCTTTTGCCTCGTCTTGGTTGATGGGCTTTTCGAGTACGTTTCTTCTGCTTAAGACCTCTTTTCGGTTGGATGGGTTGGGGCTTTGGTGTGTCCGTCATTTGCGGACTACTAGACTTTGGCCCTGTCATGAGCGTCACAAATTTGCCGCTAGCATTTACCAATCGTTTGGCTTGAGTGGCGGAGATCAGTGATTTGGCACCTTCTGTTGGTTGATGATGTAATCTTTTCCATCCTTGACTAGCAGATACTTTCTCTCTTTACGGTAGAAAATAGCGTCGCAATCCCATAGATACGGACTACCAAGAATTACTTGGCAAACATCTAACGGTGCCACTTCACAGGTGACTTCGTCAACGTACTTGTCAGTAATGGCAAACATGAACGTACATTGACGCGTGATCTTTCTTTCCACGTCTTTTTGGATCCATCCAAGTGGATATGGCCGTGGATGTGGAGTGGTCGTCAATCCCATCTTGGCGATTAGTCCTTTGGAGATTAAATTTTTCTGGCTTCCTAGATCGATGATCGCCCCCACCAAGTTCTATTTGACTTGGATCCGAACGTGGAAAAGCTCCTCACGTTCGTCTTGAATTGAAGGTGCTCCATCAGATCTGATCATGAGTGTTAGCTTCTCATCTCCTGAAGTTCCTCTGCTTCTACGACATGCAAAGTAGCCTTAGAGTCATCCTCGGTTTTTGTGTTTCGTGATCTCGCCGGTCGTAGCTCAGGATGTAATATCCAATACTCCTCGCTTGTGTGGCCCGACCGTTTGCAATGATCACACCACGCCTTATGAACTGTGTTGGTATACTTGCTCGGTTTTGGATCGGATTTTGATTTATCTCTTATTCGATCATCTTTCTTCTTGTGTCCCCGATCTCGTTTTTCGATCGCCATGGCTTTGATGCTTGCTTCCTCAATATCGGCGATGTGGAAGAGATTTAATTCTTCTCGAATGTACTCATGTAGTCCACCTAGGTATTTCATAAAGGTTTCTTGCTCCTCTAAGGAGATCCCAAGTACTATGGCTTGTTTGTGAAACTCTGTGGTGTACTCTTGCACTGTTTGGTCGAATCGTTGCCGTAGGTATTGCCATCGTACCCATCGGTCTTTCTCGTATCCGAGGGGGTAGAACTGCTTCCGAATCAAATTCTGGAATTGCTGCCAGGTCACGTTTGCTAATCCCTTGCTTCTCGCATAGGAATTCCACCACGTGAGGGCATGACTAGTGAGCTTTAATCCAGCAAAATTTACCTTTTGTGTGTCTATGTACTGGTAGATCGAGAAATACGTCTTGAGCCTGTTGATCCAATCATCCAATATTTCCGCGTCGACCTTGCCATCGTACATCGGCATGTCGATCCTTGCCTCCACCTTGAAGGTTTGAACCTGGATTCTCTCTTGCGAATTGGATGTCTGCGTCACCGGATCTCCTTTTTCCCCTTCTCGGTCATTTTCGACCTCCACCTCTTTCCCACGGGGGGTGAGTTCAGGATTCGGCTGGAGGTTGATGCCTCCTTGGCAGACATCAGTTGCGACATCATCGACATCATGGTCTCGATCTGTGAAAGTCTTTGATCTACTCCATGATCTTCCACCGTATCTCTTTGCTCAACGGTTACGGGTACTAGGCCTTCTTCACGTGGTTGTTGTCGCGAAGCGGGGGCTTCACCATTGTTTTACGGTCCCAAGACGATGGCGGAACCGGAGCTTTGATACCACTTGATCCAAAATTATGTTTGGATGCTTATATTTGAGGTTCTGATATAACATAAACTAACAAAGAATGAGAACTAAGGATGAAAATATCAACTCACAATTTTTTTTTGTCTTCCCCAATATGGGAGCTCTATGGTAGATTTAACTAATAAAATGCAACCCCTCCTATCCCCTGTACGTGGGATTTTTTTATTATTGGGAACTAATGTCCCTGTTTACATCAAATTTCCAAAAGATAAGAACTCCTAAAACACATCTCTAATTAGATAAGATAAATCCTGGCATGTAGGCTCCTTTGATGTCATGGTTGTTGCCAAGAATGAGATAGAGTTTATCTCAAAACTTAAATTTCTCTGTCATTCGTGCAAGTGGGACTCTCTCCACGCCATGTCTCAACCCCATGCTAAAAACATGCCACATCATCCTGGCAAAAAAAATACAGCGGGCTCTAACTTATTGCTACGTGTGGTGCCTCCAATCGGGCCCACCTTCAGCCACGATCCACCTGGATCAATAACCAAGGTGGAGGCGAAAGTGAGACAGTGAGAATGATTCCCAAAAAGTTGGGTTTCGAGAACCTGGCCCAAATGTGACCCAGGATCTCCACCGTGGTACCAGACCACGCGTGAAGAGGGATATCATAAAACCTCAGCCGAACCAGCTTGGCACCTGTGTTGTAGGCAGGAAACCAGGTCTGGAGGGAAGAAAGATATCCTCCAAAAGCATCACCTCCACGACGAAGGATGGAGGTGGCCTGAGATTCGGAATCAAAGCGGAATAAAATGTTCACGATACTAATGGCGAAAGGCTTATCCAACTCTGGAAGGCCCCAGAAATGTTTAGCCCATGCCCAGACGTCTTCCAGAAGCTAGGAGCGAGATTTTAAAGTTCCAATAAGACAACTCTTGAGATTTTTCTTTCTATCTTCCATCACAGAGCCTGGAACCTCCAAACATTGGTTAATATCATTGCAATTTGCAACTTGAAGCTTTTTAGGTCTCCAAGCTAATGTAGAGATTTCTTTATGTCGTGGTGTAGAACACTTCCTGCACGCGGTGCGCGAACCAAAATTTCTATAGCTGCATTTTGTACACATCCAATCACTCCCATTCGAACTGGTCTTCGATTGACTTCCACTGCTCTTCGCACAGGAGCTTTTCTAGCTCCAAAATCCAACCTTCTCCCCTAGTATCCCACTCTTCCAAACTCCCCAGAGAGTCGGTGTGTGAGCGCGGTGTGGGCCAGTGAGACCAAGGAGGGCTGACCACACCAACTCCTTGCCTAAAAGAGAATAACAGTCTTCTGCAACAAAGATAAAAATTTGAGGGAATCAAAGACTTCCATGGAAAAATAACCTCTATCTAAGCATGACAGGTAAGGTTCTGATAACCGCTCGAGGTTTGCACCATAGGTGCAAAGAAAATCCGCCGAATGAGGTCCTTCCGAGGGAATGTTCCGACGACTCCTAAAGACCTCCCTGATAGTCATCCTGTAAGATCTGGATAGTGAATTTTATGACAAGGCCATGGATAGATAGTTTTTTTTACCCTTCTAAAGTCTCTCTGTTCTTGCTGGAGATTGTTTTGTTACTTTCATGCTTGTAACCATGGAGGGACTCCTGGTCCATTTCTAATGTACTTATGAGTATGAATTATAAATATTATTGTCACCTTTTAAAAAAAATCTTAATGTATTTGTTTGTCCTGAAAAACTAGGTTATTTGCAATATGTGTCGCTGCCTGGTCATCACAATATAACCTTTGTGTAACATTAACCTTGAATTTTAGTTATTCTGATAATGATCACAGCCAAACCAACTAACAAGTTTTGTGTGCCATGGCTCTATATTCTTTTCCTGCACCAGATTGTGCCACCACACTACTTTTTACTCTTCTACACTCCCATATTTCCACCTACAAATGTACAATATCCTGTAGCCGATCTCCTATTAGAAAGCGAACCAGCCCAATCCACATTTGTGTAGCCTTTAACTTCTATATGCACTTTGGATCTGTATAGAATTTCTTGAATTGGACTTCCCTTGGGATAGCTCAAGATATGAACAACTGCATTCCAATATGGCACTCAAAGAGGCTGCATTATTGACTACCCAACTCATGACAAAAAAGATATGTGGTCTCGTGATAGTCAAATATATTAGCTTATCAACTATTCTTCGATATCTACCATGATTTTCAAATGGTTCTCAACATATGCTATATCATTAACCTCCATAGGCATGGTAAGAAGCTTTGCTTCAATTAATCCTGTCTCTTTAAGTAAATCAACTACATATTTTCAACCTCTCGACTTAGAATTCCTAAGAAGTAGCCAATGGTGTGCTACTTGATTATGCCACTGCATTATGCTTTCATTCTTCCACGTGACAATATTCTACCCAGAAACGTAAAATATGTAGTCAACCTCCTATAGAAGACTAACCAACTCTATCTGCATTTGTGTATCCTTTAACTTTCATATGCCATTTGGATTTCCCTTGAGATACCTCAAGATGTGAACAATTGCATTCCAATGTTGCACTGAGGCTGCATAGTTGACTACCCAACTCACAACAAAAGAGATATTTGGTCATGTGATTGACAAATAGATTAGCTTATCGACCAGTCTTCGATATTAACCACGAAAACACTTCGTTATCTATTGTGATTTTCAAACGGTTCTCCCACATCCACATGTACTTAAGTGTTAAGGTGTCACATGCCTTTTCTCGTTCTCATAGAAAAACCCGTGTGGCGCTCCACCATACGCATATGCTAAGGACATCCTTTTTGCAGTATAAGGCCCTAGAAGCCCTACACACCCAACTCCTTTTGTTGCTTTGTTTATGCTTATGATCTCCAAAGTGTTCGAGCGTACTCGTACTACTTAGCTCGCTCTTGCCGCTCCCCACATTTAACTCACTCTTGTGATCAGCCTGCATCACGAGTTCATCTAACACCAGACCCTCAAGCCAAGTGCAAGTCCAACCACTTCGAGGTATGATGATGCCATGCACAAATCCGCCAAGGCTCATGACTTGGAAGTTCAAGGCATAGACCTATGCCATGAACCGATCCGTATGATCGAAATCAAGCATAGCAGTCCTTCCATGCTCCGCTCCGCTCCGCCCCGCCCCCAAACCCAAAGACTTAGGTGCTCACACCTCCGCATCAAGGGACCATTTGCAAGATTGTGCCACAAGTTCACTCTTTTGCTCGGATAGTTGAAGCCCACTAAGGAACGAGGCATTAAGTTCAACAAGTCCCTAGATCTTTAGCAATAGCCTCCTCTTATGTCCAGAGGTCTCTCTGGCTCTTTGTCTTAACCAACCCCTTTCGCTCGCTCCGTCTACTCTCTTCCCCTCCGGGGGTATTACACTCCGAAAGCTGGATCTCGAGACAAGAATGGCTTCCTTTCAATAGGTGCAGTTTGCTTGGACAAGGGAAGAACCCCAAGCCGAAGATCCTGGGTCGACTGCCAAAGTCCACAAAGCAACATTAGTACATCTTGGCGGCCACCGACTACTTCTCCAACTACCCTTCTATCCCACCCTGATCCTCTGGCACCGGAAGCAGAACTACCTGACCAAAGTACTTCTATCTGCCAAACTCAGAGGCTTGGTCATCTATGGGGCAAGCATACACCATGGACTAATCGACAGGACCTGCATCTTGCAAGGGCGACTGTAGCCACCCTGTCACAAACTCATTGAAGACCTATAAATTGGTCTACCCACAAGACATACCGCAGTGCTGGGGCACTGATTCGTATGCGCAATGCAACCCAGCATGAACTGTCTTTGACCCCTTAGACCCAAGAGACTGTAGTCTTTGGCCCCCATCTTTGACCCAAGAAACTGGAGTATCCTTATGGAAAAATCACAGTCCGCACCCAAAGCTCCATTAGGGTATGCCTATAAGCTCCAAGCTGATTTCTCGCTATGCCTGCCTACAATCTCCAAGTCCATTTCTCACTATGCCTCACACACAAGCAAGAGTCCTTGCACAACTCTTCAGCACACAACTAAAGGTTTCGACCCATTGCTTGCTGGGCGTAGGTTAGCATGTCACGAGAAGCCAACCCCCCTAAGGAGTGGAGGCAACCACCCCGCTTAGACAGGAGTGTCCAGTAAACGTCTTGTAATGACATACTTTCTAATACGCAATGAGACGAGTGTATTTCCTGGTTTTAATTCCAATTGCGTCCTCATGGCACTCCCAACCTGATAACGTCGACGCCCTTGTCGACACTAAGCACTTTGTGAATCTGAAGTCTATATTAGCCACGACTTGTTGTGTGATTCCTTTTCTGATGTGTGATGCTTCATATCATGTCAGTTTCTGCCCCTAAAGTATCTTTGTTTCTTTCATCTTGTCTTTCTCCTCTCATCTCCTCATTCCATCTCGGTTGGGAATATAAATTGACACCCCTTTTATCCATATCACTTCTTACATCCTTTTCTCCATCTCCCATCTTTTTTTTATCATGTTGCTTTCTTTATAGTCTCATCTCTCTTTTCCCTCCCTATTCCATTTTCTTTCTTCATCTTCCTTGTTGGGTTCATAAACCGCTCCCATTTTCCATTCTGATTACCCCACTTTCTTGATCTTGATCTTCTTATCATTTCTTGATGTTGATTGTTCCTAATCTTAATCTTTCTTGTTCTTGATCTCAATTATGTATTCTTTCTCTCTCTTTCTGTTGGCTGTCATAGATTCACATCAATTTGTTATTATGCATGTATTCACATCAATTTGGAATCCAAGCCTAATTTTGAATGGCTACTTGAGCTAACATGAATATGACAGAAAGACCCCAACCCATGGATCGTAATCAATACACTGAGAATTAGAGACATATCTGAATTTTATAGAGTTAATGAGACTGAATGTCTTGATTGGGTAGAGGTGTTGGAGACTTATTTATGGAAGCATAATCCAGCCGATGACCAAATGTATTACAAAGGCAACTTTGGTCGGGCGTGTCTAGAGTGGTGGCTAACATTGAAGCAAAAATAGCGCGTAATGGGAAAACCGCCTGTCATTCGTTGGTGTGAATGAGAGATCTATTTTTGGTGAAGTTTGTTTTGAAGATTTTGTAAGAATGCAAAGTGCTACAAGCTCGAACGATGTGACAAGAGCAAGGTTTTAAATTTCGGTTTCGGAATGCATTTCGTTCCTCACCGAAACTGAAATTTCGAAATTTCGAACGAAATCCGATAACGTCATATTTTATCCCGTCCAAAATTTCAGCGAAATTCGGGATAATATTAAATAATGAATAAAAAATTGATTTTTTTGGTCTTATCCCTTAAATTTTTGCCCGAAATTTCTGGAAAACGATATTTTGATCGAAATTTTGTAACGTTTCGATTTAACCCAGTTTCGATTTCGTTCTCGACCGAAACCCAAAATTTCGGATTTTGGTCGAAATTTAAAACCTTGGACAGGAGAAAGCCAATAATACCAAAGCTCGTGCGATGAAACTATCTGCTTGTCTAAGGATCCATAAAACTTGGCGAATGTTACTGGCCAAGCAAGTGTACAGAAGAAAAGTCACTTCTTCCATCCAGATTCAGACTTGCGTGCGAAGATTGATAGTGCGAAAAGTACTCGACGTCAAGCGACAATCAAGAGAATTTTAACAGTACATGACTCGTTCATGGTACTTAATGATTCAGAAAGCAGCCATCATCCATAAGAATTGATTCCGTAAGACGATAGCCCATGAACATTATATGAAGATCAAGAGGGCAACAAACACTACTCAACACGCTTGGAGGATGCGAATTGTTTGACAACAAAGTCATTGACTGTAGTGTTTGGACCCCGACTAAATTTTTGCTACTGACTCAAGGACGCACGAGTAGAAGTCTACAGACCTAAGGAAGCGAATGCCTTAAGCTTCTTTTTGCCATCTAGATCATCTATTCTGATTTCAATCCATACACTACAATTTTTCTTGCATCTTGCTTTTTCTGATGTATGGAGATGCCAATGCTGCAACCACCTTCATGATCCCTGTTACCCTGACCTTTGGTGCCAATAAGTGTTCTCTTGAGTGATAATGCTTAACCATTTCTATCTGTCTTTTAGTCAGAGAAAAAAAAAGGAAAATTCCTCTTGAGAGTTGTAACTGGGTGAGCTCCCTAATTCATAGGATTTGTTTTCTATTAAGTTGCAATGAAAGGGATCTTTTGCTATATCTTCGTACTAGTGCAAGGTAAGCGAGTGTTATTTGGCAATTCTTTCCTAGTATATTTATCATTCATTTTTTTTTGAATATTGGCGAAGATATATTAATAGAAGACTGAGGGGGTCCCCCAAAAACATACATGAGGAAAATAAAACTCCCTAGGGACAGAACCTGACCCGGGAAATACAAATAGGATTAAGGAGGAAGAAAGTCGAAAAGATCTAAATCCTGCTTCGATACTCCCTCCTTTGCCAACTTATCAGCTACAGCATTGGCACTTCTCCTCACATGCTGAAAAGAGACCTGCATGCCTTGTAATACGTCTTTCATCTCGTCAAATAAGTGAAGAAATCGCCACGGAGGGCCCCTTGGGCCCCTCAGCCATCTTATAACGTTCAAAGAGTCGCCCTCCACAATACACCTTACTGAGAGGCCCCTGGCCTCACTCAGGATCAGGATGCCTCGATGCGCTGCTTTTACCTCCGCTTCATTCGAGTCTGCTATGCCAATTGGACCCGAAAAAGCCTTGAGTACCGCACCATGACAATCTCTCAAGACTCCTCCGATTCCTGCCAACCCAGGGTTGCCTAAACTTGAGCCATCAAAGTTTAATTTGAGGTTACCTGCAGGAGGAGAGCACCATATCTGTTGCGGAACCGGCACATTTTCATGACTGTTACAAACAACTCTCCATCCTTCCCACAGGTCAAACGCCGAAATGAAGCGAAATAAAGGGAGGGCTCGCGCCCAAGATATAGAGAGGGCAATGACCTTAATAAATAAGAAGTGGGCAGATTTAGCCTTTCCCTCAAACAGGCGAGAGTTCCGTTCGACCCAGATGACCCATAGAAAAGCCAACAGAGAGAGCCTCCACAGGCGCTTGCCTTTTTTACCCCAAGGTGAACAATACCAGCCTTCAAATAAGTCTTGCAGAGAGGATGGAAAGACCCAATGTATTCCAAATCTGTCCAAAATTTTCCCCCATACTTCCCGAGCTACTCGACAGTGAATGAAAATGTGGTCTACCGATTCCCCAGACGCAATACACAGAGCGCAATGGTCAATTATTAACATATGACGCTTCCGCAGAAAATCCACCGTTTGGATCCGATTTTTTAACGCAGACCAGGCAAATAGACATACTCGTGGTGGAGCCTTGATGTGCCACACCTTTGCTTCCAGAGCATTAACCTCAGACGGCACCAAACTGTGATAGAAAGAGTTGACCGAGAACCCTCCTGACGAGGTAAATCTCCACAATCTTCTGTCATCCCCTGATGAACTAATATAATTCTGCTCCAGCAACTGAAATAAGCTTATCACCGATGGCATCTCACGATCAAAGAAGTTCCGACGAAAGAGTGGGCTCCAGGTAACTTTACTCACAGAGCGCTCATAGCACACTTTCACTAAAGCTGACTTATCCGCCGCGACTAAGAAAAGGTCCGGGAATAAATCTTTTAATGGGGAGCTCGAGCACCATTTTGAGAGCCAAAAAGAAATTCTGTCACCGGAATACACCCGGAATCTAATTCCGAGATCAAATTGAGGGATAATGCATCTGATATCACGCCATAGTGTCACTCCAGGTTTGTTGAAACTGTTGAGAGATACCCACTCCCCTGAATCAGCCCCATATTTCCCTGAGATGACGTTGACCCACAATCTGTTTTTTTCTTCGCCAAACCGCCACAACCATTTTCCCATCAGTGCTTGATTTACCTGTTTTATCCTTCTAATTCCGAGGCCTCCGCCTTTGGTTGACTTACACACCTCTTCCCATCTCACTAAGGCCAGAACCCGCTTCTTATCAGATCCCCCCCACAGAAATCTGCGCTGAATTTGTTCTATACGCTTGATCACAGACACAGGGCATTTACATAAGGATAACTGATAGATGGGAATGTTGGCCAAAACGGCCTTGATCAAAGTTAATCTCCCTCCTTTAGATACCAATTTCCTTTTCCAAGTATCAAGACGGCGTTCGATACGTTCCACAATAGGAACCCAAGCCTCTTTAGGAGGTCTCCCTATACCTAAAGGCAAGCCCAGATAAGATGCCGGCAGACTATCCAACGAGCACCCCATAATACTGGCGAGTCGAGAGGCCCCTTCCTCGCTTAGATGCACCGCATAAAGTCTGGATTTAGAGAAATTCGATCGGAGCCCAGTCACTAATTCAAAGCACCTAAGAATAGCCTTAAGATTAAGAATCTTTAAGGGCAAGGGAGAGCTAAAAAGGAGAGTATCATCCGCAAACTGCAAATGCGAAACTTCGACTCCATTGACACCACATTTAACCCCGGAAATCAGCCCCTCCACTTGTCCTTTCTTTAATAACACGCTAAGGGCTTCCGCAACAATAACGAAGAGAAAGGGAGATAAAGGATCCCCTTGACGCAAGCCTCGGGACGATTTGAAGAATCCTTTAGCAGAGCCATTAATGAGGACGGAAAAATATGCTGAAGATAAACAACTTCGGATCCACCCTCTCCACTTCTCACCGAAGCCCATTCTTTGAAGAAGATAGTCTAAACACTGCCAATCGACCCTGTCATATGCTTTCTCCATATCCAGCTTACAAATTACTCCTTGCTCACCCGATCGTGCCATCCAATCCACCATTTCGTTGGCCACTAGTGCACAATCTAATATTTGTCTCTGGGCTACAAAAGCACATTGATTCTCTGAAATGAGAGAAGGAAGAACCCTCTTTAACCGTTCCGACAGAACTTTCGACAAGAGCTTATACAGACATCCAACCAAGCTAATAGGACGAAACTCCGACACTCTCACTGCTCCTTTGGTTTTTGGGATTAGAGCAATAAACGTTGCACCTGTGCCGCGATCCAGCACCATGCCTGCGTGGAAAGCTCGAAAAAAAGCCATTATGTCGCCCTTCACATACTCCCAGCAGGACTGAAAGAAAGCGAGACAGAATCCATCTGGCCCCGGAGCTTTATCACGGCATATCGAGAAAACCCCCTTCTCCACCTCCTCCTCTGAGAACGGGCTTTCCATCCCCATAGAACTAACATCATCAAGAGAATTGAAAACCGCCTCGTCGAGCCTCGGCCGCACTATATCATCTGCAGAATATAATTGCTTATAGAAATCTAGGATTTCCAATGTAATCTTCTCTTTGCTATAAGATAGGGATCCATCCACTTCTAATACCTCGATTCTATTGTTTCGACGCCTGGCACTGGCCATATTATGAAAATAGGCCGTATTTTTATCACCTTCCTTTAACCAAAGAACGCGGGACCTCTGCCTCCATGAGATCTCTGCCTGAAGTATGCAGCCTTTATGTTCCTCTTTTAGTTTACCCAGTTCCGACAAGTCATCTTCTGTAGCATGACTTTCCTCATCAGCCATAGATATTTCTCGGATGCGTGCTGAGAGCCAAATATTGCGCTCCTGAAGAGCCTCTAGACGGAGAGAATTCCACTCTTTAAGTTGTTTTTTAACATGACGGAGTTTCGCTCCTATAATCCAATCTGAGGCGCCTTCCACGTTGTATGATTCCCACCACCCCCCCAATCTCTCTACCATGTTAGGGATTTCTAACCAGGCTAGCTCAAATCTGAAGGGAACCGGACCCCAGGACTCTAATCTTGGATCCAACAACAGAGGGCAATGGTCAGAAACAGAATGCACAATCGCTTTCTGACACACCTCCGGGAACAATGAAAGCCATCCAGAGCAAAACAAAAATCGATCTAGTCGACTCTTGCTGGAGCTCCTGGACCAAGTGAATTTAGCCCCCATAAGAGGGATATCAATCAGTTCATTATCAGCAATAAAATCCGAGAACTCAGACATATTTTGGGATGATCTGCGACACCCCAGCCTTTCTTTGACTCTTCTAATTTCATTGAAATCTCCCCCTAGACACCACGGGTGCCCCCATTTACTCCTAACCAGGGTGAGTTCCTCCCACAACTGTCTCTTGGCCGACCCCTCTGTTGGACCATAAACGCCCGAGAAGGTAACCACTTCTTTATTACCCAGCTGTCTCAGAACTAGTGAGACGGAAAACTGGCCTACCCAAGAATCCTGGATCTCCCATTTTGATTGATCCCACATGACCAAAATACCTCCGGCAGCACCTTCGGATGCCAAAAAAATCCACTCCCAATCGGAATTTCCACCTAAACTCATGATCAGAGCACTGCTGACTTCCCCCATTTTTGTTTCTTGAATACAAACTAAATCTGGTTTGTTCTTTTTAACTATTTCCTTGACCTGTGCTTTTTTTTCCAAAGACCCCAATCCGTTAACATTCCAAGAGAGAATCTTCATTTACAACTGGGCGATCGCTGAGCACTTCCCCTGGAGCAATTTCTACTCCTGATCCGCGGATTACGAGTCGCTTTCGACACATCTGGAGCTTTAACGTAGGAGACATCGGATTTTAGCTTGGATAATTCCCGTAACATCTTCCGTACTCCTTCAATACTTGACGGATCCGAGAGAGATCGATGGTCCAATTCTCGAAGCTCCGCCACTTTAAACATAGCACGAAGTTGATCTTCTGGTCCGGAATATGTCAATCCCAATACTCTGCTGGTAGATATGATGTGATTCACAAAAATCTCTAGAATCTCTGATTTAGGATCGACCCAGGATATAGGACGAATATCTTCTTCCACCCTTAATACTAGCGCTAGGCTATCTTCCACAAGGTCGTCACAAGGATCCATACAATCCAGACTAGAATCAGCCGCCAACGGAGGCTGCCCCTTAGTAGCTTGAGGGGGACCCTGCATCTGCTGATTAGATCGGATATCAACTATACCATACGCACAGGACTCCACCCCCTTTGTGCTAGAACCTTCTCCTGAAACATTGACCCAGGCCCTTTTAGCCGCACCAGGGTGTGGAAGGATTGACACAGTATTTCCGGGGGTAGTGTGAGAGAAAACCGCCTCATCGATTGCCAAACAGCCCTCCTGACGGTTCCTGGAACCCTCTGTTTGCCCTCCCAAAAGATTCTCTTCATAATTCATTTCAGAAAACACCTCATCTAAGTTTACCACCAGACTAGATTTTCCGTCCACCCTATCAGAGTCAGGAAAAAACTTACGGGACTTCGAAAGCTGAAGGGACTCGACAACATTCGAGAACTGAATAAGAGGAGAAAATGGGCTTGGGTCATGAGCAGAACACCCATCAATCTGGCCCACAATCTGACCGCCAGAGTTAAAAGGAGAAAGCCCATCAATCTGGCCCACAATCCGAGAGCCAGAGTTAAAAGGAGAAAGCCCAATATTCTCTTTAGCACCTAGGCCCACTGCTTTATTCAGAATAGGAGGGGCCCACCGCGGCTTAAGACCCCGATCCAATGGGTAGGAGGGCTTTATTTGAATTAAAGGGGAGAGATGAACTTGGGAATTTGGTCCAGACAAAAAGACGTTCCACCGGCTGGGCAAACTGCTCCCCTTCGCCACGTCTCCCTGGCACGTCATACCAGACGCGACGTGCCTTACACCCGCCACCTTCTCTGAGCTGAACACGCCAACACTATCTGCATGAGACACGTAAGAGGGTAGGTGAGAATAAGAAGACACGTCCAATAGTCCCTCTGCCGTATTCCTGCTATCTTGCACCGTCGTCTTCTCCGATCGAACATTGTCGGAATTCCATGGAGAGGCAGCCCAGGACAGCTTGAGATTTGCTGATTGACGGGCAGTGAGAACATCGGGACATTTAGAACTTCGGGACGCCGTCACCCAAAACACAACCTCATCAATATAAATCGGGAGTTTCACAAACTCAGGAGATAATGAAGAAGTCATAAGAAGAATGTTCGCTGACTCATATCCAGCACCTTCAACACAGGATTCATCTGTGGCTAAGACCCTTCCAATGCGACAACCAATTTTTCTAAAGTTTTCCACCATCCATGCATGAGTAGGGACCCCAACAACCGACCACCAGTCAGACGAGAAGTTCCCGGAGAACTTATCCTTCCAATCTCGAACCTCTTCAAAAGGGCTATCCTTAGCGTCAATCCATCTAAGTCTGCAATCGACGAAGGAGGCGTCCGGAGAGGAGGTTATAGCAAACTCCCCAGGGGCTATCGGAAAAATCTCAAAATCAGCTGAAGTTCTCGATACTTCCCCTAACCATTTTCTTAACACCGATAAATCCGGTAGAGCGTCAGGTTTAATTTTACCCCAAAAAGTCCTTTGTAAATCAAATCTAGACCTCAGCTCGATAGATTCAGCCCAAATTTCCTCCGGGCACTTGGCCACCTTTTCAAGCTGCTCCATTCCGACTCCATCCACCTCCACAGCCGGCGGCGACCCTACTAACTTTGACAGTCTCCTACAGGGGGTCCCCCCCAAGCGCTTTGGCTCCGAAGTCCGGAAGGTCTGCATCGCAACTTTTCTGGATGAGCTAGGCGGAACTGGTCGTTGGAAACCAACTGGGAAGTTGAAATCAAAACCCGACCACACCTTCTTACATTTGAGACATTCGGGCCTTCTTCTGAAGTTTACAAATTTACACTTAGTGCATCGCCAGTCACCCATGTTATTTGCTTTTCTTTTTTCCAGCACTCTGAGAAGCCTCTCCTCTCGTCTGCTTTTTTTAATTTGCCACCGGACATCTGAGGACTTCCAGTCGATATAGTGGCGATATCGAAGAGCTGATTGAACAGGAGGCCTGTTCGACTCCGACCCACTAGAGCGCATATTCTTTGTGTACTCCTCCATTCTGCCAACTTGCAAAAATCCCTAACTTTCGAACTACACAATGTGCAGACCCCTCACGCCGTCTACATCAGAGGAAGAAACAGAAGAAGAGGAAGAGGGCGAACAGGCATACGAGACAGATACCGAAACGGAGAACGATGAACCGCAAGTGTACACGGTAGAAGATTCACACTCTGACTCAGAAAGAGATTCCACCGACGAAGACGAAAGAAGGGAGGAAGAAGGGGAGAATGAAGGAGAAGAGGCAGGAGAAGGAAGAGAAATGGCAGATTCTAGAGTCACCAACAGAGAGGAAACAACCCAAGAGGGAGATGCACTACCATACGCTACCAACCGCTCTCAGGCGGTTAACACCCACCGGAGCCCAAGTCCGACGACGTATGATCCCTCCTTTGAGGTATTTATGCGGACGCTGCTACCCCCTTCTGCACCCCCGATGGGGAGTCCTACCAGTGAGGAAGGAGATCCAGAACCTATGTTCTATTTAGCAACCTCGTCGGACCTATATTTTTCATTCATCTTGGTGATATAGTGATTCAAGCATGTTAATTGGGTTTTGGGGGCATAGTTTGGTCTTTTTTTATCTTTTATTTCACATGAAGATTTATAGCTCCCCTGTGTTGGCTGTTACAACTAGGCTAGGTTTATTTGTACTGTCTGGGAGGGTAACTTCCATGTGGCGTAAGATTGAGTTACGTACTGTTAAGTTTGCTTCGTTATGTTTGGCTGCCACGCTGCCACGGAATCACTCGATTGTCTCTGGGTTATAATCTTGTTAGTTTTACTGTTAATGGTTTAACCCATAGTAGCCGGAAACTCCTTAGGCAGGTGGGAAGCAAGTTTCCCCTAAAACGCGTTTCGGAAAGGTGGGAAACTCGTTTCCCCAAAAGGCGTGAAACTTGTTTCCGAAATGCTCGAGAAACATATAAGAAACTTATATGAAACACATGAGAAACGTATGGAAAACCTGTAGAAAACGTATGTGAAACGTGTGGAAAATATGTGTGAAACTTACTAAAATCACTTTAAAAAAATAATACAAAAAATTTGTGGAATAGATATTAAAAAGAAAAACAACAGCGTATATCGTAATAAAAACTAAAGAAGAAATATCCAAATAGAAATTTAAACTTAACAAAATTTAAATCTACAAAACCATAAATTTCATGTTTTCCTTGTGTTTCACATGCGTTTTCATTAACGTTTCTCTAATGTGTTTCCTAAGATGTTTCTCATATGATTTTTTTATTGTTTCCTGTTTCTCCTTTCCCCTCTAATTTTTTTCTTGTGTTTCTCGTCTCCGTCTGTTTCGCTTCCCATATCCGTTTCCCACCTTGGCAACTATGTTTTAACCACTTTACTTTTCATCCAATTTCTATGGACAAACCTTTTTTGAAAATTTCTTTTAATCATGGAATTCTGTGGGATAATGTTATTATGGTTTAGCTACTACTTAAGGAAGTTTCTGAGCAAGCGGCCATGCTAAGAACTCCTAAAAAAGATGAGATTTTAACAACTGCTTACACAAGGATAGGGTGGGAAGAAAATCTAGACCTTGATTCAAGAGAAGAGTTGGCAGAAAATGAAAAGTTTTGTTTTGATTTTGACAATTGCTTAAGTTGTTGGCTTGGAATTTTTTCCTAATAACTCCAATACTTATACAGTCTCAACTCAACTCAACAAAGCCTTTGTCCCAAAGTAGTTGGGGTCGGCTAAATGAATCCTTTAGAAAAATTTCATGAAGACGGTGAAATAGTTTTACAATCTTTGCTTATTTAATCAATTCTTTTTTTTAATGCTCTTTAACGAGGTTCTTCTATAAATTTTCAGGTTATGGATGTGAGGCCTAACAACTTCACATATTGCAGTAGGCATCCCAAATCCTCCGAAGAGGTAATATTTGGTAGTTGGCTTGCCTTAAGCATTCATGTAATATCAGTTGATTCCTGGCTTTGTTACCGTTTCTTTTGGTTCTTCCTTTGATATTTTAACTTGATTTGGTATAATATATGGAAATTGATTATACCATTGTTTCTTTAATGCGTTATATTAGGATAGAGAGAGCCATGGAAAAGAGTGCAGCAATAGTGCCCAATCAAAGGATTCCTCTTTGGAAAATCAAATGGATTCTGACCATAATGCATGTATCAAATGCAAGCTTGGTGGAAAGCTGTTGTGGGTAACCCTAGTCCATTTCCTTTTTCTTTTCTTGATTCAAATTAAATATCTTTAGCTTTGAGAACTGATATCATCGGGAAAAGTTTGGAATGGAAGTTGTTAATTTGATTAATACTAGCTTTCTATAAATTGTTCACCTTTTTTTGTTGAGTTCTTCAACCATTTTCCTGTATTTAGTTTGGTTTATTGCTTTTAGATGGCAAGTGGCTTTCTTTATGACTATTGTTCTTATAAAAAAACGTGAATAGAAAATCTATTTTAGCATGTTTTCCAGCTTGGAATTCTGGATTTATTTTAATAACTCCATTGAAGATTGCCGATTATTGAAAGTGCGGTTTTTTTATAATTACACACTCATGCTTGAATACTCTAAAAGTTGTACGATGTAATTTTACTGCACTTGAAAATTCTGGATTTTACTCGAAGAACCTTTTCAGAGCATAGTTACTAGTTAGCAAAACTCCGTTTTACACGGTGGTTTTTTTTTTTTTTTGAAAAAAACGCGTTTTATTGGTGTGCTGTTTAATACTAAAACGCGTTTTAAACATTTTAAACACGTTTTTTTGACCAACTTTCCAATTTTACCCTCACCATATTTTGTAAATGGCAAAATTTTAAACTCATTTTCTGGTGTTTCCCTTTTTTTGACTACGTTTTTAACCAATACCGTATTAAACTCAAATTTTAGCCGTCCCCTTTTTTTGCTGAGTCATGTTTTGATAACTATGGTTCAGAGAGCTTCTAGCAAGCCTCCAAATTTGGTTGTTACAAGATTGTGAACTGTGTTCGAGGGCCGATTAGTCGAGGAAATAAGTCGGGAAAGTTTCATCTTATCAGTTAGATTTTCTCCCATTTCTTTTTTTTTTAAACTTTTATTGTTATACTTATAGTGGGAGTAGATGCCTCATACCATACAAAATTTGGAAAATTTTGTATTTTATACTATTTCAGGTGCTGTGATGGCAAAGGCTGTAGGAGGAGCTATCATCTCACTTGTCTTGATCCTCCTCTAAAAGATGTTCCACCTGGGGTTTGGTACTGTCTTTGGTGTGCTAAGAAGAAAATAGAATGTGGTGTCCATTCAGTGTCTGAAGGAGTGGAATCCATTTGGGATCTTAGAGAAGCCGAGGTGTCAGATCACAAAGGTAAGAATGCCTGTACAATTTATGTCATCTATGGATTGGTTCTTGGACTTGGTGTCATACCTTTTTCTGTTAACTGATATGTTGATATTTAGAGGTGGTCTTGCTAATGGTGACTAGGTAATGTGGTTTTAGGAGTGCAGAAAGAGAAGCAATATTTGGTTAAATACAGGGGCCTTGCTCACGTGCATAACCGTTGGGTTCCAGAGAATCAACTTCTTCATGAAGCACCTACGCTCATTGCTAAATTCAATAGGAGGCATCAGAGAGACAAGGTCACTTACCTCCTGACATTGAGTTTCATCATACTTTTATCATCTTGTGTTTTTACTTAGCTGTGCTGTGCATTCATGAAAGAATTGGAAATGCATCGTTTGCTTGAATAATATTTGTCTTATCAATCGTTGGTGTACATCAAGTTTTGTGTAGGCTGTAATTTGGAACTTTCTCATATTAATCGTTCTTGCAATTTTAAGATTTTTACAGGCCCTAACTTGGAAACTGGAGTGGACTCTTCCTCAACGTCTTTTGCAGAAAAGATTATTGATATCCCCAAGGCAGGCTGATAAGTACTTTGTTGGGCATTGCGGTGATTTTACAAATTGCCGTTATGAATGGTTTGTGAAATGGAATGGTCTTGGTAATGAGCATGCTACATGGGAGTTGGAGAATGCTTCCTTTTTAAGCTCACCTGAAGCTATGAAACTCATTAGTGATTTTGAAAGCCGTTGCAGGAAGGCAAAGGAACGATCTGATCCTTCTACAGTCGATAAGGTGCTTCTCAACACACTTAAAAACTTGATGTACAAAATGAATATTCATATAAATATTAACATTTCTACATAATCTCTTTTTTTCCACCTTCTTTGGGGAACACATATGCCGAGCATTACTTATATTGGAAAGGGAGATGGCGACAATGGGGATAACAACAACACCAACTTACCATTTTTTGTTAATCGATATTTGTCATTTGATGTTTGAGATTTTGAGAATTGATTTGAACTTGTGTTTTATTATTTTTAAGATTATTATCCAACATGCATGTGCTTGGATGGGAAATGGATGACTAATTTGTTAAAGTTTGTTAGCAAACAATTCGTATTATGACAATGATGGTAGTTTTTCTTTAAATTAATTGATTTGAATAAAAAATAAATAATTATTATTTTATTTGATTTGTTTATAATTTTTATATTTTTCCGGATACACACACTTGTGGGACCATCCACAGAATGGTGCACATGACACATCCATTTTGTTAAGAAAACACTCCAAACCAACCTTGTTAAGAAAAAACTCCAAACCAATCTTATTTCTCGACACCCTGAAGCATGAGAATATTTTCTCATAGGAGAGGTGATTTTCATGTACAACTTTATTGAATTTAAATTTCATAAAAATGAAGCTGTTTTTGTAAGGAAACCCCCATGAACTCTACGCAATAACATCCTTTTAGCCTTAAAGTTAGACATTTGTGTAGATCAAATTTATATAAAAAGTAAGGGAACGTAAAGGCATAAAATGTTGGGATGGTTGTTTTGCAAGTATAAAATTGAGGGTAGTGGCTAAGGATAAAGTTATTTTGGGATTGCAAAAAAGGAGGGGCTTTGTTACTTTTTTTTACGTTCAGGATGTTTTTACAATATAGAAGGTTTATGGAAACTTCATTCCAGAGTAGAGACGGATTTGAATAAATTTTGAAGCAAATAGTTGAAAGAGAGGGAGGGATTTTTATATCTATGCAATTGTAATTTGAGAGGGTTATTTTCTTTATAGGGAGGGAGGTGTCCACGTCAGCCCCTTCCCTTATTGCTATATATATATATATATATATATATATAGAGGAAAGTGTTGGTGAGCTTAAGCTCACCAAACTTATGGTGAGCTTAAGCGCCCAATCACATGGGTCCCACATTTTCTGTGGTGATCCAAACCATTCCTTTGCAAGGCCCTATCATAGATAGGGTGTGTACCAAAAATCAGCTCCATAGGATCATCCTAACCCATCCATTTGTGGAGGACAAAATGGACAGACATTATTTGTCCACAAATCTGCCCATTTTTGTCCTCCACAAATGGAGGGGTTAGGATGATCCTATGGAGCTGATTTTTGGTACACACCCTATCTATGATAGGGCCTTGCAAATGAATGGTTTGGATCACCACAGAAAATGTGGGACCCATGTGATTGGGGCGCTTAAGCTCACCATAAGTTTGGTCAGCTTGGGCTCACCAACACTTTCCTCATATGTATATATATATATATATATATATATATATATATATATATATATAGAGAGAGAGAGAGAGAGAGAGAGAGAGAGAGAGAGAGAGAGAGAGCGGTTTCTACACACAAGTGTAGATAAGTTATCTACACACTAGCTTCAAATATAGTGGAGGGCATATTGTTTGGGCGATCCAAACCATTCATTTGATTGGCCCTCACATAGATGTGTCCACAAAAAATCAGCTCCATAGGATCATCCCAAACGCTACGATTTGTGGAGGTAAAATGGACGTGTATAAAACCTTCACAAATCTGTCCATTTTTTGCCTCCACGGTTCACAGGGTTAGGATGATCCTATAGAGCTGATTTTTTGGGCACACCCTATCTATGTGAGGGCCCATAAAATGAATGCTTTGGATCACCCAAATAATGTGGGCCCCCACTGTATTTTAAGCTAGTGTGTTGATAACTTATCTACACTTGTGTGTAGAAACTGTTTTCTCATATATATATATATATATATATATATATATATATATATATATATATATATATATGAGAAAAGTGTTCTTGCGCTCGAGCGCAGATAGCTTATCTGTGCTCGAGTGCTGGAAAGGGGGGTGGGGCCACATTGGGGGGGTGATCCTAAGCATTCATTTGACAGGCCCCATCATGGATGGGGGGTGTACAAAAAATCAGCTTCATTGGACCATCTTAGGGTGTCCATTTGTGGGGCCAAAAATGGACAGATACTGTTTGTCCACAAATCTGCCCATTTTTGGCCCCACAAATGGACACCCTATGGTGATCCAATGGAGCTGATTTTTGGTGGACACCCTATCCATGAAGGGGCCCATCAAATGAATGCTTTGGATCCCCCCCCCCCCAATGTGGTCCACTCCTGTTTCTGCACTCGAGCGCAGATAAGCTTATCTATGTTTCTGCACTCGAGTGCAGGAATCCTTTCATCATATATATATATATTTGAAAAAATGGTTCCTGTAAACGTGTCCAGGTAAGCTGCACACGGTTGCAAAAACAGGGTGGGGGCCCACATTTTTTTGGGGTCCAAAGCATTCATTTGGAAGGCCCTTCCATGGATAGGGTGTGGCCCAAAAATCAGCCCCATTGGATCATCCTAACCCTGCCATTTGTGGAGGGGAAAAATGGGCAGAAACAATGGACACACAGTGTCTGTCCACCTTTGATTGGGTTAGGACTATCCAATGGGGCTGATTTTTATGTTTGAATTGCAGGAACCATTTCCTCTGTGTGTGTGTGTGTGTGTGTATATATATATGAGGAAAAGGATTGTACGCTCGACCGTACCTAAGGTTAGGTACGGTAGAGTGCCAAATCACATGGGTCCCACATTTTTTTGGGTCATCTAAACCATTCATTTGCAAGGCCCCATCATAGATAAGGTGCATACCAAAAATCAGCTCCATAGGATCATCCTAACCCCTCCAAAACTGGAGGGCAAAATGGGCAGATTTGTGGACAAACAGTGTCTGTCCATTTTGACCTCCACAAATGGATGAGTTAGGATGATCCTATGGAGCTGATTTTCGGTATGCACCCTATCTATGATGGGGCCTTGCAAATGAATGGTTTAGATGACCCAAAAAAATGTGGGACCCATGTGATTTGGCACTCTACCGTACCTAACCTTAGGTACGGTCGAGCGTACAATCCTTTTCCTATATATATATATATATATATATATATATATATATATATATATATATATATATATATATGAATCTTACGATTTATGATCTTATACGATTGGACACCTTTTATGTTTTACAATTCGATTTCAATTTTCAAAACATTGCATACGCTTTCTCTGTGCCTGCCTACCTTAGACAGGATGCCACTCAGACCATTCCTATATTATTAATCTATGCACTCATTAGCAATGATAGCTCATCAAAGATTTGACTGCCTCAGATGAAAGCACTAGCGAGCTTGGAGATATTGTTGTTGAGCATAAGGCTTAAATGATCTGCCCAAACCTTCACTAAGATCTTGTAAACACTAGTAGCAAACTGATCGTCATGAAGTATGAAAGATAGTTGACCTCATCTTTCTATAGAATAAGTGTGATGGAGGAGCCCCATCTCTCTAGAACTGTCTGGTACATCATTCCAGTAATATCATCAAGCCGAAAACCTGTTACAAGAAAGCATAAAAATGTGATGATCAAAAGACTGAAGTATCCTTTAGGACTGCATATAACTACTGACAACATGCAAACCGGCAGAAGCTAGGTGTTGAGTACTTGCTTAAGGACGAAGATGGTGAAGAGTTTATTATTATATAATTTTACTCCAAATAATGTAATATGTTTTCTTCTCCAGTGTCATATTTAAGAGCTTCTCATTCAAACCATCAAATGTGATTTCTACCAGATAACATGCACCCTAGAGGTACTCTAAAAACACATGGAAGGATACGCTCCTAGTTTAATTCTTTGGTTCTTGAGATTCACATTTTAGTACACAAGATGGCCAAGCTCATTATAGATGTCTTTTATGTTTTTGTCAAAAGTTTCCCAGTTTAATTCTTTGGTTCTTGAGATTCACATTTAGTACACAAGATGGCCAAGCTCATTAGCCGTCTTTTATGCTTTTGTCACGTGTAAACCTTTTCTTCTAGTAATCATTTGATGCCTTGCCTGGTGAAGTAGCCGAGGAAAAATCTTGCTGCTGATTTTTCTTTTGTCTTCTAGGTGAGTAGTGTTGCTTTGCAACCTCCTATCACTTGGCTGTAGTGTTGAGGCACTAAAATGTTAAAGTGTTCTGGACATATTACTTTATCAACTTGAATGTCTAAGTATCCACATTTCCCCCTCCCCATTAAGATGTATAATCCTTCTTTTTGTGATTGGAGCTACTTGATGTCAACATATTTTGTCTTTATTTCATTTTTCTTGATGCCAAGATATTCACTTTATATTGGCTGATCGTCTTGCAAGGGAAGGAGTGCAGAAAGAGTCTATTGCTTTGTGTTCGACTCACTTCCTCCCTGAATCCTTTCTATTGTTTCTTTTTAGCCCATTGGGTGTCTTTTTCTCAGTGTACCTTGACCGTCTCTGTCTTCTTATCAATGAAATGGTGACCATTCAAAAAAAAGAAGAAGATATTCACTTTATGTTTTGTGCTGCCTATGAATTTATTTGGTGATGTGTACTGCCTTTAAATACTCATTCCTGCATGTAAAAAGACTTTTTCTTTCTGATGGTACAAACATTTTAATTGGTGAAAAACTTCTCACATTTTATCTAGTCTTAAGCAGCCTATTTTTATGTGTCAACTTTTAATTCTATAATCATTATTTCGCAGGTACTTCAGGAAAGAAAAGTCTCTCTTCCCAAGCTGTCAAAGTTGCCTGGAGGACACTCACCTGGTCTAGATAATGATCATTTAAGTAGTGTTAATAAGCTTCGTGAGTACTGGCACAAGTGCCAGAATGCTGTTGTCATTGATGACCAGGTAGTACTTTCTAAAGCAGGGTCACTTTTTCCTTTTGACAATTAACATGGCCTCTATATATATATATATATATATATATATATATATATATATATATATATATAATCTTTTTGGTTACTGACGTTAAATCTTGGTAATAATGTCACCATTAAAATAAAAAAATCTTGAAAACATTGTGTGTTAAATCTTGCTAACACTGTCACCATTAAAAAAAATAATCTTGAAAACATTGTGAGTCAACTTAAATTTTTTGCTGTAGTTGTAAGATTTGGAGTCTGAGATGTGAAAACATGGGACGTGGGGTTTTGAATTGCTATAATTGCCGTTGTTACATTGCCTTGTAAATAGCAATTAATACGTCATTAACTTTGCTTCTATTGAAAATAAATGCTTTTCCTTATTGTACTTTTATTGCCTACAGAATACTGCAGAAGTTTTTGGCATTTGATTAATGGACCAAACGGGACACTGTTAATTTGAAAAAGTTTAACGGACCGAATATAAACAAGAATATGTTTTTATGCTACACAACTTCAATTTTTTTTTATTGAGACACTTAGCTGGAACCACGGGTTATAATAAACCTCTCCCCTTTTTGTTTGAGCTGAAAAGGCTAGTGTAACTACAAATTTTTATTTTTTTTGGTTTAAGACACTCTTAACTGGAATTGCAGGTTATAATAAACTTCTCTGCTTTCTGTTACTGCAGAAGAGGCTAGTAAGTAGTCTCCAAATAAAAATGCAGATAAATTTGGTTTGTAATTTATTCTCTATGAGGCATAGAATCAATATGGATATGAGTTCAGTTATTCATGGAGCCCATATATGAATTTGGAAGTGTTCTAATTACTGGCATTTGACTTCCTGAAAGCCCGTAGCTCATCCTGGTTGATTTGTTCCAGGCTTCCAACATTTTTTATTAAACATCTAGACCTTTAAGCTGATCATTTGTAATTTTTAGCTTAGAGGTCCATTTTGCTCTCTGATTTTTTAATCGGTTCACTATTTTGTGCACATCTTGCTCTCCTATTTTTAAGGGGTTCAAATATTTTAATCCATGGACACATTTTCTTCTTTTATTTAAGATTTATTTTAGTATTTTATTGCATTTTATTTAGCCTAGATGTGGGGGATGTCCCCACCAATCTATGACCCATTACCGTTTATCCATGGCCATATCCCAGGCCCACTACCATCACTTAAACCCTTTTAAATTTCCTTACAACCTATTGTCTACTACCATGAACAATCACTTAAAATCTCCTATAAACACAATTCACTTAAAAGTTTAAAACCTCTTTGGTTGCTTCCATGGCCCCCTAGCCCACAACTTATCTCATTCAACTCCTCGTAGGTTCCCTTTTTTTATCATATTGTCTAGCCCCTTGGGCCCACCACTTACCTCAGCACCCCTTATTATATAAACTTCTCAACGCCCTCAAGAGACCCAGCTTCTGTGAAATCAAAGAAAGGGAAGCCTTCTCTTGTGTCAACGTACCCACCCACCCACCCCCCCCCCCCCCCGCCCTTGTCACCTTTTCCTTCTCTTTTCTCTCCTCACCTTCCTCACCTCTCTCTCAATCATTCTCTCTTCTCACATTCTTTTCATCTCTCCAACTCCACTCTCTCTCAGCCCCACGGTTGCTTTCATAAGCCACCCTCGTCAACTCTTGTCTTTCACCCCAACCCACCCCCACGGGTGTGTTCATAAGTAGCTTCCCTTTCTTTCATTTTCGTCTCCCTTCCTCTCTATCTTGGCTGAAATCAGCCCTTTGCCTCTATACTCTAGCTATCCCTCTTCGTCTCTTTGGGTACCACCTATAGCAGAACAATGCTCGAGGCCCAGAAGTCGACCTACAAAGTCCTAGGTTTGCTTCAATTGGTATCAGAGCTAGGTTTGCATCAGTTGTAAAGCTATGTGAGAGAAGAACTAGAAGATTTTGTAAGAAAGATTAGGAAAGTCCTTGAGAGGATAACGAGAATAGGGATGTTAGCATCATTCCAATAAGTCAAGGGCATCACACCAATGGAACCCTGGGCATTTCACCAAACAGGATCAGTTGCATTGCAGCTTGGAATAGAAGAGAAGATAGATTTGTGTTGTTAAGGATCAGTTGCATCACACCAAAAGACCAAAGGTGTCACACTAATAGTTTTTCTAGGGCTTCACACCAAAGGAAGCCAACATAGTTCTGTTGGAATCACACTAGCAAGACCAAACACATCACCAACAAGTGTTCCTCACACAAAGATATGTAGACAGCCCATCTATGTTTTTTCAAGAGAGCAAACACGAGTCCTTTTTATTCATATCACCATGAAATCAATGGCCGTAGGCCTTACACTATATAGACTTCCTCCCAAAACTTCTAGTCTTCTTAGCAACTAGTACCCTCACATGTGAGCCCTCTTTAGCTTAAACTAGTTAAAAACCTACCTCAAGAAATGTCTCACTTAAAAATCATAAAAATAAAAACTAATAACAAAATACAATATGCGGGTGAATGTTGATGTGTACTGTCATGTGAATAGTAAACCCTTACTCTACTACTAACCCATCCCAATTACAATAAATTCTCAATAAGACCAATATGCCCCTATGAACAAAAGAAAAATCCTAAGCACTTTTAATGGTCTACCCTCGTATTTGACCCCTTTTCTTTCTTTTTTCCCCGTGAAGGCTGGTCCCCATGAACTCAAAAGAAAGCAATAATTCTAGGACCTGAGTGCGTCTTAAGCCTATAAGTGGGTGCCACAAACCAAAATCATCTAATCCTACAAAGGTGAGAGGACCAATAGAAGGACTTTATGGATAAAATCCCATTTAGACACGTTTTCCACACTATGAACCGTACCAAACCCCCAACATATACTCAACAAGAAACTCTATTTCACCACTCTCTGTGATTTTGGCCAAAACTTGGATTGTAAACTAATCCATCCCTCTATTAGAATAGCAACCCCCACTCTAGCTCCCCTTGACCTGGCCACACTATACCGCACTCCAATTGATGGATGTAATGGGGAAAATATCACACAATTCCTCCCATAAATGAACTTTCTCTCCCACTCATAACCTATACCTAATGACCAAAAGAAAATACAATTGGATTTTACTAAGATGCCTCCAAATACTCAAGCAGGCTGATGTAGACAGACCTGTAAAATCCTAGTCAGCCATCCCACACCCTACTTTCACTATTATTTGTTTGCAGTGATAATTCCCTTCCTCTCAAAACCTCCACAAGCATTTGCCTGGAAGGGATTTTTCAATCTCTTCTACTTTTCTAATTCTCAACCTGACCTCCTTTTTAGATTCAACCATGTCCCAGTTCTCCAAATGAACTTTGCTCCTATCATCTCAATCGTTCCATAACTAGCAAAGCACAGATTTTCCACCTCAAACCATTCCCCGGTTAGATCATCACATTTTTTTCTTCTTTGTTTGGATGCCAAGTTTCAGTTCATGCTCCTATCATTGTATCATACCCTCTTCTCCTAGTTTTTCCGTACCTCATACTTGCACCTTGGCTGCATTCACTTTGTGATTTTCTCCTTTGGTTCCCATCTTGTGATCTTCAGCACCTCTAATATATCCACGTCACTTTGCACATGTATTGATTACAACATGCTTTCAACTGCCATCCCAACCGACAAATTAAGTGTTAAATATACATGTGTTAATATTAAAAAAAAACATATACATGTGATGTGAACTATATTAGAGCTTGGTTGACCACCCTTCATTAAGGGTTGTTTGGCCTTCTGTTCTGTTTATGCATATAGGCCAAGTAATCCTATGTGAACTTCATTAGAGTTTAGTTGACTGCCCTTCATTAAGGGTTGTCTGTTTATGCATATAAGCCAAGTATTCATCAAGTGATATTTAATGAATAGGAATCAAGCTTCCCCGTTGATCCCTCTCCTACAATCTCATCATATGCTTTATGTTATTTTTCCCCATGGCAATAAGATTTGATCTTTCTGACAAGGTTATCTCGCCACCTTTTGTATTTATTCACATATCACCACTTCCGTTCTCTTTTCTAATATTTCTTTACCTAGATGTTTTTCTTCTTCTTCCAATACTTAGATTTTTTCTTTAAAAGCCTCATATCTCTTCTGTCAATTCATTCATAATCTTTTCCTATAATCTTTTATTTCATTTTCTCTCCCAAAGTCTCTTAAGGATTTTCCATATCTTCTTTCGCTTCTTTTGTTTGTTTTTTATCCCCTGTAGCCGAATTCTCTTTTTTCTCTTCGCAATGTGAACTTCACTTGCCAGGATTAGAGCCGGATATATTCCTTTCACATTCTTCATGAAAATTTTCTAAAGGATTCATTTAGCCGACCCGAACTAGTTTGGGACAAAGGCTTTGTTGAGGAGTTAATGTGAACTTCACTTAAGGCTTACATTAGCATATAATTTAAGCGAGGCGCTCCATTGAAAACTATTTTCCTTCGTTCCTCTTCTAAATATTCTTCGAATCTGTTCTCCCATTTGATACTTCGCTAACTTTTACATTTCTAAACATCATCAGCTCACTCATTTTATTTGTAAGCTCTCCCCTCTATATTCTTATCTAAATCACATCTCTTGCTTCATATTTAACTCCTTTTCTTTTACATTCTCAATTAGTTACTGTAGCTACCCATGATAATTTTTCCTCTTAAATGGACAATGTCTTCTCTTTGCCCATGCCCGATCTTTTTTTTTAAAGGACATTGTCTTCTCTTTGCCTGATCGGGCATCATCTTGCTGGCTTATTCCTTCCATCAAATACCTCTGCGAAGGCTTTATTTGTTCCACCAACTGAGTTCATAAAAAAGGTTAGGGGTGATTGAGTGGAGAAAATATAGCCCCCCCAATGGGAGGAAAACTCAGAATATTGATTCCTAGCATTCCAAAGATCAGCTTATCATTGAATTGATTAATTCTACTTTGGTTTATCGATTCCATCGAATGAGTTTGTGAAGAGGGTAAGGCTAAGGGGTGATGGTTTTACTAGGAATAGAAAGCTTTCCATTGGGGAAAAAACTAAGGTCATGATTATTGGCATTTCGAGGATCAACTTATCAATGAAGTGATTAATTCCACTTTTGCATTGGAGGTTCTTACCACGTTCTTTTTATTACATCATATAGGGATCCATGGAAAGCTTTGCACAACTCCTACTCGTAGCAGTATGGGGCTCACATCATGCAATTCAGGATAGCTTTAAAATTGTAAGAAAGGGACCCTATTGATTCCAGAGTTCCCGAACAAGATGAAAGTCTTATTTGATCACTCCATTGCTATTCACAATGTTTAGATGAGCTAGGCAAAGTTGGATACACTTTGAACGCCGTTGGCAATGAGTGCATTATCTTTAGTACCTCCATGCTAACTCATTTAGAATTCTCGTCCTTCTTAGAACTTGAATTTCTTCTTCTCTAGCATGAATGAGCTTCATTTAGCCGTAACGGCTCTTGCCAACCTTGCTTCTCAAAAGTCTTCTTCTCTTTTGAGGCTCTATATTTTGCCGGTGCTTCTAAACATAGATGTGGAAGATGCCATGTTCCTCGTAGGTGTTCTCAGTATTACCCATTACGGGGTTTGGTTCTGTTAGAAATGGGATTAGGGTTAGAAGAGAGGAAGAAGAGGAGGAGTGAAGGATGGTCCGGATGGAGAGTCTCCACTAGGGAACTCCTCATATAAATGATGTATATATAGGCCCATCTAGGCCAACATGAGTACAAAGACTGTAATAGCCCCACTCCTACAAGTAATACCTAGACTACCCTTGCATACTCTTCAACACTCCCCCTCAAGCTGGAGTGTATATATTATGGAACTCCAGCTTGCTACAAAGAAACTACAACAAACAACTAAAGATAAGAAAAAAAGTGCAATAAGCTCATACAAACATCCAGCTTGGTATAACACTCATCCAGCTGCTGTGGTGAATTAATAATGGAAGCATAATAAAAGATAACGGCCACCACAAGAGTACAATTGTCGAGATCAGCGACCTCAAAAAAGGAACAGCTCCCCTGAAGCAGCACTACGATGAGAGCGAACAGAATAGGGCCTCCCCTTGAATGAGAGTCCGATGAATAAAGCTGCAAACCATGAAGGGATCGAACATAAGTACCTCGGCAGGGAAATAGTAGCGATCCATCAAGCAAAAAGGCACACCAAAGGCACGCACAATGAACATCGGCGAAGTAGTACAACGCCAAGTGAAGATAACCACCGATGGGGAAACCATCAGAGACAAGGTTGACGGGGAAACCGTCGCTTGGAGATAAAAAAAGAGAGGCGAAAAATAACCAACCAAAGATGGGGAAACCATCATTTGGCGACAAGGTATACAGCATGAATATCGTCGCCTGAAGACAAAAAGAAAATGAGGGAAAAGATAAACCAACCAATGATGGGGTCACCATCGTTTGGAGACTTGGTCGACGACATGAACATCGTCGCTTGAAAAGAGCCGACTAATGATGGGGAAATCTTCACCCGGAAAAGAGAGGTCGATGGGAAAAGACCGTCGCCTGGAAGAGAGCCGACCAACAATAGATATGGAAGTCATCGCCCGAGAAGATAACCAACCAACGATGAGAAAACCATCGTTTGGAGACAAGGTCGACGGCATGAACATTGTCACCTGAAAATGAGCCGACCAACGATAGGGACACCATTGCCCGGAAAAGAGAGGTTGGCGAGAAAAGACCGTCGCCTGTAAGAGAGCCGAACAACGATGGATATGGAAGCCATCGCCCGGAAAAGCAGGGAGAAGATAACAAACCAACGATGGAAAAACCATCGTCTGGAGACAAGGTCGACGGCATGAACATCGTCGCCTGAAAAGGAGCCGACCAACGATAGGAACACCATCGCTCATAAAAGAGAGGTCGATGAGAAAAGACCGTCGCCTGTGAAAGAGTTGACCGGCGATGGATATGGAAGCCATTGCCCGAAAAAGAGGGGATGCGGCGTAAAGCCGAGAAGACAAAGACTCACTAGGGAGAACAACACCACCCCCCGGGTGAAACTACATAAGTCCGGAGATGACAAGACAAGAGGACAATATCAAGACAAACGAGGAGATAATGCATAAAGCCGGACAACATGAAGAGACATGAAAGCAAGGAAGACGATAATAATCACCAAGGGGATGAACGAATAACATAAAGAGAAGACGATTACAGTCCCCCTCAAGAAAAGACAACATAGCAACACTCCCTCAAGAAGGCAACATAACAACACTCCACCACGAACAGACACAAAGTACTACATGAGAACAACTTAAGAACACTCCCCCTCAAGTTGAAGGTCAAAACTAGCAACGAAAAAAAAAACAAAGATAAACAAGGCACCACACCTCTCTTGGACATTTCATCGAACACTGACATCAACACAAAAAAGAAGAGAACCACAAGAAACAATACAAGACAACAAGAAAAACAATACAAGACAACACTCCCCTTCAAGTTGAGGCCGAAGGCCTTCAGCTTGAAACGAAAAGAAGACTTTCAAGGCACAAAACCCCTTTGAGACATTTTATCAAACACTTGGTGGGAACCTTGGAGAGAAAGACAAAAAACATGAAACACAACAAATATAGATGGACGAAAACAAAGATAAGGATGAAGGACAAGAAAACAACACTCCATACGGCAACCCAAACGAGAGAAAGAGAGAGAGTAAATACGGCCAAGGAAAATGGATTTGCCGAGAGAGAAATGACGACATTGAAAATACTGAGAGAGATTTTAGAAGTTTGAAACAAAAAACAGAGAAATATGAGAGAGACGGTAGGGGAGAGAGATCTTAGGGAAGATTTGAGGAGAAACTATAGGGAGATGAAGAGAGGAAAACGAGATACGAGACAGATAAGAGAGAAAGAGATGATGGTGTGGAGGGAGATAGACTCTTCTTTTCTTCTTGAAGGATTAGCCCATTGGCTCTGATACCATGTTTGAAATGGGATTAGGGTTAGAAGAGAGGAAGAAGAAGAGGAGTGAAGGATGGAGAGACTCCACTAGGGAGCTCCTCATATAAATGATGTATATATAGGCCCATCTAGGCCAACATGAGTACAAAGACTGTAATAGCCCCACTCCTACAAGTAATACCTAGATTACTCTTACATACTCTTCAACAGGTTCTATTCATCTAGGGTCTCGACCTGGGGCTATACCTATCTTGAGCAAGGTGGACCACAATGTGGTTTGCTCCCCATTCCACTCGACCGATGTCATGCCTCTCTAGCTCAATTCTACCCATGGGCTATAGTGTTTTTCATATCCTACTGTCAGGAGTTCTTCGCAGAGTACTTTAGCTGTCAGATATGTGGTCATTGGAATAATATCGCCACAAAACCATTATTTTTTGACCCTTTTTTTTACTGTCTTATGGGTGAACACCCTATCTTGATAGAAGTCCTGAAGGGCTTTCTTATGGTAGTCCTAGGTCTATAAGACGATGCAGGCTTATCAAACTGAGTTAATTGTATAGTCAAGAGGAACTAAGTGCTGCTGATCGGAGCGTGGCTAGGCCTACAGGTTGATAAGGGGAACAGCAAAATGAAGGCAGTGAACTTTGACGCAAAACCTATTGTTAGGGACCTATGGTAGCTAAGATAGTTCCGTTACAGATTGGTGAATGGTCTGGAAAGTTTTATTTGATGGTGATGCCGTTGGATGATTTACACTTTCTATTGGGTTTGGAATTCTTGCGGAAGACAAGAGTTGAAGTGGATGGACCCTCAAAGTGGTATCCTGAAATGCGATAAAAGTCTGTGTTTCAAGGGGTCATAAAAAGAAGAGGATCAAGTGGTTTCTTCGCTTCAGATTCGTGATAGTGCGCGAAAGGGGGCAGTTACCTATCTATCTACTCCTATAGAAAACAAAATGTTAAGGAAGTCCCGGTTCCGAAAGCAACAACAAACTTTTATTTGACTGAGTTCTCGAATGTCATGCCACCGCAACTACTGAGAGCTCTTCCTCCCCGAAGGGCTATTGATCACCAAATTGAGTTGGTTCCAGGTACATGGCCCCGGCTACAGCACCTTACCGGATGGCTCCCGTCGAACTAGAAGAGCTTCGAAAGCAATTAGAGGAATTGCTTGAAGCGGGTGATATCAACCCTCTAAAGCGCCGTATAGGGCACCTTTCCTCTTTCAAAAGAAAGAAGATGGGCCACAAAACCATTATTATAATTTGTAGTGTCAACTACCATTAAAAAAAAATATCGTAGTATCAACTACTATCCCCTACTGCTTCTAGTCACCAAAGTGGGGGGATCTCTTTATCTACTCACCATTAGAAGCTTCATGGGTAATTGATAAGGGTGTCTACCATTCTTTTCGCCAAATACACTACCAGCTACTTCTTCTTCGCTTCCATCCAAATCTTTCATCCTTTTGGTTAAAATAAACATTTCATTACTTTTGTGTCAGAAGGTTGCGAAGCCCCATAATCTCCCCTACAGTTTGTAAGCCGCCCTCTTGTAGCTTCTATCCTAGTGCCACCTTAATTTGATCACAGCCTTTCTACCTAGATTTTTTTGAAACCTTTTGGAATCTATCGTTCCCTTTTGCATCAGTAGAAAATACAATCATTCTTCAAGCTCTACAGATCTTCCGGAATCTGAATTCTGAGTATCCTCACCAATCTCAGATCTAGTCCCTTCCTCTTGTCTTCTTCATCTCGCTGTTCTTTTTGTCCATGTTTTTTTTTTTATAAGCATAGGCATTTCAGGTTATTCACACGTATGGTTCTCCCTAATCTGCATATGGCATTTTCTTCCTTCACGCCGGGGGTCCTTTTCACTAAAATCAGCCATTCACATTTTGAGAATGGCTGAGATTAATATCAGAAAGTGAAATGGCTGACATCAGCTACCAAAAAGTGAACTTGATTTTCTGTGACTAATTTTGTTGTCACGAGCACTAAATCATCTCCCTAGGGGCTCATTTGGTCTGAGCTCTTTGTTTAATTTTTTATTCAACGGCCTTTGTTATTGGCAAGATCTCATCGAATCTGTTGCATTGGCTCATTACAAATTGTAAGTTTTTTTCTCGTTTCATTTCTGTTTCTCACCTCCTGTCTCTCATCCCTTGCAAGATCTTCATAAAACCAGACTGGAAGTTTGTGTGTAACGTGATCAATTTTGAACATCTTCTATTCTGGAGTTGTCTTTAGGGTTTTTCTTTCATAAATATGTTCTTTTGATTATTTGAGAGGGGGTCTGTATTCTTCTGTTTAAGACGAGTCGTGCTAGTGTCTTAGAAGATTGCTGTAAATTCTTCATTCTTTAAGTGGTTCCTGGCTCCCTCTACTTACATATTGTTCCATTTCATTATACAGTCTGATATATGTTGAATCCCGTTGGCTTTGGTTTGCAATAATTACTTGAATATTCAAATGCATGCATGTGTGTGTGCGCGCGCGCTCTAGCAGATACACTATCTGCTCAGTCGGCCAAAAATACAGTGGGGGCCCACATTGTTTGGGTGATGCAAACCATTCATTTGATGGGCCCTGACATAGATAGGGTGTGCCCAAAAAATTAGCTCCATAGGATCATCCCAACTCTTGAATTGTGGAGGTTAAAATGGACGGGTATAAACCTCCACAAATCTGTCCATTTTTAACCTCCACAAATCGATGGGTTAGGATGATCCTATGGGGCTGATTTTTTGGGCACACCCTATCTATGTCAGGGCCTATCAAATGAATGCTTTGGATCATCCAAACAATGTGGGCCCACTGTGTTTTTGGCCGACTAAGCAGACAACATTATCTGCTCGACCGAGCAGAAACATTATTCCCATATATATATATATATATATATATATATATATATATATATATGAGAAAACGGTTCCTGCACATGTGTAGAGAGTTCTCTACACACTAGCTTAAAATACAGTGGGGGCCCACATTGCTTGGGTGATCCAAGCCATCCGTTTTAAAGGCCCTCACATAGATAGGGTGTCTACAAAAAATCAGATCCATAGGATCATCCCAACCCTACGATTTGTGGAGGTAAAATGGATGTCTTTAAACCTTCACAAATTAGTCCATTTTTTGCCTCCACAGTTCGAATGGTTAAGATGATCCTATGGATCTGATTTTTTGTGGACACCCTATCTATGTGAGGGCCTTAAAAATGAATGGTTTGGATCACCCAAATAATGTGGCCCCCACTGTATTTTAAGCTAGTGTGTAGATAACTTATCTACACATGTGTAGGAACCGTTTTCTCTCTCTCTCTCTCTCTCTCTCTCTCTCTCTATATATATATATATATATATATATATATATATATATATATATATAGAGAGAGAGAGAGAGAGAGAGAGAAAAGGGTTCCTAAGGGTGCCCTCATATAGCTTATATGAGGTGGCTCTTTAAAAACATAGGGGCCCCACATTGTTAGGATGATCCGAAGCATTCATTTGAAAGGCCACATCATAGATATGGTGTGTACAAAAAATCAGCTCCATTGGATCATCCTAACACCTCCAAAAGTAGGGGCAAAAATGGATAGACACATTTTGTCCACAAATCTGCCCATTTTTGCCCCCACTTTTGGAGGGGTTAGGATGATCCAATGGAGCTGATTTTTTGTACACACCCTATCTATGATGTGGCCTTTCAAATGAATGCTTCAGATCATCCTAACAATGTGGGGCCCCTATGTTTTTAAAGAGCCACCGCAGCTAAGTTTAGCTGAGGGCACCCGCAGGAACTGCAAGCTCATATATATATATATATATATATATATATATATATATATATATATATATATATATATATATATATATATGGGAATAATGTTTTTTTCTTCTTCATGATTTTTTTCCAAAGGATTCATTTAGCCGACCCCAACTAGTTTGGGACAAAGGCTTTGTTGAGTTGAGTTGAGTATGTGTTTATCTATATACACATGTATATATATTATGTGTGAATTATTTCCGATCAAATTGACTGATGGATTCCATGTTTTGCAGGAACGAATAATGAAGGTGATCCTGTTCATCTTATCTTTACAGTCTCATGTTTGTCGCCCTTTTCTCATTATCTCAACTTCTTCTGCACTGCCTGTATGGGAAGCTGAGTTTTTGCGGTTAGCACCATCTGTCAATGTTGTAGTTTACAATGGGGATAGAGATGCCCGGAAGAGTATTCGCGCACTGGAGTTTTATGAGGAAGGTGGTTGTGTAATGTTTCAAGTACTCTTATCATTCCATGATGCTATTACTGAGGTAGCTTTCCTCTAGATTTTGTTTTGGTATATCGATTTGCTTGGCTTTATTGTTTTCTATATGAGTATGGCTACATGGACAATCACCATTAGGATTGAATCCTAATGGTCCCATATAGGACATGTGCGTGTAATAGGGACCATTATGAAGCCATCTACCTGGCCTTAGTCCCATACTCCCATGACAAATGGACGTCCCATCCTTAAAATTTGAAACTACAAAAATCAGCACTTGAGCCTCTCCTGGTGGAACCATAAAGGAGCCCTTACAGATCAATGTGCTAGAATCATCCACTCAAAGATGGGACCGATGGCAATGAGTTGTACTTGTGTTCGCTGGCTGGATTAACAGACCCGATTACATCCATGTAGTGCATATAGGGAAATGTATCCTAACATAGATTGTCTTTACATCATATTTCTTTCTATATTTGAACACTGAGAGTTTCCCTATTAATGTAGCACTTTCTATTAAATTAAATGATACATGGCAGTTAGTTACAGGTCCTTGTTGACAGTTTAGCCAGTCCAAGGCTATAGATTTTGGCTCTCTCAAAAGTAATGTTGTCTGTGAGGTTTTGAAGGTTTCTATCTGTCACTATCCTTTAACATATTTTTTTGCAGGACATTGAATCTTTAAACTGCCTAGGGTGGGAAGCAATAATCGTTGATGAATGCCACCGCTCAAGAATATCGAAACATTTTGAACAAATCAGACTGTTTACATGTGATTTTAGACTTCTTCTGGTCAATGGTCCAGTAAAGGTATTTATTTCTTCATTTTTGCTTATTTTGATATTCTGTTGCTTTATGTTCTGACTTGTTTGTTAACTTTCTTTGGGATTTTCCAGGATAACATACCTGAGTACATCAACCTGTTGTCCTTACTTGATTCAGGAAAGGAAGGAATTGACTCTGATGGTTTGAAGAATGAATCTAATGATAGCATTGGTACACTTGCCGTGCTGAAGGAGAAATTTGCGCAGTATCTTGCATATGAGCCGAAGTCCGACTCAAAGTTTCTAGAGTATTGGGTTCCTGTCCAGCTTTCCTATGTGCAGCTTGAACAGTATTGTTCTACTTTACTTTCGAATTCCATATCCCTTCGCTCGTGTTCAAAGAATGATCCTGTTGGAGCTCTTCGTGATATTCTTATTTCTACCCGAAAGGTTGGTCCTAACTGGATTTTGTCAGATGAGGATCATAATTGCCATGGTTTTAAATTTCAGACTGAAATTTTGGATTTCCTCCTGTACCAAAATTTAAAACTGAAACCGAAAGTTAAAATTTTTGGCCGAAATTATAAGATTTTCACCAAAACCGAAATTGCCACCAAATTTTCATTTTAGGCTGAGGCCACATATTTGGCAGAGATAAAAAAAGAAGAAGTGCCCGATTAATACGTAAATCGCAATATTTTATAAAATATTTTATTGAAAGAATATACATAGATATCTTTCTATGCTATTTCCAACAAGCTAGCCACTAATAGCCCGCGCACCTTCAGTCAGTCAAGGTAATGGAATGAAGGTGCCCGTGAGCATGGTTTTAAATTTCGACCGAAATCCGAGATTTCGGTGGGGACCGAAACCGAAATTTTCCGAAATTTCATTTTTCGCCCTTTACCAAATTTCGGACCAAAGGACTGAAATTTCGATTAAATGCCATTATTTATTAAAAAAAAAAGTGTTACAAAATTTCGTCGAAATTTCGGTTTTCGGTGGGGCCTGAAACAGTTACCGAAACTGAAATTTTAAACCATGCCTGTGAAGGCACTGAATGGAATGGCTCTAGTGTCTGTAAGCTGCTCTAGGACCAGGGATTCTACTGAAAAAAGGCAATATTTATATGAGGAAACTGTTGGTGAGCTTAACTTGCCCAATCACACATGGTTCCCACATTTTGGGGAGTGATCCAAACCATTCATTTGCAAGGCCTTATCATAGATAGGGGGTGTACCAAAAATCAGCTCCATAGGATCATCCTAACCGGTCCATTTGTGGAGGACAAAAATGGGGCAGATTTGTGTCTGTCCATTTTTGTCCTCCACAAATGGAGGGGTTAGGATGATCCTATGGAGCTGATTTTTGGTACACCCCCCATCTATGTAAGGGACTTTCAAATGAATGCTTTGGATCATCCTAACAAAGTGGGTCCCCATGTGATTGGGCACGCTATATATATATATATATATATATATATATATATATATATATATATATATATATATATATATATATATATATATGAGAAAACGGTTCCTACACATATGTGTAGATAAGTTATCTACACACTAGCTTAAAATACAGTGGGGGCCACATTATTTGGGTGATCCAAACCATTCATTTTTAAGGCCCTCACATAGATAGGGTGTCCACAAAAAATCAGATCCATAGGATCATCCTAACCATTCGAACTGTGGAGGCAAAAAATGGACTAATTTGTGAAGGTTTAAAGACATCCATTTTACCTCTACAAATCGCAGGGTTGGGATGATCCTATGGATCTGATTTTTTGTAGACACCCTATCTATGTGAGGGCCTTTAAAATGGATGGCTTGGATCACCCAAACAATGTAGGCCCCCACTGTATTTTAAGCTAGTGTGTAGAGAACTCTCTACACATATGTGTAGGAACCGTTTTCTATATATATATATATATATATATATATATATATATATATATATATATATATATATATATAAGAATACACAAATATACGATACCAACTCTGGTTGGATCGGTGGAAAGACTGATTCATTTAGTAATATAATAGAAAAGAACTGTCTTTTCTATGTACTTTCCTTGGTTCCATTGCTATATCGTGAGTTGCTCCACATATTGCTTGACGTAAAACAGAGAGTGGATTTGTTTCCGTCTTTTGTTGAATCTTTTCACAGCTCGAATGCATGCTGTTTGCGTTCCGTTTTTTTTCTTTCCCTTACTGTTACATCTAATGTGGTTCATAGTTGAGTCATAATTATTTGAGAAAGTTTGCCACACCTAAAGCTAAAAACTGAAATTCATTGGATTATGTATGGTTCATTTTGCAAAGCAGGGGTAAGGCAGCGTACATCTAGCGCTGCCGCCGCCCCCCCCCCCGACCCCACAATGGCGGGAGCCTCATGCACTGGGCCGTCCTTTTTTCCCTTATTATTGTCTGATTTCTCATACTATGCTGACTGCTGCTAATCTGTCTGTTAGCTGCCCTAGCGTTTGCAATGTTGGCTCATATAATTTTTCTGTGCAGTGTTGTGACCATCTTGCTACTGTGTCTGTTAGTTGCCCTAGGTTTTGCATAATTGACTCATATGATTTTTCTATGCAGTGTTGTGACCATCCCTATCTTGTTGATGAGTCTTTGCAAGGGACACTCACCAAAGGTCTTCCAGAGCATGAGTATTTGGATGTTGGAGTAAACGCTGGTGGCAAGCTACAACTTCTTGATAAGATTCTTCCTGAGATAAAAAAACGAGGACTAAGAGTACTGATCCTTTTTCAGGCATGTTACTTATGATTTTGGGTTGATGTTTTTTTTCTCTATTAAATTTTTTGTTTTAAAAATATGCTTGATTAAGCATTGAGCTTCTAATATAGGATTTGTTGATCTGGTTTCCAATATAGAATTTATTGATTTGGTATATGGATTGGGTTATGCGTTTCGCTCCAAAATCTTCTACTTCCTGCAGTTTTCTTTTATATTGGTTTTGCATTGAGTCCTATAAAAGTGCACCCCTCGTAGTGAATATCACGGTGCTTCTCTAAAAAGAAAGGGCTTTCTTCTTGCTACTACCACAGAGATGAAGGCCTTATTAATCATAGATGGGTACACTACTGTATAATTTGGGTATACATTTGAAAATATAGTAAACGATTAGCTAGTTAGTGAAAGAAATTCTAATAAAAGTTAATAAATGAAAGCAATTCATAAGTTAGCTAATTAATGAAAGCAAATTGAAAAAGCCAATTAATGAAACCATATTCTGGTAAAATCAAACATAAACATCCAAAGGAATCCAAATATTTGAAAATCTATTCGTCAGGAACCTTCTTCAGCCATCTTTTATCGCCAATCCATATATGCTAGATTCTCTGTGATGTCCGTATTTTGAATGTCTGTTAATGTTCGGCTGTGTTTGTGTAATTGTTTTGATCACCTAATTTGCATTTGGGAAAGCAGAGACATAGACAGGCCAGTGACAGATCTATATAGATTGCTTGACCCAAAGTTACCGTAAACACCCCCGGAAGGTGGGAAGCACGTTTCAGAAGCGGGAATCGCCTTGCTTCCTAGAAATTAGGGAAGCACGTATTCGAAATGTGGGAAGCACATTTCCGAAACGTCCTGGAAGCAGGTCTCCTCAATTTGGGAAGCACATTTCTCCAATTTGGGGAGCATGGTCCCCCAATTTGGTGTGTTTTTGTGCTCTCACCTGATACTTTATGATCTCTTGTTTAATTCTTTCTCACAACATCTGAACTTCTAAAGGCAATAAGATCATGCTTGGCAACCATAATTTTTTTTTTTCATGGAATATAAGTTTGCCAAGGAGAAAGGGGCTGAAAGAGTGGGAGGAGAGAATTGGGAGGGCACGAGTGAGGAGATGATGCCAAGTGGCTGAAAAATAGGGAAGTGAAAAACTTTATTGAGTGTTGTTTTGCTTTTCCCTGTTTTTCTGCCACTTCTCACCCCCTTCTCACTTATTCCCTCTCAGTTCTCTCCCTCTTCGATCCTCTTTGCCCTTCTCCCGCCAAAATATTTTATGGAAAACAATTTCATGGCTGCCAAAATATGATCTAATTGTGTTCTTGGATTTGCATGTAGTTTAGGACATGGTTTTAAATTTCGATCGAAATCCAAAATTAAGGGTTTCAGTCGCGACCGAAACCGAAATCGGGTATACCTTAAACGTTACAAAATTTCAGCCGAACCCGAAATTTCGGTCAAAATTTAAGGAATTTCACAGCAAAATCTCTATTTTGTGCATTTTTTAAATATTTTCCCGAAATTTCGGTCGAAATTACGTATGTGATAAAATATTATTTAAACTGATTTTATCGGATATCGGTCGGCATTTTGAAATTTTTGTTTCGGTGAGGACTGAAACGCATTCCGAAACCGAAATTTGAAACCGTGGTTTATGATGGTTGGATTCAAATTGCTTATGTTGGTTGGATACTTGAATACTTGTTTTAAATTTTATAACTTTTCAATTATTTCATGCTTCCCTTTAAGCTTCCCCATTGATTCCTTTCATGCTTACCCGTCGCTTCCCTTTCACACTTCCCCAACCCTTCATGCTTCCCACTTGCTAGCTTCCTGAGAGCCTTTGCTTCCCGCTTCCGCCGCACTAGCAACTATGGCTTGACCTAAAGATCTCTTAAGAAATCTAAAAATGCATGTAGGCCCAATCTACATTAGGAAAGTTGAGATACGGGTGATTATGAGATATATATATATATATATATATATATATATATATATATATATATATATATATATATATATATATATAGACTGCCCTTCTAGAGAATTAAGATACTTGAAGTTATGGTGAACAACTTGAAGATGTGTGAGAGATGAATAAATGAAATGACCCACCAAACTTATTGCATAATTAATGTCCAGCCTTTTTATGGCAAGTTAAGTCAGCTCTTCCACCAGTCTCTTGTATAGTCTTAGATCTTCGGATATTGCACTGGCATGGATTGAGTTGATTTTGTTCAATAGGAGAGTCAATTGGTTTTGCACCAAGCTTACCAATTCCTGTTAGAAGGTTCAGGCATTGGTTTTTTTTTTTTTTTTTTTGAGATAATGTCTACATCCTTCTATCTAGCTACTCTATATTTAAGCATGGTTTTAAATTTCTCCCTAAACGAAACGAAATTACTGAAATATTTCGGTTTTGGGCCGAAACAAAATTTACATGAAATCATTTCTTTGCAAGATTTCACCAAAATATGCGAAATTTGGTTGAAATTTCGTTTTTAGCCATTTTTACAAAATTTCCACCGAAATTTTAGACATTTCGGTCAATTTTTTTTTAAAAACAAAATATTATCATAATTTTTACATGATTTCGGCCGAACCGAAATATTATGGTTTCGGTGGTGGCCGAAACGACATCGAAACCGAAATTTAAAACCGACACCTGATCATCTATATTGAGTAGTAATGTAGTTGTCTCTTCTTTTTACCTTCTGTCTAGAATTAAGTAATCGAAATTATTCCTAAAACAGATACGCAAGACTGTGTTACCAAAATTTTCAATTCGAGCACATGGAGACTGGTTCAGTCTATAAATTACTGTTATGACTCTACAGTCTACACATTTTTCCGTATAATTTTTGAAAGAAAATCCTGGTGTAGAGCCATGTATATTTTCTTTTTTCTTTTTGTAGAGGAATGCATTTTTTTTAACAGCTTTTAAGTGACGAATCCAGCTTTTGTTGGCAGCCATACTCGAAAAAATTGAACTTAGTCATAGGTGGAACTGTCTTGCCAGATGTTTGTGTAAATCCTCTTGCATCTAAGTGGGCTTTGTAATATTCAAATCAGCCAACCATTAGAATTTAGCATGAAGACCAATTTTGCATATGACTACTCACTCCCCTTGTGGTAGAGTTACTAGCTATAATGTATCATTCTTCTTGAGTGTGCATTTCTTCGATCGAAGCCCTTTTTCTTTCAGTATGAGTTAAAAATGTTAAAAATTCATAAATGTTTCTTGGGACCTTCAGAAGACAAAATTGCAACAACACACATTTGATAGTAAGCAAATAAGTATTTATATGAAATGGATTTACTAATAGGATGGAATATACCCGACCTTGTTTTCTTACCGCAATGCGAAGATCAAAATGTTCCAAAAGAATCAAGAGATGCAACAAGTATAGGCTTAGAAGTTACTAACAAAATAGCAAAAAAGTACCAGAAGCGCCCCCCTTTTCGATGCATGGCTCTTTTGCTATTCCTATTAATGAAGGTTGCCCCTCCCTTCCTCACAGACAAAAGTGTGAAGCCGCTTCATTAAACTTCGGTCAGTACTTTACCTGCCTTATTGCTGGGGTGATCTAATAGACAAATGTGAAAAAAAGGGCTTTCACCTGCCTTCCAGATTGACCTTTCCTACTAATCTTTGCATTGATATATTCTTCTGAAGAAGGCAAGGCAATCTGAGATAACTGGTCCTCATGGTCATGGTTTTAAATTTCCTCAAAATTTCCTCGATATGACCGAAATGTTTCCATTTCCATCCCCACCAAACCGAAATCTATACAATTTCCTTTTATGTCATTAGTTCCCTGAAAGTTTGACCGAAATTCCTTAAATTCAATCAAAATTCCCGAAATTTGACCGAAATGGTCGGAACGACAAAAAATGGGAAGATGTAACATCATTGAACTGTATAGCAAAGTAATCGTATCTTATGCATGGGATGTCAGTAATACCTCGTAACTATGTGGTATTGCCCTAGAGTTGGGGTCCTTAGAGGGGAGACTTGTCATTGTTCTTTCTTATGCTTCATTACATTGCACTTCTTTATTGAATTTACTATTCTAGACATGCGCGGCAACGCATGTCATTAGGTGTTAGATGTGATTAAGTCCTTATGGATGGTTTTGTTGCTTATGTGATGATTTATAATTATGTATTTGTGCTTATTCTAGCATTTCCCAAAGTTTCATCATGAAGTTTCTTCATTTGCATATGTTTTGTTTTTAAGATTAAAAATTTAAATCATTTGCATATGTTTCCACACTACCGAAATTTCAACCGAAACGAAAATGTTTCCATTTCCGTGCCGACTGAAACCAGAACTGAGATATAAAACCTTGCTGGCCCTGACCTTCTAGGATTACCTAGAATAATAAACAAGTAGTAGCTTTCCTTTTTGTATATTCTCGTTCTCTTTCTTTGTATTGGTCCTTCTCGGTCTCTTTAATGAAATCTGATCATTTTACCATTAAAAATAAAATAAAATAAACAAGTAGCAGTCTCCAAGGAGAATCTTTACCACTAGTGGCCTATCAGATGACATTAAGATAGTTGTCCTTTCATCGTCTGCATACAAGTGTCCGTCAACACTAGGTAGGTGTGGGCATCAAAGGCAAACAAGGGGCAATTGTCAATATCTTTTTTTTTTACGCTAATATGATAAAAAGTTTGCTTATTTACTATTTTGTAACTTACCTTTCTGTTGGTTCTTTGTATCACAGCGATTTACCCTTAGTTTACCTTTAATTACTTTTGTGTGCTTTGATTGGTATATTTGCATACACCAATGAATTTTTCAGTTTGTTGATTTACTTTTTTCTTCTTTTTTTTTTTTTTTTTTTGCTTTCCTTTCAACTCCTCTGATTTGCCACCTTTTTGGTTAAATTGAAATGCTCTTTCCCACCCTTGTTTTACCTTTAATCACTTTTGAGTGATTTGGTTGTTATATTTGCATACACCAAGGAATTTTTCAGTATTGGTTTTCTTTTTCTTTTTCTTTTTCTTTTTCTTTTTCCTTTTCCTTTTTCTTTCCTATCAAATGCTCTGATCTGCCGCCTTCTTGGGTAAGGGAATGCTCTTTTTCCCCTTACACCTTTCTGCTGCTTGAGTTGTACTAGTGAATACCACTGTGATTCTGTTTTTGCATTTAGTTCCTACTTGTTTTTTCTTGGATTTAGCTCCTACTAGTTGCTTTTGACCATGGCTCTCATTATTTAGGAACAGTGTGCAAAGTACAAACCACTTCAGCCTTGAATTTATTTGTTTGTTTCTTGTAGTTCTGATATTGTACGACATAGTTCCTCATGGGATATAAATGAGTTTCTTTTTAAAATATATTTGGGTAGTTCTGATATTGTTCACCATAGTACCTCATGGGATAAATGACTTTCTTATTAAAATGTTTTTGATGTGGCAGTCGATTGGTGGGTCTGGACGGAATTCTATTGGGGATATTTTAGATGATTTTCTGCGTCAAAGATTCGGTCCTGATTCGTATGAACGAGTTGATAGTGGACTGGTATCAGCAAAGAAGCAAACTGCCTTGAACATGTTTAATAATAGGGAAAAAGGAAGATTTGTGTTTCTGATTGAGAATCGTGCTTGTCTTCCAAGTATTAAACTTTCCGGAGTGGATAGTATTATTATATTTGACAGCGATTGGAACCCATTGAATGATTTAAGAGCCCTCCAAAGGATCAACGTTGATTCACCTTTGGAACACCTAAAAGTCTTCCGTTTATATTCGTCTTGTACTGTGGAAGAAAAGGTTCTGATTTGTGCGAAACAGGAAATGACTCTTGATAGCAATATACAGAATATAAGCTGTAGTATTAGTCATATGTTACTCACTTGGGGTGCATCATATCTATTTAATAAGCTTGACGAGTTCCATGGTCATAATAGCCCAAGCATAGGTTCAAAAATTTCTTATGAGCAGCCACTCTTGAATGATACAGTGTTGGAATTGTTGACTCAACTACCCCGTGAGGTGGAGGCTGATTCCATTAATACAAGCAACTGCTCAGTGATTATGAAGGTTCAAAACAGCGGAGTAGCCTATCCTAGAAATGCTTATTTGCATGGTGAGATGGAGATGCTATTGACAGATGAAGACGTACCTCATGTTTTTTGGACAAAATTACTGGATGGAAGGTTTCCTCGTTGGAGGTATTTGTCTGGGTCGTCTCAGAGGGCTCGAAAGAAAGTTCAATATTTTGGTGACTCAGCAAAGAAACCAGAAGAAGAAAATGATCAAGTTGGAAAGAAGCATAAGAAAGGAGTCAATAACACCGTTGATCCATCCTCTCTCAAAGCTCGGCAAGAAGATAAAGGAAAAGAAGCTACCATGGACGGGAAAGCTAAAATAGCCGACGCTGCTACATTTCCTTACAGTTCTTGTGTCTCATCTCATATTTCCCCAAGTAAAGACCCATTATTTTCCGATACAGTGAAGGAACCAGGTATTATACATGATTGTAGTTTTCTTTGCAGTTTACATTTTTTGGTTCTAAAATCGTTGCTTATTTTTTTGAAACCAAGGTTTTAAATTTCGGTTTCATTTTCGCACATATCCGAAATACCCAAATTTCGGCCGAAATTCGGTAAAAAAAATGTAAATTTCATTAATGTAACGAAATTTCAGCAGAAAGCTTGTAAAAAATTTAAAAAATTGCATTTTTCCGAAATTTGGGATCCTAGACGAAATTTCGGTTTCAGTTGATTTTGGTTTCGGTGTTGACCGAAATTTCGGTATTTCGCCTAAATTTAAAACCATGTTTGAAACCAGAGGCTTCTTTGTTTCTGCAGGAGCATTTGGAATTCTAGATGATAGTGTATCACAACACTTGCCATGTTCAATGGCTGATATTAAAGATCTTACTAATGCTACGGACAATCCTCCCAAGCCGCACAATGTTTCAGGACTACATGCAGTTCACATGGATGAATTCGAGGGAAGAGAAAATATACGTGATGCACAAAAGAGCCTTCATATCTTCTTGAAGCCATTGATATCAACACTGTGTGAAACTCTACAATTTCCAGTATGCGTCTCATAATTCCTTCCTTTTTAAACATCTCTTTTTATTTGAAGTTCTGAATCCACATATATTTTAACCAGTTCTGTTCCTTTGCTGATGTTTACTAATACTGCAAATTTTGTTCTTTTTCCTGAATAACATTGGATGCCATGGTGTACGTTTGGACTTGGTTACCTTTAATGAAAATATAGTTTATCTTGCTACTGTTGTGCTTAAATTTTATGTATTTCTGCAGTTAGATAAGCAACTGGGGTTAAGGCAGATCCCTGAGAATGAAAATCAGAGATTTGAGAAACTGGAAACATGACAAGCAGTAGCTCAAGCATAAATGAACTTTCATTTTTTATTTTTTTTTTAATTTATAGATGTAGGGATGGGTACTCCACAAGATTATAGAATATAGTATTTGTCATAAGTTACTCACTTGGTGGGCTCGAGCGGACAGTGTAATTTGAAGCTGATTTTTCTTGCAACTGTGAGATCACTGATTCACTCCCAGAACCTACCTAAAAAGAAAAAAAGAACCAGTAAATCTACTTGGTGAAATTTCAATAAGAATGAAGGGCCTCCTTTATGTACAAGGAGTTTTTCTTACAATTTTATAGTGAACTAACTTCTGATCAGCAGCATATCCCAAATACCCGATACAACAGTACTGCATATCATAAAACTATTGAGGACTTAGAAAATGGTGGAGGTGAGAAACGTGTGGAAGTGCTTTCTCAATGCCTTTTGAAATTATTAGCGGGACTAAATTTGTAGTTTTCTTTTTCTTTTTAGTGTCTTTGACCCTGTTTATGTTTTTCAATGCCAGTCTTACATATTAGCCAATTTTTTCTTGATATGCATATAGAGATTTTGCAGAAAGCCATTTCACGGCTGGCTTTTGCATAGCAATTCCTCATATTTATTTATTTATAGGGAAATGATAAATGCGCCCCTTTTCATCACTTGGGACACCCAGCTGCTTTGTACGTGGCAATCATGTCACTTCATTCCTTAAATGTGAAGTACATCAGCCCCTTTGCAGTCATAGATACACTGTAGCCGAGTGTCCCAAGTAATGAAAAGGGGCCCATTTATCATTTCCCTATTTAAATTCTTCTAGTCTTTTCAAAATTTTCCCCAAGCTCATCATGCTCTTTTTTTTGAATGGTAACCGGTTCAAGCACGGAGGCTCGCGAATAATTACAAGAAATTCAGGAGCTCAATGGGACCAAATCTTCATGTTAGAAATGGAGTTAGGGTTGGACGAGAGGAAGAAGAAGATGAGTAGAGATATGGAGAGTCTCCACTAGAGAGCTCCTCATGTAAATGATGTATATATAGGCCCAAATAGGGCATCCAATGTACAATGACTACAATACCCTTAATCTACTTGTAATGCCTAATCTACCCTTATACATTATTCAACACTCTTTGTCAAGCTGGTGTGTATATACTAGGGAACTCCAACTTGCTACAAAGAAACTACAACAAACAACTAAAAGTACAACAAAACGACCATACAACAAAAAATACAATAAGCTCATACACACATCTGTCTTGGTATAACACTCCTCAAGCTGGTGTGGTGAATACATAATGAAAAGCGTAATAAAAGGCATGGCCGCCATGAGAGTACAATCGTCGACATCAGCAACCACTAAAAAGGAACAGATCCCCCTGAAGCAGCACCACGGCGAGAGCGATCAGAACATGCCTCCCCTTAAATGAGAGCCCGACGAATAAATCTGCAAAGATCGAACAGATAAATCTGCAAAGATCGAACAGAGACACCTCGGCAGGGAAATAACAACAATCAATCGAGCAAAAAGGGCACACCAAAGGTGCGCACATGAAGGCGAAGCACCACGAGCGGCAACACCAACTAAGCAGCACACCGCCAATAGAAGAAGATAACTAACGATGGGGAAACCATCATAGACAAGGTCGACGGGGAAACTGTCTCGTTGAGAGAAACCAACGATGGGGAAACCATCGTTTGGAGACTAGATCGACGCCATGAACATTGTCACCTGAAGAGAGGTTAATAGAGAAACCGTCGCCTAAAGAGAGCCAACCAACGATGAGGACACCATGGTCTGGAAAGAAGGTCGACGGCATGAATATCGTCACCTGAAGAAAGGTCAACGGGGAAATCGTCGCCTGAAGAAAGCCAACCAACGACATCGTTTGGAAAGATGGTCGACGGCATGAAGATCGTTGCCTGAAGAGAGGTTAATTGGGAAACTGTCGCCTGAAGAGAGCCAACCAACGATGGGGAACCATCATCTGGAAAGAAGGTCGACGGCATGAACATCGTCGCCTGAAGAGATGTCAACAGGGAAATCGTCGCTTGAAGAGAGCCAACCAACGACATCTTCTGGAAAGATGGTCGACGACATGAACATCATTGCCTGAAGAGAGGTCTGAATGATACAAAGAACAAACAATGTGGATGCAAAGGAGTAACTCACGAAGGACTGACAATAAAGATGACATGACATATGAGGAAGAGCAACACGAAGAACAACCCGAACACTCCCCCTCGGGCAAGACTACATGATCCCGGACACAACAACAAGACAAGAGAAAAGGCAACACTCCCTCAAGAAAAGACAACACAAAGAGGACAACATCAAGAAAGAAAAGAGAGAACCCAAAAACTACATGACAACCACAAAGGACTACGTGACAACAAACAAAGAGCTACATGATAACACTCCCCCTCAAGTTGAAAAGAAAAGAAGACTTTCAAGGCACAAAACCTCTTTTAGACATTTTATCAAACACTTGGTGTGCACCTTTGACATCAACATAAAAGACATAGAAGACAATGGGAAGAAATAGATGACTACAAGACATCAACAAGACAACCATAAGGCAACAACAAGACAAGTATACAACACGCTTCATCCATAGAACTACATGAGAACAACAAGACATAACAACATACTCCATCCATGGAACTACGGGCTTCAACACTCCCCCTCAAGTTGAGGCCGAAGGCGTTCAACTTGCAACAAAAAGAACGACTTCAAGGCACCCACGCCTCTCTCGGACATTTCACCAAACACTTGGTGTGTACCTTGAAGAACAACATAAAAGAGGATACTGATGCGAACCGGATTGCAGACAAGTTTTATAGCAAAACTTATTCACATGACTCGCAAAACTCCATTCATGTTACTGCGGGAGAATTATCGGTGCTAGTGACCTTTGGGACCATAAGGGACCATCTACATGTTTTTGCTCTAGTTTTGTTCATACCTTTATAGTGATTTATTAGGTTTTTATAGGCTTTGTCTCTATGGGTGCCAATTGTATTTTTTCTTTATTTTTTCGTTTTAATTTGGGCCCCATTTTCCTGTGTTTCTCCAATGTCCCATGCTACTGTTTTCCTTAACACATGCGGCTAGAAAGGCCTCCGCCTCCCTTGCCATTCATCTCATTGGCTTCATCCTCCTGACTCGAGCTGTTTATTTCCATATTTTATCCAATTGCACATCCTTTTGATGGTTCATCAGACTTACTGTTGCTAATTCCTGGTTTATTTCTGTCTTAGTTTGCATTTGTATAGTAATGACATTTAGAGCATGCAAACTTGTTAGGCATGGGAAAGAAGTCAGAATACCATCACTATTCAATCAACAATTTTTTTATGATAAAACTAACTTTAGGACTGCTGGTAATCATACGCCATTCTATTTTTTGAGAAAACGATCTTGGTCAAAGAGTATTCAAGTTGAATCATTAATTGTCTTCTAAGGGATTCAAATTCAATCGTAGGATTGGATATGTGAATCATAGCACTTTTAAAAGTACAGGTTATCACGCTATTTTGTTTCCTCTGTACCATGAGTACTTTTTTTTTACTGTGAATTGTTTTTAAAAGCAGTGGTTAGCTCTATCTTTTGTTTCCTTCATAAGATGTGTGCCTTAAGTTTTATTGTGAATCGGTTGATTTCTTTCATTCTTTGACATTTTTATCACTCATTCTGGATCTTTCTTTGCCAAAAAGTATGGAGTCTACCAAAAATTACTTGATTTAAAAAAAGAAGAAGAGAGAATTAGTTGACAAATAAGGCTGTCATCCATTTCCAGGTGATGTACTCACCTTGAAATGTTGGTGGCTGATTTAGATGCTTTTGCCTTTTACAGGAGGATGTCAAGCATATGGCTGGAAAGCTTCTGGAATATATAATGAATAATCATCGTGTCAGTAGGGAACCCGAGGCGATATTACAGGCTTTTCAGATTTCTCTGGTTAGATTCTGTCTACTTTTCTGTTTCTTGTTCCATCATCTGCTGCATTATAAACATCTTTGCCGCTTCTAACCACATGCTGATTGACTAGAGAGAAAATGGAATGTCATGCATTGCTTAGGTAAACTAGGTTTGAAATTTTATTGCACATGATCTTATAATAACCTGTTGATAAGAAATTCTTTGAAATGCTCAGTTTTTCAGTTTTTCCAATAATTCAAGAGTGCATGCCCTTTACCAGGTGTTTAATTTGGAAACTGAAAGTACATAGGTTATTGCCATAAAATGAGAAAAAAAATTATAACTGAATGTGCGTATGTTCTTGCCATAAAATAAGACAAGTAAAACATTTTTTATTCTTGGGATTGTGTCCACTTCCAGAAGAAATGGCACTGGTATCTCCTTTGCCAGGGGACCTTGTTTCCAATCTTTTTTCTCCCACTTTTTCTGATTCCCTGTATTGAAATTAGTAATTACCAAGGAAGCAAGATTCTTCCCTGGGAGCCTTCGATTCCCGCTTTCGATTCCCGCTCTGCCAACCTTGAGCAGGATTCTTCCGTGGGAGCCTTCGATTCCCGCTTTCGATTCCCGCTTTGCCAACCTTGAGCAGGATTTTTCCCTGGGAGCCTTCGATTCCCGCTTTCGATTCCCTCTCTGGCAACCTTGGTGGTTGCTCACATTTATTTTTTGAAATAATGTCATTGAAACAAGATAATCAAATCATTTGTATTGCTGGGATCATGTGCAATTCCGGAAGAATCATACAGGCATAATGGTAGGCAGGGAACCTTTTTTTTTTGGGAATGATGGGAATTATATTAATAAATGCCAATGGCCATTCAAAACAAAAATAGAATTAATAGAAAAGAGAAAACAAAGGAACCCCATGACCACGCTAGTCAATACAAGCAGGAAAAGAAAATGGAAAAAAAGAGTATGCACACACACACACATATTAATATTCATACATTAAACCCTCAAGGGGGTAGAAAATCAAAGAACTCTAGGGCTTACCTTGCGGCTCCATCTCTTATTTGAGGGGTAGAAAATCAAAGAACTCTAGGCTTCCCTTGCGGCTCCATCTCTAATTAACATATCCGCCTCAATATTGATCGACCTTCTGACATACTGGAAGGAGATAGATGATCCCGGCACACGCTCCTAGCGTGAATCTCCATGAGATGGTATGACTCCCCTTCGATCATCTTATAACATTAAGGGAGTCACCCTCGAGAATCAGATTGTTGAAGATATTATGCTCTATGGTCCTTGTCGACAACAAATTTCGCGTAATTCACTAACACAAAACTTGGGGACAAATTACAAAGAAATTGTAATTAATAAAAATGGTACAACTTTCTACAATCCTCTGATTAACGATCAAATTGTTGATTACAACTTTGGATTTGGTGAAGACGAGGGCTTTTGCAGCGTAATTCTCGTTCTTCGGTGTTTGAAGATATGTGGGCTTCACTCCGGGCTTCGCGCTTTGTCCGCTGTGAAGATGTATGATTTTACTCCAAGGAAGGGCCTTTGTGGTGGCTTGATCTTCGCGGAGAATTTCTTCAAATACTTGATTGCTCAGTCATGGGTGATTTGGTCCACTAATTCTCTCGTATTTAGCTGCAAGGTACTCGGCTCCGTCTATCTCAAGCCTCCTTTGAATATAACTCTGCTTAAGCAATTGTGATTATACTCGTGACCCTATAAGGAAGCACCAGATCCACCTTCGCTCTCTCCTCTCTCTCAGGAAGACCTGACAATGCATACTGTTTTGTCTCTTTGCAGACATTAACGCAAACGTAGTGCACTCCCCTCATCTCAGGTTGCCTCGATCAACACTGGCTCTCCACTTGGCTACGGACAGCCGCTTGTTTTTTTTTTTTTTTTTTTTTACCACAACTTGCAAAATTTGAACTTCCTACGGACGGTCCCTCGGTTCTATCATGCGCCCTGGTAGCCAAAGGTTTCTGTGCCATTAGACACCTTCCGCCTCATCGCCATCTCTATTTTTCATTTCTTGAGCTCTCAAGCGCACTTGGCCGCTCTCTACTAGAGATCTTCTCTCACCTAAACTACCTCCTCCCATCTCATCCGACCCAATATTTGCTGTGATATTTCTGGCTGCCACCCAATAAACCCTAGCGTCGAAGGCACCTGGGGCTGATACACTCTCGGGGCCAGACAAAGATGCCTTAATCAACATCCTGCCTTTGTCGTAGACGCAACCCACCTTGCATGAGATATTTGTACCAAGGACCTTGTCGACTTTCACCCCGATTCTTTTGAAGTTGTAGCAGGGACCTTGTCGACTTTCTCTGTTTGCCACCCCAGTGGCAGCTCTGTCTGCTTGTCGACTCTCTCTGTTTGCCACCCCAGTGGGCAGTGGCAGCTCTGTCTTCTGTGGCTTCAAAACAATTGTCGCTACATTGTTCAGAGGGGCCTGTTCTACCCATAGTTGCCAGAGTGGGAAGTGATGCGGGAAGCGAGGGGTTTAGAAAAGAGAAAAATGGGAAGCGATAAGTTTTAAAGAAAATACGTAGAAAATGTTTAGGAAGTAACATTAAAAGTCAACATGAAGCATATAATAAGCCTCATTGGAAGCACAAAAGTACATTATAGAGTAGGATTATACTAGGTTAGGAAGGAAAGGCTAATATAGGTAATGATTACAAGTAGTAAATAAGACTTTGTGACTAATTAGAATTACTAGTTTTAGAAATTTACACGTTCACATCTTTTATTCATATTTATCAAATATTAAGATTTTGGGAAAAGTTCCACGTAAATTTCAAGTTTTAAATGCACTTTTAAAAAAATAAGATATCTCAGCATTATCAGAAGGAGAATATATTCTTTTAGGAAGAAATAATCACCTAAATAGGATGCGTAATCTTTGATTAGGAGGAAACGTATGGGAAGCGTCTGGGAAGCGTGCTTCCCTTAAATTTGGGAATCGAGTTTCGGGGAAGTGAGCTTCCCATCTAACTAGGAAGTTTCCAGTAACTATGGTTCTACCCCTGCAGATGGAAGTTCTTCCCTGCAGATTACATTGTCCGGTCTCTCTGCATTCGGTTTGAGTCTGCTTGTTCATGAATATTTTGGTCGAACGAGGATCTAACTTTCGTGCACCTCCAGCATCTAACATGTCTCTTGAAGTTGAGAAAACTGTAATTTGTACACTTCGATTCGCCCAACCTTCTCTCCCTTCTTTCCTGTGGCTGCCTTCTAGAATATTCGGTCTCTTGTGTTGCGTGCCATCTCCCATTCATTTTCCGATCTCGAAATCTTCTCATCTTCTTCCAACACACCTGCTGTGTTCTCTGACCCTCCACGGTCTCTTGCTGCTCATCCCGTTCTTTTCTCAGCCACCATGGTTCTCTTGTACCACTACAATTAATTAACAGTTATGGAAGGAAAACCTAGTTCATGTCTTATTTTCCCACTTTTACTTGTGCCTAGCCTTAAACCAGTAATTACCCACATTTTTTTGAACTAATGTCATTGAAGAAAGAAAGAGTATAGAGATACCTTAAACATAAACACACATAATTACCCACAATTTTTCTTTGAAATAACTTCATTGATGGAAGAAACAATAGAGGAATAATTTAAATATAATACATACCACTCTTAATCTTTTAATCAAGAATTTCACCATTTCTCTTTTAATTCCATTCAAAGTTTTTAGATCACTGGGACTGAAATTAAGAATGCAGGACTTGTGTTTGTATTGTTGGAAAGACTTCTAATGAAATCCAAGCGATTTTGATAATTCCTGAGAGTTCATATTCATTTGAAGCTTGTGGAAAGGTTTGACTTATGTTAAGTGTTGCGTAGAAGTATCATAGTTACTCTATGTACAGCTTTCTGGTCACTATAGAGCTTCGTTTGATTCTTAATTATTTGATACATTTTTGTGGCTATTATCATTGCGGTTTCTTCTCTTTGCAGGAGCCTCATTTGAATTGGTTAATCCTATAATCCTATTATATTTTGGTGTTTAGCTAAAAACATGTCATATTCTTTTGCTTTATCTGCATATGAGCCATTTTAATGTTTCAATGTGTAATTTTCAGTGTTGGGTGGCAGCTTCCCTTATGAAACACAAGGTGGATTGGAAAGAAACACTTCAACTTGCAAAACAACACTTGAGTTTTGAATGCAAGGAGGAGGAGGCCAAGTCTGTTTATTCTATGTTAAGGAAGTTGAAGAAAAGGTTTTCATGCCAAACAGGAACATCGGGGAATGCCACTGGGTCAATTTCTCAGGATGGCCAGTCATCTGCCCCAAGAAACAAAGATGTTGCAAGCCATCTATTGCTTGAAAGGACTGTGGGACCCACAGGATCTGAACAGCAAGGACTGAAAGGAGGGACAAGGGAGACTTCCCCCCGTCATAATTCCTCAGAACAACGAGTTTTGGTTGAGCCGGAACCTGATCGTGAAGAAATTAATGGTATGGCCCACATGCAGCATACAACTGTGCAACCCCCGTCTCACCTTTTTGATGGAAGTGGTCCCCAGAATAACGAATTTATTAGCCATTGTTCCAGACGACTTGAGAGAGTTTGTGCTAAAAGGACAAAAAAGTTGCTTTTGCGACAACAAGAGGAGGCCAGAGAATTCCATAAATATAGAGAGAAGACGATAGCGAAGCTGAAGGAAGCACACAGGTTGGAGTCAAATCTCATTCGGAGTACGCATATTAATCTTTTGGATAGGTTAGAAAAGCTGAAGCAGCTAGATGAGAACTTTGAATGTAAATTGAATGAACTCTATCGGCATTTGGAGAATTCTCAGAGAAAACTTATGGCTATCCAGCTTGACGTGAGGAATAAAGAAAAACGGTTAGGAGCACGGTGGATGGAAGAAGCAAAACGTGGGAGACTGGTTGACAGATTTCGTAAGTACCTTTTTCGTGAATCAACTTTACCTGGTGGAACACCAGCTGAAGTTCCAGGTGGGGTCCTGAATGACGCGGTTGTGGACCCGCCCATGAGAAATAGTAGAATGGTTGTAGTTAGCAATGAGAATGACGGGATGGACAATGCGGCCTTGGAAGGAGCAACAATTGCCGGAAACAATTGGCACAGTTGGGAAGAGAATTCCCATGGTCCAGACTACATGGGTAATGGACAGAATGATTCTGATTCACCTCATCAGGTACATATTTTCAGTTTCATTTGCAAATTGTGGCTGTCTATTTGCTATAGACAGGAAACTCAGTTACTATATCTGCTAAATGGTTATTTCTATGTGTCTACCCCAATATATTGACCATTGTTTTAAATTTCAGCTGAAATGACCAAACTTTGAAAAAAAAAGTCAGTTTCAGTTAGGACCAAAGCCGAAACCGAAATTTAAATCCATGATCTTGACTTTAGCTTGATGAAAGACATGGGTCTGAGTTGTTCTTCAACTGTCATGTACTAGGGTATTACTTTCGGAGAATTTGATAGGGTCCTGCTAATTCCTTCCTTTTGTTATGATTTCCCTTCAAAAAAATTCTCTACCTGATATGGCAGTATGACCATGGCCTGTCTCCCTAATACTTCTTGTCTTGAGAAACAGAAAAGAAATTTATTAAGAAGAGTACCAATCATTGAAATAGCAGAAATCGCCCCACACCCAGAAAACCTTCATCTACATCCTCTCTAGCTAAAGAATCAGCCAACTCATCCAACTCCCTCGTGACACTTCAAAAGGAAACATTTGTAAGTGTATATTAATCCAGGATTTTGTCAACAATGTGAGGGAATCTTGCCCGAACACCACTAAGAGGCCAACCAATTACATTAGATGAGTTTCCCCCAACCCATAAATTCTGCCAAGCTCCCTAAGGAAGATACAGAGGCCATAATAAGTGTCGTATCTTTTCCTTCATTCGAATTCATTCTGTCTGACTGATTGGAGAAGGCAATCAAGGCATCAGCTTCACCATTTCTACATGCACGCTCTACCATAAACGAGCTAGAATTCTTTCAGGACTAAAACAGAAACTTTCTGCAGAAACCTAACCCAAAATTCCTCTAAATATATAACATTCTATCCTAAATTGTTTCTAATTATTAACCATTCCTTTTTCAACCTTTCCAGTTCAACTTACCCAATTCAAGATAGAAATCTAGAGTCTAGAAACAATCATATTTCCTCCCAATAATTGACTTTCTAAACCCAAACCAAAATATTCTGAAAATTCAAATTAAATCACAGAAAATATTTAAATTAACTCTTCATATTTCGCTCTTCTCCAATTTTTGGTTTTGAAGAACCTATGGATTTGCGTCATCAATTTCCTCCTAGTTGGAGAAAATCCGAGTTTGACAAATTGATAAATTAACTAGATTCTCTTCACGTTTTGAACAAAAATATGTCACTAATATTTTCACTAATTTTCCATGACAGCGCATCATCTTTTTTATGGAAGTTTATAAGATCATTATAAACACTATATTATTGAAATTGAATGTAACCCCAATATTAATAATTAGTCTGTCAACTCGTCCTCTTATGAATTCAACAGTGTCTTTATCATGAAGCCCAAACTTCCTTATCAGTGGGGAAGGAGACGTATAAACATTTTCCACCGGATCAACTGAAAAAGGCAGACAGACTATCTTTTAACTTCTAAGCATCCATCCCCCCTCCTCTCTCTCTCTCTCTCTCTCTCTCTCTCTCTCTCTCTCTCTCTCTCAAAAGTCTTTCATAAATGATCACTAACCTGTTAAAGGGTTGGAAAAGCTTTCCAAAATTGAACAAAACCACACCACTAGTCCTACAAGAACCTAGTACCATCCTACATCCCACAAACTAATTCCTAGAAAAAAGTCAATTTTGACTTTGCAAAAGGACCTAGATGCTCCTGAGCCACCTCCACCTACCCTCTTCCCCAATGGACGTCTTTTTATTTGCTCAACCTCCATTGCCACTCACCAAGAAGAGCTTTTTATTTCCAGCTCTATGGTTCTACTTAACCTTCTGCCACATCAAAGGATGATTAAGCCTCTCCCTGTTCTTCTTACCTTCCCAACTGTGTTGCATGCATTCGTTGCCCCCCATGCCGAATCTGTGTCGACACGTTTCAACATGCGTATCGGACATGGATTCGCGTGGGATACATCTGTATTCTTGTCCTAGTCTTTTCCAACACGAATCTTTTTCTTCAGGCGAATCCGACACATCGTTGTCTCTTTTTAAAATACGAATCCTGTATATTTTCCTTTTAAAAGAATTTTCTTCTTTAACTTTTTTATAAAAGCACATCTCGTCCTTTCTTAATAAAAACCCTAGCTCCTCGATCCTTTACTCTCAAACATCGATCCCCTTCTTCTTCGACTCTTAATAAAAAACCTAACGTCTCGACCCTCCACTCTAAATTTTTTCATCAATATATACATATTATATGTATGTATATAATATATAATATATTAGGAAATGGTTTCTGAGCACATGTGTGTGTGTGAGAAAATGGTTTCTGCACTCGAGCGTAGATAAGCTTATCTGCGCTCGAGCACAGAAACAAGGGTGGGGCCACATTTTTTATAGGATCCAAAGCATTCATTTGATGGGCCCTTTCATGGATAGGGTGTCCACCAAAAATCAGCTCTATTGGATCACCTTAGGGTGTCCATTTGTAGGGCCAAAAATTGACAGATTTGTGGACAAACAGTATCTGTCCATTTTTTGCCCCACAAATGGACACCCAATGGTGGTCCAATGGAGCTGATTTTTGGTAAGCCCCCATCCATGATGGGGTCTTCCAAATGAATGGTTTGGATCACCCCCCCCCCAAAAAAAAAAAATCCAGAAACCATTCTCTCTCTCTCTCTCTCTCTCTCTCTCTCTCTCTCTCTCTCTCTCTCTCTATATATATATATATATATATAGCAGAAGAGAAAAGGAGAGAAATATTTGAATTTCTCTCAGAATTCTATGAGAATTACACATCACTTTTTTTAACAAAGGCACCCATTCAACCCACATATTTTCAATCCTACGCCCTCCTTTATGCTTTTTAACAAAGGCACCCATGAAAGCCACATAATTTCAATCCTACCCCCCTCCTTTATGCTTTTTTAATTATGGAAACCTCTATAGATTGGAGGGCTAGGATCAGCTTATGTAAATGATTTTATGGGCACAACCTATTGATGTTGTGTTACATCACATGGACGGTTTCGATCAACCTATGATGTGGTCCGTACAGTTCTTTGTCGGCCCGTGCATCGCAGGGGTTTTTTTACTAGTATATATATATAGAGAGAGAGAGAGAGAGAGAGAGAGAGAGAGAAATGATTGTGCGGTCGACCGCACCAAGCTTAGGTGCGGTCGAGGGCCCCAAACTCATGTGGGCCCACTTTGTTAGGATGACCCAAAGCATTCATTTGAAAGGCCCTTACATAGATGGGGTATGTACAAAAAATCAGTTCCTTAGGATCATCCTAACCCATCCATTTGTGGAGGTCAAAATGGACAGACACCGTTTGCCACAAATCTGCCCATTTTTGCCCTCCATTGTTGGAGGGGTTAGGATGATCTAATGGACCTGATTTTTTGTAGACACCCTATCTATGATGGGGCCTTGCAAATGAATGGTTTTGATCAGCACAAAAAAATGTGGGACCCATGTGTTTGGACCCTCGACCGCACAAATCTTATTCCTCATATATATATATATATATATATATATATATGTGTGTGTGTTTGTTCTTTTTAAAATTTTCTTCTTTTAATTTTACTGAATAAAAATCACCGAATCCAAGAATCCTACTTTTGGGGGTTTACGAAATCCCACACCTCGAATCCATTCCGGGATCTGACACGCGAATCCAAATCCATGCAGCATAGATTCCCAAAGAGTTGGAATAGTCCTGTCACTGCTCTCTGGATCTTGAACAGAGATATAAAAAGCACCAACAAGTTACATCCTTCCACTAGAAGATTTATATTTAAACTTCCAAAGTAGATTTCTTTTCTCCATTTGATCTGAAGATGGCATTCCAAAGGGGTTTTGGCAGAATACCCAACCCCAAAGTTAATCTTTTTCTACGTGAATGGTAAATAAATTAATTAACCCTAAAGTTAATCCTAAGTAAGAGATCGGTAAATATTCTACTTCAACCCAGCACACTGAGCAAACTTCATCTTCTCCGCTGCAGATTCACCTATCTTATTCAAGTCAATTCTAATGTTGAACCATCTAAGGATAACCCTTAGATGGTCAATAGCCTGACTGGTTTACAGTCATAAAAAAATATGACTATAAAAAATATGACTATCATCTGCAAAATGCTCAATAGCCTGACTGGTTTACGGTCACTTTGGTATTTCTTTCTTGGGGATTTTATTAATGGCTGCAGTCCGCTCAAGCATCAGTCTGTAAAACCTGTTAAGTAGTCATATCCATGGATTTAAATTTCGGTTTTGGTTTCGGTTTCAGACATAGCTGAAACCGAAATTTCAGCTGAAATGCCGAAATTTTGGCCGAAATTTGTAAAAAAAAAGTCAATTCCATTATTGTAACGAAATTACCAAAATTTCGGCTGAAATTTTGGAAAACAAATTAAAAAAACACATTTTCCCAAAATTTAGGCCGAAATTTCCGAAATTCGGGAATCTGGCCGAAATTTCGTATTTCGGTGATTTCAGTTTCGGTCCCAACTGAAATCCGAAATTTCGGTATTTTGGCCGAGATTCAAAACCATGGTCATATCTAATGACTTGAAATGTGATTTGTTCATATTGTTAAAGATAGTTGTGTACAAACACACTCTTTAATGTTTATAGATAGAGACTAGGCAGAGAACTTGTTAATTGCAAATTCTTATCAATTTCATACATGCCAGGTACCCTCAATCAATTGTAATCCACCACTTATTTCTGCTGAAGCCAGAAGTGAACATGTGCCGAGTTATGAAGGGCAGAGTTCCCAACAGATGGAGGTTCCTATACTTCTGCCCGCTGATGCCACATCAGCGCAAAATGAGCTATGCAATGGTATTCACAGTTCGGGCGTACCCTCCGTTGAACATTTTCAACCAGGTGCATCTATAGTTATGGGAAGTGAACATGAGCAAAGTAGCACAAACCCTAATTCTATCCAACAAACTGTAGTTGCAACACAACAGCCAGTTGAGACCCTAGTTTCACAAGTAGAGCAATCAAATCATTCAGTTATTCCTTCACAAGTAGGGCAATCAAATTGTAATCCACCACTTATGTCTGCTGAAGCCAGAAGTGAACATGTGCCGAGTTATGAAGGGCAGAGTTCCCAACAGATGGAGGTTCCTATACTTCTTCCCGCTGATGCCACATCAGCGCAAAATGAGCTATGCAATGGTATTCACAGTTCGGGCGTACCCTCCGTCGAACATTTTCAACCAGATGCATCTATAGTTATGGGAAGTGAACATGAGCAAACTAGCACAAACCTTAATTCTATCCAACAAACTGTAGTTGCAACACAACAACCAGTTGAGACCCTAATTTCACAAGTAGAGCAATCAAATCATTCAGCTATTCCTTCACAAGTGGGGCAATCAAATCATTTTTCCTCCCAACTTATCATGCAGCCACAGCTGCCTCTGTATACCGACATGTCTGTGGAAGTAACACCCATTGAAGATCCAGGAAACACAGGAATTTTACCAGAACTCTCTAGTCGTGCTCCACAATATCCCATGACAGCCCCCCGGCCCCCGCAGTTCAAACTAGATCCACTCCAATATGAAATGGCAAAAATACATAGAGAAAAGGAGCTAACCGTCAAAATGCATGAGGACGAGGTTCGTATTTGAGACCTCTTAACTTATTAAATGCTGTTGTGTTGCTGTTATATTTCTTGGAGTGCTGCTAGCAAAACGGGATCCTTTGTTGAAAAAAAATGGGCATCGACCATTGGAGCCACGTCCACTAAAAGACAAAGGACGGAAGCTCAAATCCCCATAAAGCAATAAATAAATCTTGAAAAGGATCAAATCATCGTTCATATCACTCACATTTTTAGTTTCCACACGGGATCCCGTTTTCTAAGTGTTCTCCAGTTGGGAGATATTTTATTTGTTTCAATTTCATGTTCAATGAGCAGAAAATTCGTCTCAAGTCGGAATGTGAGAGAGAAATCGAAGAAGTGCATCGGAAGTACAATGGTTTGATTCAGGATGCAGAGTCGAGGTTCGTACAGAGGCAGAAAATTCTTGAAACAAACCTCAACAAGGCTTGTCTGAATCGGATATTAGCAGAGGCCTTCAAGTATAAATTCACCGACCCTAGACCAGCAGCGAGGAAAGGTACAGTCTCCTAAAGGCCATTTATGATTTTTTTCATTTCTTTTGTTCCTGTTTCGCATCCATTTTGCATTGGCATATGATAAGAGGTAGAGGTAGTCATGGAATTGTTCCCCTTTCTCCCTATTTGGTACACAATAAAAATTAAAAAACCAAGCACAGATAAATGTATGTTCATTGACACTATATATACATGCATGCTCATACATATTTCTATACATGTCTTAATTTTTGCTTTCTTCCACTAGTTCTTGGCACAACACCAATGTTTACCGATTTACAGGGGTCGAAGGGTTCTCATTCCTTCGTAATTTGTTTAAATTCCAAAATATGCCTTTTTCATTTCATTATTTTCATCAGTGTTGGCGAGAAGAGAGCTCGTAATTTCTACTGCAAAGTTTCATTTACCATTATTCTTCTTTCAGGGCTGCCTTCTACTTCTGTGCATCATTCTCAGCAGCCCTTGCCACAGGCCTTTCCGCAAACTGTACATAGGCCTGCCCGTGCGCCTGCCCCCGTCACAGCCCCTACCCAACTTGTTGAGGCCGTTCACCACTCCTCTGCACTGTTCTCATGCAACTATCCTACACCCCAGTTTAACCCAACAATCCCTCCCCACATAAACCTCCAAGTTAGTGCCGAACAACGGGCCCCAGCCCCACACCTCCAGCCCTTCAGGACTATGGCATCCACCTCAGCCCCCAGTCACCCGCCCCCACCAGTCGTAATGCAGAGTCAGCAATCTGTCACTAACAATTCTTCTAAGTCAACTCCGTTGGGAGGTGTTAGTGGGACCAATTCACAACCCAGTTCATGTGCATTGCCACTTTCTCCCTCTTCCTCTCTATCTACTCAAGAACTACTTATGGACATCGAAAGCCACGTTGAGCCATACCGATCGACTCTGGGCTCAATTTTTGACACAAGGGTTCCCTCCGCTCTAGTGCCAGAAGGTAACCCTAGGGTTCCTCCTGTTTCAAATATTGCTCGTGTTCCTGCAGAGGTGGAAGTTGTTTGCTTATCGGACGAGGACAACTGATCAGTTTTGACTGGCATCTCTTATCAAGAGGTGCAGCTTACCGGTTATTATTCCTTTAGTCGCCTCTAATAACAAAGTGCAATATGTTACATATATAATTCTTTCTCTTTAATGGGCAATGAGGCCAGAGATTTTATCTCATGGATTGTCAAAGTTCAGGAAAAGCTACTTTTGGAACTTGCCAAAATGAAGCCTGGGACGGGTTGATTGGGATTTTGCTTTGTGGAATGACCTTCCAATAGTTTGACAGCAACTTATTTCACTCAGAAGACCAGAATCACAGAATTGCGGTGTATATTCATATTTTCCTACTCTTCTGTTAGGTCTTTTTGGGGTCTTGTTAGCTCATTTGTGTTTTATCAGAAAATTACATTTCAATGTATTGAATCTTTTTGGGGTCTTTTCTGTTGCACTATGATCTGAAAATATTTGCAGCCAAACAAGTAAATTAAAGAATGAAGAGAAATTCGGCAAGGGAAAAGTGTCAGTTTCTTCAAGGAGAGCTGGTACTTGCGTTCCCTTCTTTCATTAGTATGTATTCTAATTAGGGAAATGTTATCCGCACTACCGTATTTTGATGAGGACGCTCCTCACTTAATTAAAAGTACGGTATGGCTCGCACCATAGGATGATCCAAACCGTCCATTAGATGGGCCACAGCCTAAATAGGTTGTGCCCCAAAAAGCATTTCCATAGGTTAATCCTAACCCTCCGATCATAATGTTAGAGGGTTGATCCTAACCCTCTATAGAAAGAAGTGTTAGGATCAACCTATGGAAATGATTTTTGGGGCACAACCTATTTAGGCTGTGGCCCATCTAATGGAAGGTTTGGATCATCCTATGGTGAGGGCCATACAGTACTTTTAATTAAGTGAGGAGTGCCCTCATCAAAATAGTGTGGATAACATTTCCCTCTAATTAATTTGACTCATCATATGTGACAGTTATGAGCCACACGATTGTAAAATATTCCCAAGACAATGTGCTTATTTGAACACTGTTCGAATTAAAAACTAGTGCACTATTCGAACGTTCCAATTGGTAGACTATTAAGGGCATATCAGTGTGTTATTCGAGCGTTTGGACAATAGTTAGCAAGCGATTCGACTAATTAACCCTCAAGTTGATAAACTGTCGGGATCGAATCATAAAAGCAGGAGTGAAGAAGAATTTGACGAGGAAAATCTAAACATAATCAGTCAACTAGTACTTTTTGTTCCTAGGAGTAGTTTGTAACTTGGTCTTCTCCACTCTGAAATTTCTCTGTTTGATGGCGTACTTCAAAACATCAATGGGCATTGCTATTTTGACTGTATCTTCTTGCAATGTTCTTTGGTAGTTTCTCTCTTCACTTGATATCATTGAAAATTCAAGGTGACTCGTGTTCCCGTGGGCAGATATCTTTATTAAATCCCATTTTCCCTCGAGGATAGTTAACCCAGTTTGGGTAATTTTTGAAACGTCTCTGAACTATTCATGAGAAGTTTTGCTCATGGAAAAAAAAAAACACTATAAATCGAAACATTTAAATAAAAAACTCATGACATTTGTGTGTTTTAAACATAATAAACAAAATTAGGTTTCTTCCTGATGTTACAGTAACTTCTGTGATTCTCATACACTTAGGGGGCGTTTGAAGATTTTGGAATTTTGGATTTCCTCAAAATTCTAGATGGGATACGAGAGAAGGAGACCGTCTCACCCTTCTTTCTATCGAGCAAGAGAATACGGGATCCTTCCTTGTTTAAGTTTTAGAAGATTTTGGAGTTTTGGATTTCCTCAAAATTCTAGATGGGATACGAGAGAAGGAGACCGTCTCACCCTTCTTTCTATCGAGCAAGAGAATACGGGATCCTTCCTTGTTTAAGTTTTAGAAATCTCGGGATGGAGAGAGAGGGGAGGGGATTTCTAAAACCTGGATTTCTTACTTAAAATCCAGAAAAATGGATTGTAAAATGCAGAATTTGACACTGCTTTCAAACTAAAACCTGATTCTAAAATCCATATAGGACTTGCAGATGATGTTTGTCCGGTGATTCATGCCACTATTGATGCAATAAATTGTGTGTGGTTGTAAGTCACTTTTGATAGCTCTGAAGTTGGGGTCAGTACTGTAGTAGTAATCTAAAAGAAGCATGGTATAGGAAGATAACAAACAAGAACATATTGTGAAAAAGTCTCTATATACATATTACATTTTACCTTGCACCAAAAAATCTAAAAAAAATAAGATAGAACAAATACAGACATACAGATCCTTAAAGAGTACCAATTCTCCCGGCATAGTTGCCGAAACTCCGTCCAAATAGAAATACGTGAACATAGAAGGAAAAATAGAAATAGAAACAACAATAGAGAGTGCAAGAAATATTTGAAACCAGTTCCTAACATATGGGTAGAGGAGCACCATTCCAGTCTTTCAGGCACTCCAACAAGGGATCAATCATCTTCCCTTCACTGATAGCTGTAAACACTTTGTCGAATTCCTCCCCCGGCGATCGGACTTTCTCGCCTGTCAAAAATCCGGAATTCAGCTCTTCCCTCACAAACTTATACAGAGGATAGGATCTACACTCCTTGATCCTATTAGGAATTGCCAAACTCTCACTCTCATAAGCAATTCTTACACTTTCGACTTCTTTCGGCAAATGGGTCTTTAGTTCTTCCTCAAAAGCACTAATCTTTTGGAAGATTGATGTGTTTGAATCCTTCTCCTTCTCGCCATTGATCAAAGCATGTTCTACTAAAACATGCCTTAATTTCGTCATTAGAGGGTATGTTGAGCTGCACGGATCATCAGCGTAGGCAAATACGTGTTCCCGATCAACAATCTTGATCAAATCCTTCTCGCAAAACCTCGATGGGTGGAGTTCCCCATTTGCACCTATGGTTAGAACTCTTTTCGCCACTTGACTTACAGTGTTCTTGACAGAATTTTTCAAATTCTCCTCTAGATACCTCAAATCAATTGCTTGGCAAAGCCCAACCAAGTAAGTAGATGACATTAATTTCCAAATCTCAACTGCTTCAGCTGTTTTCCTTGAAGAGATCAAACCCAATGAATTCACATCTTGATTGTGTTGCTCTGCACTTTGTACATGATTAGTCACCGGATTCGCGAGGAATTGGAGCTCCGAACAATAGGCGGCCATGGCAATCTCAGCCCCCTTAAACCCATAATCCAAACTCGGATTTCGTCCGCCCGAAAGATTAGATGGCAACCCATTATTGTAAAAATCATTGACAAGCTCGGAGAATTGTGCGAACATGAGCTTCCCTATAGCCGCGATTGCCAATCGGGTATTATCCATCGAAACTCCGATCGGGGTTCCTTGGAAATTCCCCCCGTGGAGCGCCTTGTTCCTCGAAACATCGATCAATGGGTTGTCATTGACGGAATTTATTTCTCGTTCAATCGATCGGGTCGAGGACCGGATCACTTCTATCTGGGGCCCAAGCCATTGTGGGGAAGTACGCAATGCGTACCGATCTTGTTTGGGCTTTTGGAGGGGATCAAGCTCATGGAGCTTTTGAGCCATCTTCATATAAGAACTCCCATCCAAAATGTGTTCCATAATGGCCGCGGCCTCAATTTGGCCTGGATGGTGCTTCAATTTGTGGGTGAGATGGTCAGTGAACTCCGGCTTCCCTTGCATTACCTGTTGAAGTATAAATGATTAAATAACACTAACTCTAACTACGTAAGCTTTTGGAGTAATTGGTTGTTTTCACATTACCTCGCAAAAGAGGGCCGACATGACTTCTGAGAGAATCACAAGTACATTTGTCTTGAACAACACTAGAGACGCTAAACCGGACCCTACTGCAGTCCCATTTACGAGTGCAAGCCCCTCCTTGGGCTGCAATTCAAAGAACCCGTTGGCGATTCCGGCAAGCCGGAATGCCTCTCCGGCATCAACCGGTTTCCCATCAGATGTAACGGCCTTGGAATTTTGGCGACCGGTGAGGATCCCGGCAATGTAGGATAAAGGGACGAGATCGCCCGATGCCGTGATCGTTCCCCTGAGGGGTAAACATGGGGTGATCTTGTGGTTGAGGAGACTTGTGATTGCCTCCATGATCTCAAATCGGATCCCAGAGTAACCTTGTAGTAGTGTGTTGATTCTGACCAGCATGGCAGCTCTGGTAGCCGAGGTCGGCAATGTGTTGCCGGATTCTGAGCCGGACCCAAAGATTCCGGCATTGAGGAATCTGTTGTCAAACGGATTATTCCATTGCACTAACTGAATTAGAATCCAATAATAACAATGGCAATCATAATAATAATAAAAGAGGAAAAGACAAATCTATCCCATATGGGACACGCAATTGCTACTACATTCTTTATTCTCAACCCATAAATGCCCACCAGAGTTTAATTATATTTTTTTTCTTGCACCCTACTTTTTTATACTGGCACCCTCTCTTGTTTGAGAGATTATATAAAGTGGAAAAGGCAGGTGTAGCAGCATATAGCCCACATGAATTGATGAAGTAAACCCATCGATTTGTGGAGCTTTGGGCTATACACATGCTGCTTGGATTGTTGGCCATAGCCACATGCATTGTTCTGTGGCCAAGAAAACAATAGCATTGTTCAAGTAAATAATATTATAACTCTAGACTAGAACACCCACCACGACTCCAACTATCATGTATCATCCATGTGCAACCCATGATAGATCTCACCCAACAAATATCACAGTTTCATAAATGATGGGCTTTTGGATACATGAATTTTACTATCCAGGATGGTAAAATCCTGGATTTTTTACCAGCTAAAACCTGAATTTCACAAGGATTTTGCTCTGTGGCCGTAAATAAATGGTCTGGATCATTGCGCAGATGGGCCCCACTTCGGATCATATTTTTCTTGCTCACCAGTCACCATTCTCAACTTCAAAGATATGACAAAATTATCCTCAGAAAGGATTCGTTCAACCACATGTAATGAATGTCCACCAATAAAAATCAATACGATATAAATACATGTGGGCCGCTACTGCTAGTAGCCTATATCTACCTAAACTGAAAAGCAAGAAAAGAAAGATCATGTTTCTCAGTCTCTGATAAGGTCAAATCTCGTTATATCATATCAATAGATTTCATATTTCTACCTCTTATGATAGATTCTTATGTACTAGGAAAATGATATTTTCACCCCCCTTTAATTTTATTTTTTTCTTTCTAAAACTGAAATTTTTCCAGTTTTCCATTTTCTCCTATCCCAATGAAAAAGACAAACAAAAAAGGCGGAAATAACAGTTCCAGAGACACAGACATTTTAAAACTAACTCTAAATATGGGGATTTGCTAGGCAATTTCGCCCAAACTATACTGGTTGATTTTTTTGGGAGGATTTTGGCTTATTCATTCTAGTAATATCCGACTACGTGTACACGGCAAAAAAAATGATACAAAATTTTCTAATTAATTTTTGTGTAAAAAAAATAAAAGTATGCACAACACAGCCAAAAAAAAGTATATGATACAAAAAAAATATTATTTAAAAATTTGTAGAAAAAAAAAGTAAAAAAGTAGCTAAAAATAAATCAAAAAAATATCATATACTTTTTCTAAAAATATATGCTTTTTATATTTTCTAAAAACATTTCTAATGCTTTTTAACAAAGGAATGAGTAGGATTGAAACTACGTGGCTTTAATGGGTGCCTTTATTAAAAAACATAAAGGAGGAGGTAGTATTGAAAATATGAGCGTTGAATGGGTGCCTTGTTAAAAAGCATAAAGATGATATTTTCACTCCCTTGCATTACGTGCACACACACCCTCCCCCTTATAACGTGATTTGACGTCAAAAAGAGTTAAAGCTGCCCACTTTTCACGTCAAATCACATTATAAGGGTAGGTGCAACTTGGGTCGGGTCGGGTCGAGCTTTTGCTAAAAATTGAATACAAATCAACCCGAATCCGACCCGATTTTATGGTAAAAGCTTAACCCGAATTCCCAAATATTGACCCCAGTTGCAACCCTAGGCGTGAGCGTAATGCAGGGGGCTGAAAATATCGTCGCCCTTAAATATATGATTAGAGAAGATTTTACCTAATAAGCTCCTTCTGAAGGGCTCCTCCTTGCTTTGTTCTTCTATGTGAAGTTGCACCAAACCCTGTAGTGACCCCATAGCTATCTGTGCCCTTGTTCATGCTCTCCATCACCCATTCGCTACTCGCCTGGACTCCACTCCTCGCAGACTCTGATAACTCCACTCTAATGTCAGATTGGTGGGCCACGGCCGCCACTTGTGAGATCGTCAACGTGGCACCTCCCAATTTCACCACAGGCTTCCTAAACTCTCCCACCATTCTCTTCACCTCCTCCAAATGACTCCCCTTCATTGACTCAGCTGCTATTCCCCAATTCAATGGGTCTTTGATACACAAACTCTCGATCGAATCGTGACCGTTGCCATTCTCATGGATTTGATCAAATTCCATGTTTGACATGAAATACCCAGAAAAAAAATTTTCGAATTATGAAGCAAGGGAAAGAAATTAAGATGACCCAGATGAAGAAAAACTAAGTTTGTCAGACTAGCTACGATCTTGACCGTTGATCTTCGTGATCTTGCGAGATGCACCGGTATCCGAACCAGTACAAGAGTTCAACAGGCAAAAGATAGACTCAATTTTGAGTAATGAGAGAAAACTTAGAAAGGAAAAGAGGAGGTGTTTTTGAAATTAGTGGGGAGGGATTTTGGGAGCGGAAATTTCAGAATTGAATATGGAATTTCCTGAGTTGGGTTCACCTGCTTTTGAGACTTTAAATAGATAATGGTTCACCAAACAATAGGCAACCGGGTTAGTTGAAAAGTGTATATGACCGTCCGATTTGTATGGCATCAAACGGTCAAATTATTGACACGTGGCTTCATGAAGCATGAGAGAAGCATGAGGTCGCCACGCGGATTTTTACTCGTCAAAGATAGAGAGGTGGTTGGTGGAATACCACCTCACTTTTCGTCACCTCCATTTTCAATGCGTCTTTCAAAGAAGACTCAAATGACGAAAAATTTCCCATAACAATGGGAAATGACAGAAATAGCCTCCTTTTGCAAAGATGTGTAAAGACCAGAATACTCTTACCTCCTCGAGCGGTTGAATCATCTATTCTGAATGGGACCCAAGGATTTTACTAGGAATTGTACCACATTATTGTTGGAATAGTTCAACAATCTAAATAATATGTATGAAGGAGTTAAGTGAAGAAAACGAAATCACAAACCATAATAGAGGAAGCAATCCGCAAATCCATAAATGAAACCTAAAGCTAATAGGTAAGAAATTCAATGAAAGATGAGTGGTAAAGTCATGTTACGGATTAATGCTACCCTTAATATAGATTATCGGCCCCATCACGGTTAGTATGTGGTTCTCTTGTGGCCTAGCGAACACGATCTATGCTGACAACTTGTATGAATAGAAAGTAATCTTGCAAATTCTTAAAGCTGAAACTTGTAAAACATCAGTTTAGAAGAAAGAAACTCAAGAGAGAGAAAGTGAAGAAGAGATTGTTTGCATATCCAACCAATAAAATGATGAGAGTGTTTTTTATACACTAGAAAGGTGTATATGCCACCTTCTAAATGCGTCTCCCATCAAAGTTAAAACGTTAGGAATATGAAAAATACAGTGCAAAATGTCCACAACATTAAATAATTAATAAAAGACTTAAAGAAACAAGGTACAAAATGTATACAATAATGGCTTACAAAGAACTTGCGTTAAGGCAAAAGCTTCAAAAAGACATAATGGCTTACAAAGAAGCAAAACGTTTGAAATTTGATTAACAACAGAAATTTGATTAAGGCAAAGAGTACAGGGTTTCTGCACTCGAGCACAGATAGCTTATTTGCGCTGGAGTGCAGGAAACAAGGGTGGGCGCACATTTTTTGGGTGATCCTAAGCATTCATTTGAAAAGCCCCATCATGAATGGGTGTGTGTACCAAAACTCAGTTCCATTGGATCATCTTAGAGTGTCCATTTGTAGGTGAGAAAATGGACATATATTGTTTGTCCACAAATCCGTCCATTTTTTCACCCCACAAGTGGAAGGGTTAGGTTGATCTAATGGAGCTGATTTTTGGTACTCACTCCATACATGATGGGGCCTTTCAAATGGATATTTAGGATCACCTAAAAAATGAGGGCCCACCATGTTTCCTGCGCGGGAGCTGTTTCTCTAAGGTAAAAACTTTAAAGCTTTAAAAGGATATAAAATCCAACAATTACAAGGGTATTGTGGTCGATAAGACCTTATTGGGGAGAGCAGCTAGGATTGCTCCAGTAACAACAAATTTGGTGGCAGTTTCGTAATTTTATATGACATGATGCGCTATTGTCTAAGTCATATGCGAACCCCTACAAAAAAGGGGAATGATATCCGCCCTTCAACATTTTTATAATGACACTACCCTGTTCATTGTTTGGTAGGTAAGCTGAGATTGAACCTCAACATATCATTGACCATTAAGCCACAGCCTCAATCCCTAACCTCTTCACCTTACATTTTTCCAACAAACATTATCAAACAATGGTTGTGTTGACAAAAATGACAAGACAGAAATGCCCCAAACTATATTGGAAAAGGACAAGAAAGCCCTTTGGTGTGAATGAATGCACAATAGACTGTGGGCAGTTTGTTCTTTTCAAGTCGGGTCACGTATTCTCCACTATCACCAACACGAATTTTTTTTTCTTTGGAAAAATCTTTATAAAAAAAAAAACCCTATGGCGTGCAACTATGGCATCTTCTCATTAACTACGATGATTTTCTTTTTCACTTTTGATACAGTATTTTTTATTTTTTATTGAGGATGTACAGACTGTTCCTCTTTCCCATATGTAGTGGAAAGCCAACCAAATCCCATCTTAACATGCAGTCCTCTTTGGTGGGCTCATCATTCTATATTTTACTCTCTCTCTCTCTCATCTTTCCACACCTTTTTTTTTTTTGGGGGATTTGTTAGGGTCCATGGCAAATGGCATTTCACTCTTTTGTCTCCATTCACGAGGTGGCTGCTCTAACATGTGACAGACCAGCCGCGAAATGCCATTTGGATGGAGAAAATCATAGAGACTAAGAAAGTCCCTGGAGATACACAAGAAAGCAAACAAAATAAGAATGATCAGGAGAATAACACACAAGCAAGAGCTCTCTCTCTCTCTAATCTTTTCACACTGTAATCCTGATTTTCTATGATGTTCTTAATAAAGTAAAATTAAAATAATGGTCTGCCTCAACAACATGCGTGCAAGAGCTATTTTTCTGAAATTTCCTGTAACTTGGATGTATAAAATTAAAATATTTAAAGACATGATTAGGTGTTTTCTTTCATAAATGTCATATTTAATTGAATCATGAAGTCGAGAGAAGATCGATACCTGCACACAATCGTATTTTCAATTAATATCTTCAGATACCGAGAAAAAAAAGTATATACTCATGGGGAAGATGGTATTCTGAGAACCCCATTGGTGGCACTGATAGGACCCATTTCTATTGTTAGAAAATGTAAGAAGAATTTGAAAATTCGCTAAGTATACAAAAAAGTAAACAATTTGTATATGTACACATGACTTTTATATCTATCTCAAGGGATTTGCTAGACAAATTAGCGGAAAGCAATTTTCGCGGCTCACTTTTGAAGAAGAGAACAGCCACCTCATATAGATTAAAAGAATAAGACAAAATCTGCTAAAAAGTGAGCCACAAAATGGTTTTCTATGAAATTGCGTAGCAAATCCCTTATCTTAATTAATTGCTTCTAAAATGGTCTTAATGTCCCATTTGCAAATAAGATTAGATTAAAATAGTTTTGTTAGCAAATAAGCCGATGAGGGCATCTCTCCGAAGTAAATCATATAGAGTGTTTAACAGAAAGAACTTCAGTGCCTCATGGCAATCATAGCTGACTCGCCATCCCATCCTCTGCTGTACTCATAAAATGATACGCCTATTAAATTAGGACCGTTGATCCCTTGAGCACGTAAAAATTACGGCAAATCAATAACCAATAATCTGTAAAATATCCATATATTAATAGAAAAATGTGTTCGAGTTTTTATTGAATCAATAGTTACCTTCATCTAATCGAATCAACTCAGCCCAATTTCGGGTCGGGTTTTAGGGCTTATCAGAGTTGATCGAAAATGAACACTGATCCGCTCTTCAAACGGATGGTCTGGATCACCCCTTCTCAATGACACTAAAACATAGGTCTCAGTTACAAATGTGTCGAACTGGACTATGACTTCATCACGTCATGGTGCTGTTTTAGTCATATATCGTATGTAATTATCTTTATAATATATTTAAAGGTACTGTTTATTTTTTAATTATATTGACTAAGCAAGTTGAAGTTGGTGAAGTAGGTACAAAAGAAGACCTTGGCCTAAAAAATAATAGAATATATTAATAATAGGAAAATTTAAAAAAATAGGGTACAAGTATTGTTGAGCTAACAAGACAAATCGTGGTCACCACCAACCCCCACGCTTCAGAAGTAGGTAACAGTCCAATAACTCACTAGACGAGTTGCAAATATCTCGCGATATTTTGTGAATAATAAGAAAACATATAAAGGGTCAATACAATATAGTGATATCATATGGTGTCTGTGCATAGCCACCCTTTGGGGGGGGGGGGGGGTGGTGGTTTTATGACATATAAGTATCCACATCCTAGAGGGCGAGCCTTGGCGCAACAGTAAGATTGCTTCATTGTGAACTGGTGGTCATGAATTCGAGTCACGGAAACAGCCTCTTTGCAAAGCAAGGGTAAGACTGCGTACATCTAGACCTCTTCAGACCCCGCAATGGCCGGAGCCTCATGCACTGGGCATCCTTTTTTTTTTTAAGGTATCCCCACCCTAAGTTTTAGGGTAGGACTATTCCCTTAGGATGCGCGCAATCACTCGTAAACCACGCACATCGGGTAAGCCCAAGAGAATTTGAACTCGTGTCAATGGAGAGCATATCCATGACTTTAAGCCAAAGAGCCACACCCGTACGGTTTTACCTTTGATATTTGATCCAATAACATCATCTTAAAAAGCCGGCACCATATAAAAACTCATTCAATACATTCCTGAGATATCTCAATTTTATCTCAAGACGAGATGATGGGACACGAGAAATTGATGAAGTGGTGGATAGAAATGTGGAAACACCACCAACTAGCTAGGGTTTAAGAAATCTAAAAAGAAAAAGTAGGCAGCTGAAATTACACGTAAACCCAACTACAAAAAAAAAATGAAAAGGATTTAAACTAGGATTTAGGTGGGAACGCTTGAACGTGTATTCTTTACCTTCTCTTCATAGTCCACCTAAGTAGTAGATGTGGACAGTCGATCATTATCATTGGAAAGAGAAGTTTGTTCATTGGATAGATATGCATGACTCTAATTCCATAACAAATCAAAGGTGAAATTTCTTGGATTGTATGGATATATGAGATTCTAATTCGATAGAAAAAGATTATTTTGTAGATTTATGGTAACTTTTTGTTTTTGTCTCATATATGAAATGGAATAAGAGAATGGGGAGGAGATGAGTAGCAATGACGAGACAACCTTTGCTGAAAATGGCATCATTTTCACACTTCATTTCTATTCGTTCAGCTTTCAACCAGGCTGATCTGGAGCGATTCCATGGAAGAGAAAAACGAAGGTCATATTTGGATTTAGGTATTTTGTTTTCTCAGAAAAAACTTTCCTTGAAAATTGAGTTTTCTATCGTTTTGGTTGATTTATTAAACATGGACTTTTCAATACTGTGAATAAACTTTATCCCAGACTCAGTGAAAGAAGACAACCTAACAAGACCTGTTATTTTGGTTTCCAAGGAAATCAAAATTCTCGTTTATTGCGTTTACAAATCACAGCAGGCAAATGCTGTCTTTTTCATTTGCCTTTTCTCTCTGTCTCTCTCTCTCTCTCATATTTTTCTCGTGTTCACAATCAAAGCTATGCAGGTAAAAAAGCAAAATTCGGTTATAACCGAATAGTGGGAGAAAGAGAGGGAAAAAAGCAAAATCTTAGTTTCGATCGGAGGGCTAGGATCATCCGATCGAAATGATTTTTTGAGCACAACCTAATTAAGTTGTGATCAATCAAATTGACGGTTTTGATCATCCTACGGAGTGCCCATATAGCACTTTTTTTTTTAAAAAAAATAATGGTTTTTATCATAATTTTGGTTATTTCGGTTAACCGATTTTTATTTTTATTTTTTAGATAACCGAACTTCCAAAAAAAAAAAAAAAACGAAACCGAACCGACCGAACCAATTCGGTTCGGTTCGGTTATTCGGTTTTAACCGAATAATGAACACCCCTAGTTTAAAGGGCCTAGCCAAATGTGTTCCATAGTATTTCATTGTCTCTCGAGCTTTTGGTGTATTGGTTAATTAAGTACCTATAACATTTGGTATCACAGTAGTCACGTGCTTGAGACATATGGAAGGGGGGGGGGGGGGGGGGGGGGGCGCTATGAAGAAGAAAACATGGAAAGGATGATGTATAAAAGTTAGAATGAAAGCCACCAAAGTGAAGTTAACAGATAGCGGGCCACCTCGGAAAGAGCGACCCATGGGAAGTGCTACTTGTAAAAAAAAAAAAAAAAAGGGCGAGAGTGGAAGCTACGACAAAGTAGGCCACCGAGGACGGCATATGCGGAAGCATGATGGAATATTACGATCCTACCCTAGGTATGGGACTAGGTGGGACCCAGCTTGGTACCGGATATGTTTAAAGTGCCTGACCTATTGCGTTTCATATACTGTGGAGCTTCAAGCACGATGATAAATGAGACTAGGTGGGACTCAGCTTTGGCGTAGTAGCTAGTAGAATGCCGCACACCCACTCAACCAACTTTCTTTTGAAACTGGTAATAGTAGCTTTTCATTTATTTATTTATTTTCAAGTTTAGGCAACCCCACACCAAACACCAAAAATTAATATATGCACCTCGTTCTTAGCCATTAGATTTGGTTGCGTGGCAACACCACAATGTTTCGCTGCTGTGACCTAAAATTCTCAATATCTTAAAAATCTCAGCTGCCCAATTAATGGCCTCCAATTGGATGATAACAAAGATGAACTAATGATTGGCATCCAACAAAATGTCCTTACCATATCCAGTCTACTAATATCACAAATTAATAAGAGAAATTGACAAGGGGTGTCACAATTAATTTTGAGGGTTTTAATACCAGGCCCATGAGGAAATAGTATTGGAATTATGAAGTTAGTTTGTATCAGGGCTGCAACAGGGTCGGGTTGAGTCGGGTTTTTCAAAACCCTAGCCCAACCCTGGATCCCATTATCTCGGCCCTGACCCGCCCTGACCCTGAGTCAGGGCCGAAAAACATCAACCCATTGCCTGCCCTACAGGGCTCAGCGCGGCCTGGCCCGCCCTGATTGGCCCTGATTGACCCTAGTGAAAATACCTGTTAAGAGTGCCAAAAATAAAGCAACCACATATCATATAGAACAAAATGATCAATAAATAGAGAAGGGGAACAAAATAAGACAATACGAATTTAACAACATGACGGGCAGAAGAGACAATTAACAATAATAATCTAAAGAAACATCAATCCAAGATAATAGAAAACATTAGCAAAAGAAACATGCACAGATGGTTCAATCCTATAATAGAAAACTTAGGGTCGGGCCGGGTCACGGTGACCCCAGACATTAACCCAGAACCTGGGCCGACCCTGAGTCAGGGCCTAAAAAATGAACCCTGGCCCACCCTCAGGGTTGGAAAATTCAGTCCAAACCCTGTTCGGGCTCAGGTCCGGTTAGGGCTGACCGGGCCAAACTTGCACCCGTAGTTTGTATGGGTTGAAATAAGCAAGGTTTGACTTGAACGGTTCGTAGAAATGGACAAACGTTCCACATGTAGACTGTTGATCTCGTCACTGTTGATTTGGGGATAGAGGAGATTCAAGGATCCAACTTTGTCCTTTGTTTGGTCGCCCATCTAAAATCGGAATAGGGACCTCAGGTAGCCTGTTTTCATTGCTTAAACCCGAAAACACGAGTATATATCAGCAAATAGCACGGATGGCCATTGAGGCTATGGCCAGAGGGAGGAGAGACTTCAGAGGGCACCAATGAGTAGAGGGTGTGAAGTGCCTTAAATGAGGAAACAAAAAAACTCTTAAGGGTGCATTTGGCTACCATGAACTGTTTTTCCATGATAAATCAGTGTCTCCAAGTAGAGATTGGGTGAAGTGGCTAAAAATCAGGAAACAAAAAAGGGAGCTGATATATCCGCCCCTTTTTATTCCTTCGGACACCCGGTTTACGGGTTATTTGTAGTGTGTTTTTCTTTTCTTGTTTCATCTTTTTTTTTGCAAATGGCCGTGCACGAGGATTTACACATCCTATGTCATTTAATCAAATATATGAAACCTTCCTCGACAGCTTCTACAAGCATATAAAACCCAACAAAAGTCCAGCATCCGTTCAAACCATTGGAAACCATCCATCCTTCAGTAGAGAGAGAGAGATTTGCCTCACACCACATAAATCTCCCTCTCTATAGCAAACTTTTCCTTCCACCACATAAATCAATCTTTGCCTCCCACCACATAAATCTCCCTCTCTATAGCAAACTTTTCCTTCCACCACAGAAATCAATCTCTCTCTCTCTCTCTCATTTTCTTCTTTTAGTTGTGACTCACATGGATATAGCTAACTTTTCCTCCCACCACATGTCTTTTTTTTCTAACTAACACACCCCTTTCAAACATGAGAGAAAGATCACTATTTGAGATCATATCAGCAGCGCACACAACCCCTCATTTTGAATTCATCGTCTTCACCAAAGAGGTGCATGCAAACGACCATTTTGACCATGTGATGTATAGTAGGAAACTTTGTACTCATAGTCACAAAATTCTCCAAGTAAATGATTAGTTTTTTAACCAAAAAAACCTGAATATTTATGTCTCAAAGTTGAACTTTAAAACTTTAAAATTTACAAATTATTCAAAATCTAGCTTTCAGTGAAAAAAAAAAAAAAGCATTTTGCTAGAAGTTGAACTTAGATCCTAATCTAGCAAACAAATACTCTCTAGGTGTTTTATAGAAAAAAAAAGTATATAAAATAAATGAGGAAATGGTTTGTGTGCAGCTGCACAGATAAGCTATATGTGCATGGCTGCACAAACCATAGTGGGGGCCACATTTTTTGGGGGATCCAAAACATCCATTTAGAAGGCCCTTCCATGGATAGGGTGTGTACCAAAAATCAGCCCTATAGGATCATCCTAACCCAATCAAAGTTGGAGGGGAAAATGGACAGACACTGTTTCTGCCCATTTTTTCCCTCCACAAATGGCAGGGTTAGGATGATCCTAAAAGGCTGATTTTTGGTACACACGCTATCCATGGAAGGGCCTTCCAAATGAATGCTTTCGATCCCCCAAAAAATGTGCCCCCCCATGGGTTGTGCAGCCATGCACAGATAGCTTATCTGTGCAGCTGCACACAAACCATTTCCTCAAAATAAATAAGTGTTTTACAAGTAAAACACATGCATCGTTTTATTGGATTCAAAACTCTTCAAAATTCTACTCATCGACTTGGACTTTGCAACTAGGGATGTAGGTACAATAAAGGTAGATAACACTATATATGCCTTCTCTCAATGTGTATGAAATATCCCAAATACCCCCTTGTAATAGCACCACCTAGATTATATCATTACTTGAGGTGAATATACCATGTTTACTACGAGTGGTCATGGTATGAGTATTATCAGGTGAAGGTGATGAGAGTGGTTTTGGGTTAGTGATGGTGAGGGGAATATCCAACACTGGTTCAGGTTCTACTGAAGGTAAATGGATGGGTATTGAGTAGGTTGAAACTGAAAAAGATTCAATTTCGGCAATGGGTTGTTCGAGATGTTTGTGGGAATGTTACAAATAAAAGAATGAAGAAGATTCTAGAGAAATCAATTACCTAAAGGTTACAAATAAAAGAATGATAAATGAAGAAGATTCTAGGGAAATCAATAACATAAAGGTTACAAATGAAAGAATGGTAAATGAAAAAGATTCTAGAGGAATCAATCTCATAAAGGAGCTTTCCTTTTATGAAGATAATTTCCAATAAGAGGATCTTGCAAATCACTTACTGCATCAGATGGCATGTTGCCAAAATTCTCTTCTTTTGCTTCATGACAACCGTCTGATCTCGGACTAGATCTAACGGTTCATCATAAGTAGCTCTTTTTAACTATACTTTTAGCGGCACTTTCATCTCTACGAGCTTCTGTTGATCAATATGCCAACTAACCCCGTGTGAGTGCACTGGCACATCTATGTTAGATTGTTTCACAAGTATTAAGATGCATGCCAAAGTAGATTATCACTTCAACTACCTAATGTGCAGAGCTTGATAGTCTACTTTCAGTGAGATTTTGAGCCCTAAAAGTTTTTTATATGTGTCTCAATTTAACTACAGTGATTGTACTAGCACCATGTAGAAGAGCTTGATAGTCTATTTTCAGGAAGATTTTGAGCCCTAAGAGTTTCTCTTGATCTATGTCTCAATTTAACTACAGTGATTGTACTAGCACTATCTTATTTCATAACTCTAGAAGTATGTTTTTGCATCTCCGTTTCATCTATAAAGTCTGCACAAGAATCATTTCACATTATACTGCCCAGAGAGATTAGCTTACAAATATGATAATCGTTAAGGCCATGAGAGATGTTTTCATCCATTTGCCTTCGAAAACTCCACCCATTGATGTTATAGCCTCTTTTTTAGGGTGATTAAATTCTAACAGGATTATTTAATCTCCTTCAATGGCAGTCGTATCGTTCAGTAGGGTGTATAGGAAATCATGTAAGTCACATGTTAATAAGTGGATGAAATTTTCTAGAATGTAGAACTCTACAAATAAGATGTAGGAGTCCATCTTTAATGCCCCAATGAGGGCCACTACTTAATTAATTTGCTTTTGCAGCATTTAATTCCACTGTCATGATTATTCATGTCTAATTGAACTTTGGAGGAAAATTCAGAGTCCTAGCGTGGGGTCCATAGGTTCTAATCTTTTGTGAAAAAACTTTACTATCATGACGTAAAAGAGTCCAAAAAATACATAGCCATTGGGGAGCAATCAGGGCAGCCAGACCACACTTACAACAAAAGTGACAGAAGTAAATACAATCTTTTATTTCATCTCGGAGTTTATGATGCACAAAAGATATCAAATGATTGGAAGGAAATGAATACATTTAACATCTGTACTATAATTTTATAGTGTTCGACAATAATGGGTTCATTTATCAGAAAAAATCACGAATTATGCTGGCAGTCTACTTCATCGTGGAACTGTACAGTACCTCAGCTTCTCTCTTCAAACAACATTCCATCGTATTTCAATGTGTATCACTCCATTATTCGAATTAATCAAATGGTATCTCTCATTGATGCGCCCATTGTTCACAACATCCGTAAGATTAATATCTACATGACCTAAGGATTCCTATGAAGCAATTAAAAAAAATTCAAATGAAAATCATATAAGATAACAAGAAATTAGAACGACAAGAAATCAATGACCAATTTACTGACCTTGAAATGCAAATTGAATCCCTTCCTCTTGCTCATCACTTCAATGTGGATCTTTTCATCTAATGGGGCCTCCTCTAGCATGAATTGGAACTCTTCGTTCCACCTTGGATCCCTACTTTTCTTGATCAGCTAGAGAAAACTTGATTATAGTAAAGATAGAAGAGTTGAGTTGTTGAATTCAAGAACATTAGAGTACCTTCTGAAGCATTTTTAGCATAGACCAGGGACTCAATTGTGCAGCATGAATTAGCTCTAAACATAATATAGGCATAACTGAATTTAATTTAATGTAGGAGTCAAATATGAACACGAGATGTCAAACAATGCAACCCCAACCCCGGAAAATCTAACATGCTAATAATAAACACAAATACCAACATGGCAATATCAGAAAACATATCATTACATACATATTAGGTCATAAAAGCATATGATACAGAAAAATTTATCTAGATTAGATACGATAAAACGACGCAAATACTATATAAATAATGTCAAAAACAAAACTTTTTGTCTTTTCTCTTAGAGTTGTAGCAAAATGCATTGCATATGGGGCAGCCAACATTAATCTATTTACCAATGTGCTAGGTAGGTAAGATCATATGCATGGTTGTTGGCCAAATCAACAACCCTGGTCACCATATTTATGTACCATAGGTTTCTGGGGTTGGAAAAGATCAAGAAAGGGCAATAAGTATGGTCGTCAGTGGTGTGAAGATTACATAATAAGATGGACAAAAGATTCCAGCAAAAAGGACTCACATTATAACAAATATGTCCTAAGAAAAAGATGAGATTTATCTTTATTAGCAACCAGTTGAAAATTAATTAAAACGACATAAATTTTACAAAGCCAAGACACAAAAGCTTAACAAGTCCAAAATTTCGAGGAGAAATATGAAAATTTATGAGAAGAAAGTCAAACATACACTGGTATGAAACAAAGGCATAGAGAAAATATGAAAATTTACAAGAAGAAAGTTAAACAGGCACTGAGATGACCTGTTTATTGTTAACCGAAATGAGCTATGCAGAAACTATAACAAGATGGCAGAGAGAGAGAGAGAGAGAGATGAAGCATACGCACACAAAAAAATAGGTCACATACAAAGAAATTGGCAAGATGGATCGTTATTATTTGTGATGGTTTCTTATTAATCTGTATTTATTTTTGTGCTAATTTTAAGTAGGTTGGGTAAGCCCTGTCAAGGAAACATGTGAATAGTATTTTCTTGCTGAAAACTAGCAATATTTTAGGAAGGTTCTAAGATATAAAATAGGTATCTTTTGATAGATTCAGACTCTTTTAAGAGTTCAAGAACTTTTAGAACAGTTAAGAGACAGTTTAATGGCTTCCAAAAGTCTTCAATTAGAGAATATGTAGAAATTAATACAATTTTAGTTTATTTATGTGTATGTGTGGGCATGCTCTTTAAGGTAGAGAATTTAGGTTGTTAAGGTTGATAACCAACGGTTCAGATTAAACTAGGTTTTTGAGAGGTTGTGGACTTTGTGCACGTGTGGGTGGGTGTTTGATGGAATTTATGAAGGAAAATGAAAATTTTCCTGAATGTTATGCTCAAAATCCACTTGTCTTGTGATGCTACAGAATTTGAATGCTGCAATTCTGTCCATCCAATACTCTAGTAAGTTATATAAATTTATTTATAATTTTTAGATCATTTAGACAAAATACGAATTGAGTAAGATCACTAGGAAAAATTTAGTTGCTTCTGTTAGTAATTTTATGAATTTTTAAGTTTTTGAATCAAAAATTATTTATCACTGTTTTCAACATCCAATCAAGATAAGAGTTGTTGTATCTTGGAGGCAAATCACCAACAAACCTGATTGCATCTAGATTATCTAAAAGGGGAGGGGGAGGCACTATTTGTCTCAAGGATAGTATAATCCGTAATATGCCTCAACCTTCCCTTCGATTATAAGTTTCTTATTTTTTGTTCATCTATTTATGGATGATCAAATAAATGTTTAGTTTAGTGAGCACGATTCTGAAAAAAATTTAAAGTTTTTTTCGATAACAAAATTAGATAACTTTAGTTTTTCTGAATTCCGGTTGTAAAATTAGACCGGTTTAGCCCCTATTTTCTATAACAATCTTAAGATTTTATTTTTTTTTGAACTTAAGATAAATATATGTTTTGATCCAAAGATTATTTTTCAGTCAAAACTCCAGTTTTTCAAACTGATTTCTAACAGACTAGGAAACTAACAGACTGATTTCTAGGTCAATCCAGAGTTTTTCAAACATACACAAAATAATAAGCACACACACATTCACTGAGCAATGAATTTCTTTTACAAGAAATTACCTTAGTTTTCTTTTTTTCTCCCCTGAAAAGGACCAATGCGTAAGGATTGGTGTGATGCCTTCCCTCAACATCCTCTGCACCTTGGACGGTGACTAAAAGCAACCCTTCTTTCGAGGCTATGTTTTCAAGCACCCTTTCAGAACCACTGCCTTTTCCATCTCCATCTAAACATCCACTGTCATTGTCTTCTTTAAAAGGATCAAATGTCAGCTCCACCATAATTTTTCCTCTTTTGATTTTGTTTTGAGGATCATTGGGCTTCATATTCTTGAGCAAGTCAAGTGTAAATGCCTTTGTCTCATTTGGAGCAAGCAAACTAAGTGGAACTACTTGCATTCCCAACTTGGCATGCTTTCCAACCTGTGTAATTGCATGAAATGCAACCCATGAGTTACAAGCAAACCAAGAGAATAGATCAATTGAAATGAAATTATGCCATGACTAAAGAACATTAAGATTAAAATAGTTCAAAGTGAAACGAAATTAATTTAAACTATTTTGGTGACCAACTATATAATTTGGATACAAACACATGTAACAAAACAGAAAAAAGGAGCACATGTATTCAGGTTAAATAAAAACAAGGGGTGTTAGAAATGATGATCCTAAAATGCCCAACATGAGGACACATACATACCATTAGCAGATAATACGGCAATTTGTGTTAGTATTTCCAGCCTAAAATTAGAATCTTAATGTCAATTTGTCTTACATGTAAAGATGTCATATTATACCAAAAGAGTCAAAATAAATTGACGTAGGTTGAATTGTGTAACTTTCGGGTAGAAATACCTATTGAATTATATATTCTTTTGTATATTTGGGAGGTTTGCTAAGGGAAGGACTGGCAAACTAGTTTGTTCTCATAGGCTAGCAAGCCATTGCACACATGACAACATCTGTGGTGATCAAGTTCATTTAGCTTATGGGCCATCACCATAAAATTAGGACAATAGGGTCATGACGAAGGAATGATCCTAACCGCCCAACCATGGCTTTCAAATGGCAATGGTCGACATCAACAAGAAGACCCCAAAATAAACTACTTTTTGGCCAAGGGATCAGGTCCACCATATCAAATTCCCGATCACCATATACATATGCACATGTATGAGGGTGCACGCTAGTCTACCAAGGGGCACCACTTTCCAGTCCAATCACCATTTTTTGTTGTATTAGTTGACACAAGACTATGATATAGAAAAGTGTATGTAGACAAATGGAATTTAGTAGAACTACATAAAAAAATAAGAAAGAAAAATTAAATTTCTTCCTAATAGTATGTTGATTCGGATTTGGATTCGTTTTCGGCCTTGACCGAAATTTCGGCCTAAATCCGGAAAAAAAAAAGAATTAATTTTTTATTTCGGAATTTCGGTAGTTTAGGCCGAAATTTCGGAAAAATAGTATATTTTTGAAAAAAAAATCATTTTCCCAAAATTTCAGCCAAAATTTGGAAATTTCTGAAATTTCAGTTTCGGGAGATTTCGGTGTCGGTCCCAACCGAAATCCAAAATTTCGGTATTTTGGCCGAAATTTAAAACCTTGTATCCAACATAAGCGTGGACATTGATATTTTCAAGAAAGTAGTATCATTTTTACATTCCTGAGCTAATAATGAAGTATTTCAAATAATAACATACATCTTTTCAAACATAACAGGAGAAAATACAAATATTTCCCAAAAAAGTCTAGCCACTAAGATTCATGAAAGATAGAACACATAAGAAGCGTACAAGGAGCTAAACCTTATCCCAGTCATAGACACGCAGCTCAAGGACTTGAGATTGAGGATCTTTCACTATAAGATTGACCTTCTCGTTCCACTGCGGGTTAAGATTTTTCATCATAACCATGGTTTTCTTCGCATGCACTTTCTCCCCACTCAAATTGAGTTTAACATATGGATCAGATTTTCCAAACAAATCCATCTTTAGGAGGTCAAGTGCCTGGAGAACCTTCACATGTAATATGCCAACTGGCTTCTTCAATGCCCCACTATCAGAAAAGGACATACTAGGATTAAGGAGACATAACCAAATTTCAAACAGCAGTTTCTCTAGAAGGTAAAATACAGAGAACAGCCAATCAATAAAGCCTATAGCAAATTTATAGCAGTATTATATGTTCCCTCTGAGCCAATGTTTAATGACTTAGACGAGGCTTGGAAATTGGATGAGCCAATTACAAGCTTCCAAATTTTTCATAAAAGCAGATTCCAACCAGGAGCTCAGACATTGGCTAGACCAAGTAAGCTCTGGCACATTCCAGTGAATAAGTTTTTCATCTCATTGAGGAAATCCAATCATCACTATGCATGCATAAAAATCTAGTGTTGTCAACAACAAAAACCTCAGAAACATCAGCTAGAACATTATGTTTGGCTCAGCTAAAATATTTTTGAATGAATCTATATCTATATTGTATATAAAGCGAAGTTTTAGGCGGGAGGGGGGTGAAATTAAAACATAAATCCTTGCGTTTTGAAGTTGTTAAATGGACAGACTTCCATCCTGTTGATGCAAGTACAATGTAATCTAAATTGTTAAATGGACAGACTGCCATCCTGTTGATGCAAGTGCCCATCATGGCATGCCGTTTTACTAGATTCCAATTCCTAGTTCCAGCACATAAAGAGATGCTAGCAATTTAGAGATGCTAGCAATAAAGAGTTAAAGACTATATTTTTTTAAAGGGCGTACTAAACTTGAAGAGCCTTGAAAATTTTTGTTTTATCTTTAGGTCAATCAATTGCTTACCTCAAACCATCTAGAATAGGTATTTCAAGCACTTTTGGCCAGACATAGAGGCTTGCAACTTGTTCTTTTATAATTTCCTAAAGCAAGAAACAACTGAAAATTCATTAATTCATCAAGGAAACAAAACCACAATTTATGATAGGAGATTGAATTTAGTATGTCTGTAATACGAGAAACCGAACAAATATAAAAAAAATTAAAAACAAATCATTTTAACAAGCCAAAATAAAAACCAAAATGAAAAATCATTAATTCATCAAGGAAACAAAACCACAATTTATGATAGGAGATTGAATTTAGTATGTCTGTAATACGAGAAACCGCACAAATATAAAAAATTAAAAACAAATCATTTTAACAAGCCAAAATAAAAACCACAAGTACATATTCATTGGGTGTTCAAAACATGCTACTTTGCATGTGTGAGGGCTAAAATCCTGAGAAGGTACATGAAATAACTAAGTAAAAAATATGAAGATGATAGTGAAGGCAATGAAGTAAACAAAATAGCCAATTGAGGAAACAGAACATCAAGATGGCTTTTATAAACATCAAAGCCATGGGCCAAGTTAAATTAGTAACTCAGAAAAGTTCAAACTCGGTTATTAGAATGAATGGCACATTGAAATAATTTTTAAAGTAATTTCTGAAACATTTCTTAATTTGTGCTCGTTATTGGAAACATATTTTTTACGACGAAAAATATAAAGAAAATATCGCGATAAATTCGTAATATTATTTGTTGTCCTATTTTTGTTCATAAACTTTATATTTTTACATATTTTAATTATTATATTTTTCAAATTTTTTCAATATAAACCAAAGATGATAAAAATAAAATAAATCATCACGTGATACACCCTTCCCAAGACAAATATTTGTGACTATGAGTGGAAGAGCTAATTTAGTGAAATATGAACAAAACCAACTTAATTCATTAACCAAACTATTTCAAAAGTCGGTCTCATTCATTCAAGTTCCAGATTTTGACAAAATGAATTTTAAAAGTTTGACACCTGAACGAATTGATATAGGCCAGGGATGGCCATGATATCTGCTCCAAGGAATTTAAGTCCAAAGTCTACATGAGGCTGCAAAAAACTAAAAAATGTCATTACATGGAGCAAGGAAATGATAATTTTCACATATCTGTTTGGCATTTACAAAAAGTGAAATTTTAGTTACCTTCTCCATTAAAGATACAGTCGTGTTTCCAAAGCATGGTAAGGTTGGCACAAGAGGCTTCAGTGTAACACGTGGTGTCATGAATATTTGTAAATCTAAAAGCTGAAAAACATGCGTAACCTCTTAGGTAAAAGTTGCTTGCATTGCAGCTGAAAAGCTGTTCCATAAGGCCCTGTTTGGATTGCAAGAATAACATTTCTAACAGAATTTTTTTTCTTTGGAAAATTTCTTCTTTCCACAATTCAGAGGAAACTGATATGATTATGGTTAATTTAGAGTGATTAAATCATAAATTGGAGGCCCCTTTAAGTAAAAATTGAATAGGATTGGCTCAAGTTATCTCTTTTTATATGTAAAAAAAGTAGGAAATTTTAGAAATATTTTCCTTTCCAAACTTTTCCAGAAATTTCCTGCAATCCAAACAAGGCCTAAGTTTTGAGTTATAGTGTGAGTGCTTGCTCACCTGAATTGTCACTTGTAGAAGGAAAAACTTTATCATTATGGTTATGTTAGGATTTCCAGCCCATCTAATAGCAGGTTCAATAACTAATTCTTTGTCATGGGTCTCATAGATGGTAACACCTACCATAGATGAAAAATAAGCATGCAATCAGCATTATACTATTGGCAATTAAATTAGCGAACTGAGTATATTTCAAGCTAGAAAATAAGAAAATGCATGGAGAAGTGAGAGAAATAGGGAATATGTTTGTACATGAGATTGGGTAGAACTCTCTCATTATGAGAGAATCATAAACAACCAAATTCATGTTTCTGGGGTTAATTTATGTTGGGAATGTCAAGCTTGAATAGGCACTAATCTGATAATCAAGAAATAATGGTTATGGTAAGAGCATGAGAGGTGATTAGATGTCCCCTGCAGGTTTTCACTACTAAAAGTTAGAAGATTACAAGATTCAATTTTAAAATAATAACCTTGCGTAATTGGAAAAAATGTAAAAAGAATAGTACCATTGAATCTCTTAAACCATGCTTGTGGAGGATGTTTATGCCTGTAAATCACCATTAATTTTGAACATTTTTTCCTCCCCTATATGCAAAAATCAATGGGAGAAGACCAAAACTTCCTATTGGAGTGTTGCATTCTTCACATCCAGTTGATGCAACGACAAATGCTTCTCTGCATCCATCGAGATAACCTTCCTGGATCGAATTCATCTTTACCACCAGAGCAAATGTTTCAAGTTTCAACATAAAATACTTCATAAGCTTGACTGGATTCTATTACTCATAGGCAATCTTTTCCCTCTCAATGGATTATTCTCTTTAAACTTCAAGGTGTATTTAGAGATAATTGCTTTCTCCCCTTTTGGCAATCCAAGAAATCTCCACATCATAATCCTTTCATTTCACCTGTACCTTTAATCATAGCCTTCTTCCACTAAAAACGTAGGAATTCCAATGTCAGAAAATAGACTCTAGTGCCAATGAAATGCAAAAATAAGTCCCATAGGAAGGATGCAGAGCTTGATAGGTGTATTTTCTCAACCTATAAAAAGAGGGACTAAAGTAATAAAAAATGAAAACACCATCGATCTTTTTAGAAGACTATTGAATGAATGCAAAATTTAAACAAAAAATAATTGAGAAAAAAAAACAAAAAAAAAAAAAACGTGAAATAGTAACTCATACCTAGGTGGTGTCTTCCTGTTCTGGATCTAGCTAAGATGAACTTTACCATTCGGGATCACGATGGTTTGACTAGAGCAGCCAATTTGGGGCCAACGAGGATGATAGTTTGAACAAGTCGGAGAATTTGGTTCTTAGATCTGAAATCAAAGGTTGGAACGTCTCCTTCTGAGCCTCTAATTATTTAAGGAGACTCACAATGTCATCCAATGGTTGAAGGATTCTAGTAGAGTCTCGTGGTCATTCAATTCTGGACCACTAAGAACTATAATGAAAGATGTTTTCTTGATATTATTGAAGAGGAGGTGATGAACTCCTTGACTGGGAGGGTTGTGTCTTCTCATCATGTGCAACATTCTATGAACGAGTACGAGACAATGAATGTTCTAGCCCAAGAGGGGGTTCAATGTCCTTCCCTCCTTACCATTGACCATGGTGTTGGTTATGTTTATCGACTTTTTTAATTTGTTTGTCACTTTGTTGTAGACGAAGTTTTTGATGGACCTTCTTGGTCTACACTTGAGATGTTTCCCTCCTCTTGAATACATCCATCTTATTATTCAGAAAACAAATTTGTAACTCATTGCCCCTCCTTAGATCAATTTCCTTGTCATTTTCCCATTTTTATGAATAAAATCCTAAAGGAAGTGAAAACCAGAAATTCATTTGTTCTGTTCTCAAAAAAAGAAAAAAAATCATTTGCCCTGGTACCATGATAAACCAAAATTGATGAATTAAGGAGAGACAGTCAAACATTCCTGTGCCTTTTGACAAATAATAAATAGATATATTTCATGTTTATAATGATTTGTAATAACATCTTCGTTGAACTTTTAAGAATTCATCGACAAACAATCTGTATGGAAGAAGATAAAGGAGGAAGAAAAAAGAAAGAAAAAAGGAGATTAAGGGAGGTGTTGAGATTCTAACTCCAACCCCATCACCACTTTGTATCTATAGATGTAAAGTTCACTAATTACATAAATCAGGCCCACTAATTGATCTTCTGGAAACACAGATGGAATAAATATTAGCTTGCTTGTGATCCTCTCACAAACAAAGTGACAATCCACGTGAATGTGTTTGTCGACAGTAAAACATATCTCTTTCATAAGAGTCTTTGACCACATCAACGTGTGCGCAGTTTGGTCCATCACACGAAATTCTGCACATCTTCCACCACTGTCCCAACCTCCCCCTATCATGGCATGTCCTCTATCAACACACCAAGACCCCTACTAAAATCACTTATGCTCCCAAACCAAATGATATTTTTAAACCCTCAATCAATAAAGAGGATAAAAATGCAAAGCAATCGACATGAACCAGCAGCTTAGTCCACACAAGCCTGCTCAGCAATTCACAACGAGTTTGCATTCCATACGACAATTGCACCATAGTTCTAGACAGTGTTTAAAAATCTAGATGCGGCGCGGAACGCGGCCAAAGAAAATACTAGTCGACTCGGCACGACGCGGTCGAGTACTCGGTTGGCGCAGTTGAGTACTCGGTTGACGTGGTCATAATTCAAGAGAGTCAAAGGAGTTTTTATTGACTCTGTAGAGCAAAGTGCGGAATGCGGATGCAGCGCAATGCGGAATGCGTCCAAGGTAAAAGGGAGTAGACTTGGGGGAGTCGATGCGGACGCGGGGGGAGCTTTAAAACTATGGTTCTAGAAATTCCAATCATAAAAACAATTCAGATGAAGCAAGCCTGCTCAGTAATTCACAACAAGTTTGCATTCCAAACTACAATTGCACCACAGTTCAAGACAGTCCATGACAACAATTTAGATGAAGCAATAATGCAAGGAACCAATCCATACCAAGATTGCATTACAATACACATGAAGCTGCTACACAGAAAGAGTGTGCCACAATCTATAAGAAGACAGCACTACATCCCACACGAGGTGAAAATTTTGTGCACTTTTGTGACTTCTTCCAAGTATTTGTAGCAAGTAGGCTTTTTTGTATTAATTTTGTGGATCTGGAGGTAAGGTGTTCCCCTCTTTGACTCTTTTTATTATATCAATAAAATTTAAGGTGTTGGCCTAGATTCCTACATAAATCCCGGGTGCTAAAAAAACAGACTGGGAGACGCACAATGAAATCCCTAATTTTAAAGCGGATTGAAGAGCTTATGTTTCATTCCCAAATTTTACCATGCATGTACTAAAGCAAGTAGTCCCTTAGGTAATATTTGTTTCTCTCAATAACAGACACTTCATGGTGAGACCAGAGTAGTTCTTGAGATGTCAATTGCAGTTCAGTTATTCAATTTTGTTCTCTATAATACTTGGATCCCTAAGAAGGATGCACATGATGATATTTAAAGGATCCAAATACTTCGTCCTTGACATATCAGATACCTTATCCATATATCGGCCACACAGGTACTTCACAAAAGGTTAAATACTTTTATTCTGAATGAAGGAACTCCAATAATAGATAAGAAAAAAAAATAAAGGAACTATTGCAAAGTACACCGAAGAGCTGAATTTTCATGCCAATAAGCAAAAGGCATTACTCACCATGGATGGTAGGTGGGAGAGACCCAAGAGTAAGACTGTCAAATGCAATAGATTCTATATAAAACTTTCCAATGTATTGATCAAATATCGGTTTTCCCATGCTTCTTATTGTACTGCATATTGCCTACAGTTAGAAGGCGAAACAAAAAATAAAGATTACAACCTAAATAAAGATTCCTATTCACACCCAATAAAATAGTCAAATCCAGTAAATCAGCTTATTTCTACAAAACAAAGTATCTTAACATTAAAAGCACCTTATCCAAGCAAGGCCACATATCAAGAATAAACTTGTTCAACCAGTCAACCTGCAAAAAAATAAAATGAAAATAATAGTAATTGCTAAAAGAAAAAAATAGAGTAGAAACGAAATCATGGGAATTGGAAGCTAGTTAACTGTACTAATGTCTCACTGAGCAGTTAATTGTACTGATTTCTTACTGAGCTTAAACACACAAGTACTGAAAAGTCTAGCTGTCATTCATGCTTCTACTACTTCTCCATCTACTATTATTTACAGGGGGTTTTGTCCATCCCATGTAATATATATACATTAATTTCTGTATCATAAAATATATTAATCTTTAGAAAACAGATCCCAGTCATTGTATTTGATTCAAATCTTCTGATCCTGTCCATATGTACAAGTCTACATGATATTAGTTGGGATCCAACTGACCAAGACAAGACTCGCATACAAGATTTCATATTTCATGGAAGAAGAAGAAGAAGCAGGAAAAGGATGGCACAGATTCTATAGCATATTTGATATTAGAATTCTAGTTTTTCCTTCACTGTTTTTCTATATGTTTAGCACATATGACCACACTCCAAAATTTGACAAAAAATTCTTGTCATAACACCTGTCCTAGTTATGATTAAATCTTGAAATAAGAGAAGAGGGAGTGCTGAAATATATATATAAGATTTAAATTTGAATATTCACCCTATCATAGTTCGGACTTTTCACCCATAGAGGAACCTCGGATAGAAGAGCTTCCAAAGCCTTTGAGTCTAACTCATGAAGCGGCCAAACAATGGGGTCCTGCCAAGATTAGCCCCAAATGAAGTTTAATGATACACCTAACAAAAAATGTTTTCAGATCATTTATTTCAAGTTCACACCTTAGAAATCAGCAATCTGTTCACTTGTATATATACAATAATGTGAATATCAATAGCCATAAATGTGTGTTTGTGTGTGTATGTATTAATACAAACACAACAGCAGAGAGTGTGAGCGAGAGAGAAACAGAGGTTTTTTTTGTCAAGCTATTATTAAAACCAACAGGCAATATGAGATAATGGAAAATATTTAAGCAAGTCAAAGTATGAGAGGTTCCTAGGGATGATCATTGACACGGAAAAAACAACAACATTCATTCCCCATGGGCACTGCCAAAATATAACAAATCCCGCGGGCTATCAATTACATTTAAATATACAAATTAACTATGAAATAATCTAAAGCTAATGGAGCATATTCATATCAGCTTTTAAGTCAAGCACAAGCCAATAAACCAACATGCATATCTGGCATCAAAAGAAAATTCAAGAAACACAATGCTGTCATATTTTAATAATGATAGAAAATCAGAAGCTAAAATGGATGGGATTTGAAAAATATTAGCATCAGATTGAAAGATGAACTAAGGAGAAGAAAAGTTAATAATCCATACTCCTTATGCCCTGTTTGTTTGGGATTACGACAACCGATTACCACCCCCAATCCGATTATTGGACCCAAAATTACATTAATTTTGGGTCCAATAATCAGATTGGAGGTTGACAATCGGTTTGCCACAATCTCAAACAAACAGGGCCTTAAGGAGATGATTGCATACCCAGAATTACACTAGCGGCCATGACTCACTAAGAACAAATCTAGCCATAAGTACAGTGGATGAAAAGATGGAAAAAATGACCTTAAATTGAGAGGTTAGAAATACACTGTTGAAGTGCTGGTTAAATATGTATGAAATATTTGGTAACAAATTGGGAGATAAACAAGGTGCTTCTAAGAATTATATTTGCAAAAGGTATCAACGGATCTTCGAATATATCAGTCGATAGAACAACCACCAGACAGTGAGCACCTCCAGTTTAAATTGATTGAATAGAACTAAAGGAAAAAGTAAACACTATACTTAAAAAATGTATCTGTAAAATAATAAATTAAATTGCAATCTTTTTTCAGAGAAAAGCTTACCAGCCAAACAATCTACCAGAAAACCCACTGACTACCTCCAAATTCACAATGAGAAGAAAAATAAATAATATAAAGGACAAAGGAAAATGCTCTAGTGGAGCATAAATCATTACATGCATGTGGAGCAATATAAAAAAGGGAAATGCTCATGAAGCATAAATCATTACTTACATGCGGAACCCGCTCACCTTCATCAATCTGAACTGCCCCATATTGAACCCTACCTTGGACAGTTCATGGCCGGCAAATAGATGTAAAATGAAATACATGCAATGGTCCACACTCAACAAGAAAGAAATCAAATGATTAGATTATTTAGATCATCAGATAAGATTGGGTTTGCAACATAATGGGTTTGAATTATGACCAATGGAAAATCCAATTCAGGACTAACCACATTGTGGAAACAAGATTGGTCAAGACGGAAGTAACTTTGTATCTCAACTTATGCAATTTCTTCTTGATAGTGGATTTATTTTGTTATGAGTTTGTCCATGGATGTAGTCAACAACTAGTCATTCCTGTGATGAAACACGAATATCTAGTATCCTTGTTTTGGTTTTTTATTATTTGCAAATCTCATGTGGTCTGCTTTGGTTTATCATTTTTACACTATTTTATTGCAAAAAAACTTGGTTGTTTGTCCCACAATTGCTAGAAGGGTTCTTGTAGTTGTGGGGTCCTTGCCATAATATGGTTAGCCAATCTCCACTAGCTCATTCTTCATAAAATATAAAATTTAACGTAGTAATGGGACAAAAATATGTACAGAACAATGCAAAAACCATGAATACAAACATAAAAATCCAATGGAAAAAATAACCAAAGAATAATATTCATCGTCAGCATAATATTTTGGACTTGTTTCTAAATACTGCATACAACCACAAAAGTCTACCATCATAAAGACCAAGTTCTGAAGCCATAAAGACCTAGAAGGAGAATATAGGAGGAAAGAGATACAATGCATGTTCAAATGTGACAAAGCATTGCGTGCCCAATGGGTCGTTACACAAATAAACAAAGAAAGAGATAGAAAAAGAGGGGGAGAGAGTTTGATTCAAGGCAAGCGGACCTCCTAACAGTTCAATTCGAGAGGAACCATAACTCTACTCTACTGAAACAAAAGTTTTTGTTTTTTCCTGTAAAATTCTCTTCTTTTTTTATTCAATTACTAGTACGTAAATACAAGCAAAAAGTAGTGCCACATCACAACCCCATTTACCCACTTACAAGGCACATCACCAATAAATAACCCCCACAACCCTAAAACACATACCCACAAGTCCACAACTACATAATAACTACATTATAACAACCCATAAACATAATAATATTATCCACATATCATTCCTTTCCCCTTAAAAATCCTTGTCCTCGAAGTCGAATTATTAGAGAAAATATTAAATTCCACCAGGGTCCCAAATCATAGTGGGCACAATTTTGTTGAGTTAAACAATTAACTTTAGACCTTCGTTTTCTTCAAAAACAATGATTATGATCGTTGGAACCACGCTTTGAAAATCCGTTGCTATCAAAGTTGGAAGGAAATATGATTTTTTATGAAGGCGCATTGAAATCATAGAATAATTGAATGGTTCGGCAAAATCAATGCAATCCTTGACAATGTCTTCAAACAAACCATCTTTGTCACCATCAATTCTTGCACTCTTCTCTACCCGAACATCAACATTTTCAAGATTTTGCTTTTCTTCATCTTTGCGCATTTCCTTGATCATTATGCTGATTTTGTTCAAGCCTTCCACAAATCATCGTTGCCTTTCCATCAATTCCAAAACAAGTGCTTTGATCTCTCGAAAATCATGGAATCCAAAATCACCCAAGATGCAGTCATGGAGGAGGAATGACCACTCTGATATCACATGTTACGTACCAGATTGGTCATAACATGAATAAACAAATAAAGAGACAGGAAAAGAGGGGAAGAGAGGTTGATTCAAGGCAACCGGACCTCCTGACGGTTCAATTCAAGACAAACCATAACTCTTCTAAAACATGAGTTTCTGTTTTTTGCTGTAAAATTCTCTTCTTCTTTTTATTGAATTATTACTACTTAAATACAAGCAAAATGTAGTGCCACATCACAAGCCCATCTATCCACTTACAAGACACATCACCAATAACTAACCCCCACAGCCCTAAAACACATACCCACAACTACATAAAAACGGCATTACAAGTTTACCATTACCCATAAACATAATAATATTACGCACATATCACTACGAACTACATGCAACACCACTGCATCAAATACAGATTCAAAACATAATCTATCTAAACTCAAATCATCTAAACGATATTATATAAGTACCAATCTAAAAACCCAGAAAAAACAACACCCGGTTCAGCAATCACTACAAGCACAGAAAAAAACTCAGCAAAGTTTATTATATAAGATTTATAAGCCCAATGATCAAATAAAAAAAAGAAGGTACAACAAGAGCAAAATTCAACATATAATACCTTAAAACGTATAAACCCAGAAAACAGATAAATAGTTCAGAAAATTCTAATAGATATGATCAAACAAAACCCAATATATGAACCAAAAAGATGAACAAAAATTACCTTTACATATAAAAAAAAACCCAATATATGAAACAAAGAAGATGAATAGAAATTACCTTTACATCTATTGGATTGAAGTATATGAACATGAAATAGCCCAACAAAATCCCAATAGGAATGCCAAATCCAAAACCAATAAGTCCCAAAAAACTGTGGACAAAACCCATGTTTTCCAACCCGAAAATACATGGAATCGATGAAGCAATAAATAATAAGGCAAAAATAGAAACAAAATGAGAAAAAAAATTCCCTGCCTGCAGAGGCCGGCAACAAAAATTACCGAAAGAAAACAGAAGTGAATGAAATCCCAACAAAACCGCCAAAACATTGTCTTGCTTCAATCTTAAAAACACCCACGAGTGGGAATCTCGAATATGCCGCCAAAATTACGATTGGGCCCTTTAATGTGTTAATAGCTTGTCATTTGTGACTGTTATTTCATATTTCTTACTATAATTTGGCATGAAATTATTGTAAGAAATATTTGGCATTAAACATCTAGAAAGAGCTAAAATAGACAGAATAATATGCACATTGCTAAATTTGAAAAGAAAGGAGGAATTTGTCAAAGGTAAAAATAGTTGGATTTGGAATTCTAGACTGAAGGGAGCCCTTGCAAAAAAGAGGTGAAAGGGCTCCCCCATTGGCTGCACATCACCACCATGTTTGACTTTTCAGTCGTTATTAATGTATGATAGTCCTAAAACCATCATACATAAGTATCCATATCTAATAGGACTTTGATAATGTTGTACGAGTATTGTTTTCCTCACTTAAAACCATGCCTGTTCTAAAAGATTTTCACATAATAATATGAGGAACGGTAAAATGAAGGGCACCCTTGCAAAAACCATCTACAACAGCGCGCCTGTTGGTCCTTCTCAACAAGTGCATTTATTGTTTATTTAATTTTATATTTGTCTTTACATATTTTTTTCTGCGCCCCTATAATTGCACTTAGTTGAGAAGGACCAATTTGGGGTGCCGATGCAGCTGTTTTTTGTGAGGGCACCCTTCAGTTTATCATGCCTCTACTAATCTATAGATTTCCTTCAACCAATTTATCACCCAAGGTATGTATAGCTATAGAAAATTTTATATTTACAAGATATTTAATACGTTTAAGGAAATTTACATTTATTAAGTATTTAATGGCTAAGGCTATGCTTCTTTTAAATTAAATTGGACATAGTAAAATTTGAGATTGTTTCACCTCCTTGGTGACTGCATCACCAAGAAATCAGCCTTTCACTTATTTGTGAAGGGTTTAGATTACAAACCATGCTTTTACTTTGGTTATTTTCCATGAGATATGGGTATTTTTGCCATTTTATTAATGAGAGTGGTATTCAGTCTCCCATAGAAGGTTTTCATCTGGGAGCCTGACCAAGATTATATCAGACTCTTCAAATGAAGATTTTAGATAAGATAGGGATATTTTACCATGTTCTATGACATGTGGGTTGTTTGGTCATTTTCTATTAGATATGGAAGAAGGATTAGAGAGTATGAGTTTCATTATTAGAGAGTATTTTGCTTATTTTCTATGAGATAGGTGTATTTTTGTCATTTTTTACGAGGGAGGTTCTTTGCAGGAAGAAGGGTCTAGCTATTTTTTACGAGGGAGGTTCTCTGCAGGAAGAAGGATTTAACTGGGGTAGGGCGATTAAATCCTACTGTTGAAATAAATTTTTATAAGCAAACGGGCATAAAATTTTATTTTATGTCAAGAAACACTCCGTCAATTTCAATCCTGCACAAAACTTGTTTTACATAGAAAGAAACGGAACCTTGTTTTGTATAACCTCAGGATTATAAGTGACCACCTAGGTTTTCCCATTATATAATAATAACTAGTATTCTGGGCCTAAGTTATGCATGGATGTAAAATGGTGGGCCCCACACTATCAAAACATAAGGTGTAAAATGGTGGGCCCCACCCCAATGCGTGTATTTGGGTAGAGATGGTGGCCCCACCTCATCAATAGCATTAGGGTTAGGGATTAAATAGTGGATCCTATCAAACCTAGAGACGGCGTGCCCTAATCCATCAAAGCCTGAGGTGTAAAATTGTAGGCCCCATCCTATAAAAAACATAGGAGAGTGATAAATCGACTCCCCATGTTTCTTTCTCTCTCCTCTTGGTTAGAGAGAGAAAGACGAGAGAGATAGACACATGGGGAGTCGATTTATCACTGCCAAAAACATAAGGTGTAAAATGGTGGTCCCATCCCATAAATAACACGAGGTGTACATTGGTTGGCAACGCCATATTCATAGGTTTGGGTGGAGATGGTGGGCCCACCAGGTGTAAAATGGTGGGCTCCATCCATGTTAGGCATGGCTATAAAATGTTGGGCCCCACCAATCCATGGAAAATAGTGGGCCGTACGGCCGTACCCTATGCATGAGTTTGAGTAGAGATTGGGTATAAAATATAAGGCTTTCTCTGTCAAAACGAAACATATAAGTAAAAGGTTTTCCAATAAGTTTTTTCTTGGAAAGAAAACTAACAACGATGGGAATAGTTTCAATGCCATTTAATTTTAAATTTTTAATCACTCTTATATGTTTCTGTAAGCTAGATATTCCTTACCCGAGCAATGCTTTGGTATAGCGTGTCCCCGCATAATGGGTCTCACCTTTGAATAATCCGTGCCCTCCATTTGAAGTGTCTTGCTTTGGATCTCCTATTATAAAAAAAATCACTCTAATCGCTCACCCTAACATCTATTAATTTGCAAGTTCTCTCATCGTCTATACAAGGTCAAAAAAGGATTCCTCTCTACCTAATTTTTTCCACGCCGAAATTTGTACACAACCATGAAGTGGTTATCTATGCTTCCATCTTGTTTTCTTCACTCACACATATTTGAAAAGGGATGTGGGGATTTGCTAGCGTCCATAGCAAAAGGCATTTCGAGGATGCTCTGTTGAATGCCAGAGCCGCCACCTCATGAATGAAACAAAATCTGCAGCTGTGTGGCTGCTCTTACATGCAACAGAGCATAAAACAAAACAAAGGACGGGATCTTCTATAGTGACACTTGCCCATAAAACAAAACAATGGGGTGCGTATCTCCATTGCACATTAAGGAGCCGTTTGGATACGCGGATTTTAGAATCTGGAATTTCTTCAAAATTGTAGATAAGAGACAAGAGAAGAAGCGGACCATTCGTCGTTTTCTGACTTCTCGCCCTTCTTTCCGTCAACAAGAGAGTAGCAGATCATCCCATGTTTCCAGGTTTTAGAAATCTCAGGATACAGGAGAGATTTCTAAAACCTGGATTTCTTACTTAAAATCTAAGAAACACTGTCAAGATAGCATGCGGCAGCTTGATCATGAACCCTCTTTTACACCATTTTCAAACTAAAAACCTAGATTAATCCGCGTATCCAAATGGCCCCTAAGATTGCCTAATCGATTAGCCATACTTATCATGTCTTTATTTTTTAGAATGGATCCTGTTTTAAAAGTGTTTTCCATATTTTAATATAAAGAATTTATGGGATAGATAAATGTATCTGAGGAGGACCTCAAATAGCGTATCTGAGCTAGCGAGTATAAACATGGTAGGTGCCTATGTTGTTTGGGTTGTGCTATATATTGATTCCAAGGAACCAACATAGATAGGGTGTTCCTAAGAAATCATCTCCATAAGATTATGCTAAACCTTGATTTGTGGAGGTTTTAAATGGACGGTTATAAAATGGGTCCATTTTGTGCATGTATAGATTGAATGGTTAGGATGATCCTATGGTGATGATTTCTTAGGAACACCTATCCATGCTAGGTTTTATGGATTGAATGGGTTGGATGACTCAAACAACATAGCTCGATGTGCTATTTGTAGTGGCTAGCTCAGATAGCTTATCCGAGGTCACCCTATACATCGCCCCCTTTACAGAAATAGAGGAGAGAAGAGGAGATATTTCGAAGTAGGGTAAACTCACTTCAGTATCATTGTATTATAAGTCATTTATGTGGGGTTGGAGAAAATGACAAATACCCGTCACAAAGCACAACCACTTCTAACAATTTTGCCCCAAATTAAGAGATTTTAACCTGACCCTTTTAGCCCACATGAGGGGTTAGGCTCCATTTGTTTGAGTGACATGGAGAGTTTAGATCAGTCCTGATTGGTCATGAGGGGTGAATTCCCCCTTCAGCTAATATGAGGATTGGTCATGAGAGAAAGCCCCTGTATTGGCTGGTTAATGATTAGGGTATGGACCCTTATGAGAGGAAGGCCTCCAGAATTGTATAAGGGGGATGACACTTTTGGAGTTTACTCCTAGGTAATATGCTTGAGTGAGTGCTCTCAGTGTCAGAAACTTTCAAAAGTCCCTTCTTGTGGGAAAACTAACTGCAGAGAATGGTTTATTTAATTTTAGTAATGGGCAATGTCCACCACTTGAGAGGAAGCCTTTAAATGTCTGAATTTCGGCACTGGCCCGTTGGTTAACGTAGAGAAAAGATTCATTCTCACTGTGGACAGTGGTTATAGCTAAATGCATATTTACAGAGAGCTCTTAACTCGTTGTCGAATTTGTTCAGGGAGTTCAAAGCTTCACATGTATTAGAATCCACAAGTCTAAACTTCCAAATCCCACAAATATAAGATTTTCAAGGCTAGAAAATATGCCTACTGGGATTGTACAAATCATGAGAAGTAAAACAGCTAATCAAAACACTCCTTTATACCTTGGACGTTTTCTGTTTTGGTAGGAGTCTGCATTTTGTCCAACAAAGGCAATCAAAATTTCTTTGACTCTTCCAAATTATGATTGTAAAAATTGAATACTTACAAAGTCAATCAAAAATCAAAACTCCTTTGATTCTTCCAAACTATGATTGTAACAATCAAATGCTTAGCCGCATCATCCAATTTCTCGATCAAATGGTGACTATTCAACTAGGATTTGTTTTGGCCACGTTTTGACCTGCATCCACGTTTTGAAATAGCGGATAAAAACATGCTTTCTTCCGAACTATGATTGTAACAATCGAATGCTTAGCCGCATCATCCAAGTACTCGATCAAATGGTGACTATTCAGCTAGGATTTGTTTTGGCCACGTTTTGACCTGCATCCACGTTTTGAAATAGCGGATAAAAACACGCTTTGTTCACATAATATTGATTTAATAGAACAATGAGTTCTATGTTGATCAAACTGACTTCATATTTTTCTTTTTCTGTTTTATGACTTTGAACTTGCACAGTCAACTCATATAATTGGCACTGCCTAATTAATTTGTGAAAAAAAATAGGATTTTTTCATTGAATTGGCCAAGTCGATTCTATAAATGAAAAAAAAAAATCTGATTTTTTTTTTCTTTTTTGCATATTTTGCTCCATGTGATTATGGGGTTCCATAGAGCCATTAGATGCTTCAAGATAAGATTTTTCCATGTGGAAAATGTAGATAAGCGAGTATAATACGCGGCGCTGCTTAGCATATGACTTGCAGTACATATTGGCACTTGAACTTTGACCATGTGTACAAAAACAATAGCTCAAAATCTGAAAATGAATTAGGCCCGAAAACATCAACTCAGAATTAGTCCGAATCTAGATGCCTTTGATGTCATGCAGTTGAAATTTGATAGGGATGCAATTTGGGTCGTGTTGGGTTTAGCTTTTTCTAAAAAATTGAAATGAATTGACCCTAACCCGACCCAATTTTATGGTAAAAGCTCAACCCAAATTGACCAGAGTTGCACCTTTGGATACCTTTAGGCCCTGTTTGGATTGCAGGTAAAACATTTCTTGCAGAATTTTTTTCCTACGAAAATTTGTTTGTTGAAGGAAATGATATGGTTATAGCTTATTTAGATGGATTTCAGTATAAATTGAAGGTCTTTATAAATAAAACTTGAACTCCCATGGTTCAGATTACATTTTTCACGTGTAATCAAACAATCGAAAACTAAGGCATCCCTGAGAAGGTTTTCTTTGCCAAACTTTTCTAGAAAACTCCTGCAATCCAAACCGGGCCTTAACAAATATATGCATATAATTTTATAAATGTAAACTGTTTTGAAGTTAAACATGAATTAAGAGTTAAAATAGTTTAAAAATGATACAGCTAATGGCTTCCAAAATTGCAAATAATATAACGAATATTGGTGGCACCCAAAAAATAGAGGAATCATCTGGTGCATTATCATATACACCTCGGTGTATATGCTATCACCAATATCCATTCCATCAATGCCTCACAAGCACAAATTAAGGAGTAATCTTAAGGTATGGGCTTGCCATGTGGGCCGGGCATCTGATCAAATGTAATTTGAGGAATGGATGGTTGCGATCGTCGATTATTTTCAATGTGCTCTCTCCATATATACACTTTGATTGATCTTGGTGGGAGATGCGGGTGTCTTATTTTTTTGTTACAAACCGTAAATTCTAATATTTAGACTATTTACTGTACTTCTCTTAGTGTACAAACTGTTTTTACCCATCAACAGTGCACCACAATTTCAATCCGGACAATCCAATCAATCAATGCAAGTATATCTTATATTGCCACAAAATTTATTTCGCCGCCAGTATCTAGTTATACCAAGAAATAAATTTATTTATTGGTTGGTGTGTGTGTTAAATCTGATATAATAAAATTTTAATTTTCAAAGTTACAGTCAGTGATTACAGCGGAGAATGGAAATTTTTGAAGACAAAATTGCAGCTTTCCCAACATAATCTCCAATTTGGCCACCATGCATGGAATACATTCTCAGTCCATCTCATGCAATTTGGGCCCATAAATATTCGATGGAAGAAATTTTCATTCATGGTTGCCAAACATGGCCTTAGCCTATGATTTTTCTCACGTATATGGTGATTGACTATGCTCCACCATGGAAAATTTTTGGGCTGAGAAAATAACATTTGTAGGGAGAACAGTCAATTGAAAAAAAAGAAGGGGAAATGCCGAAATCCTTGAAAAGAGAGTGGAAAAAACAACAAAAAGACTAGACATAGAGAAAAACAATACATAGAACTAGAAGCAGCTCTGTGTTCTCTGGGACACATGTCAAAGATAAGACCTTGGAGAAGGAATGGCAACTTGGATTTTCTACTATGGCTCTGTTTCTTTCAGCCTAAAATTCTCATAAAAATATTTTATACTCATTTTGAGTGGAGAAATGGATTTAGAATTTTCTTTATGCTCATTTTACGTGGAAATTAAAGGAGCCAATGAGAAAAGTATATAACTACTAAGGCCCTGGAGTTTGATTTTATTTAACTAATAAAGGGCTGGTGTTTAATTTTATTTAAACAATAAGGGTTTAAAGTTTAATTTTATTTAATAAATAAGGGCTTGGAGTTTGATATTAGTTAAGTAATAAAGGATTGGAGTTTGATTTCGGACCTGTCCAACTTTCACTCACAAAAAGTCTCTTTCAATGCTTAGATTCGAAGGAGAAAAGGATTGTTCCTTTCAAGCCTTTGAAAATTCAAATGCCTTTGTTTTTAGTGGAAGCCACTAGGTCCACTACCAACCAACCCACCTTAGGTGGGCAAGCAACCATGATAATGCCCTTGTCATCCATCTATTTCTATGTACATCTATCTTTAATTTCTAACCAAATCCACCAAAGCCTCCTTATCCTCTATGCACTTCTAAAAATTCCATCTCTTTCTCTCTCTAACACACAAAAGGACAATATCTTTAATTTCTAACCAAATCCACCAAAGCCTCCTTATCCTAAAGCTCTCTCTCTCTCTCTCTTAGACCCCTTTTGATGGGTGTTAACATTGAATGATTCACTTCATTGCATGCTTTCTCTGAAACCCATTTTACAACAAAGCACTAAGCAACCTCACTCAACTTGAATGTACACTATCAACCTAAAACCACACACTTGACTCCAAGTCTTTGACACTTGAGTGGAGCTCTCTTTCCCCACTTTTTAACTCCATAAAAGCCCACCTTTTAAAAAAGAAGGCACTATTTTTGACATGGAAAGCTATTCCTTCTCACTCCTTTTCATCCCACTTCTTTTAAGAGAACATATCCTCCCAACTTGTTTGCCCTTGTGGGAGAGAAGAAGGAAGTTTCATTACATTAGGGTCGAGAACCATTAAGAAAAGGGAATCACAAGGGCCCTTTTGTGGGGGACTGTAGCTCCTTTTCTAGCCCTAAGTTTGCCCTGCTTTCTGGGGTAAGTCAACATGTATAAAAAAGGGGGAGGCAGGCTTTTTTAAGGGAGCCTCCGCTGGTGATAGTGACCCCACCACCCAAGGTGTGCGGGCGCATGGGCCACCCAAGATAATTGTACACTTATATTTTAAACCTCTTTTTTCCAAAGCCACAATTAAGGGAAATTGAAACATGATTTCAAGTCCCAAACTCTATCATGCAAAAATAGTGAAACTCTTCTCCCGTAGACATAGGCACACCATCGAATCACATAGATCATGTGATCTTGTTTTTTGTGTGATTTGTTCTTTGTGCAATCCTATTTGAGAAGGTATTCAGTTTTCTTGACCTTTTTGTGATCGAGTTGGGTATGACTCACCCCTTCCTGGGTGTTTGGTTGGCACTGGGAGTCGTCAAATCAAATTAAGCATTGTTTTTTTAACGAATCGGGCTTCATGGATGATCAATTGATCACCGTTAGATCGAATCCTGATGATCAATATTGGGTCCCGCATGAGAAATCTCTACGCAATTGGAAGTGTGTATCTATGGCACGATCATGACGAAGCCTACATGATCTTGGTCCGATCAATTAAACCCATCAGGGGGCTCGACAGTGATAGTTAGAAAAATCCAAACAGTGACAGTCATTTTAGCTTTTTCCTACTTTAATTTCAAGGGCCTCACTGCTAGTGAGGGTATCTTTGAGATGGATTTGTGACTTTTTAAGGTGGAGAAAAGGAATTTGTACAGATTAACTCAATTTGCTTTGAATCATATGCTTTCGAGGACATGTCTCGCATTAATTATTATTCTATAAGGTAACAACTCAAATCAAAATTTCATATTACATCATGTGAATAATAAATTAAGGGAAATGATATATTCTGCCTCTTTTCTTCCCCGGGCCACCCCTTGTAGTGTAAAAAGAGTAGTCATAACTCATAAATACACAATGGGTGGCCCAGAGAAGAAAAGGGGGTAAATATATCATTTCCCTAAATTAATCCCAAACCCACGGATGTGAGGTACCCTTATCCAAGCCAAGTCCCTTCTCCATCATGATGTCTGTAGGGTCTAGCCTCTTGCTTCAGTGGTTAAGACCCTTAGTTCACAACAGTGAGTCAAGGATCCAGGCCAGGCTTAAATGCTAATTAAGATATATATATAATGTAGGAAAATTATTGGGATTGAAATCTGCTTTCCATGCAGATGGGGTCGCTCTCATGTAGTTTCTTAATCGATTAGGAAAGAGAGTGTGTATGGATGATTTTATTGGGACTCATGTTTGGACGATTTTAGTGGGGCTCTCTAGTTAGACTGTGGGGGGGAGGAGGAGAGAGAGAGGGGTAAACTATATAAGATATTATTATACCATATGAGAATTGACACTTGTTCACAGATATAGTACTCGGACTCGGGGAATTTCTAGGCAAGGGAAAATCTCAGGATATATTAATTTTTTACTTTTTCAAATTTATATCAGGAAAAATGATAAAAATAAAATTATTTTAGAATTATAAAATTCAAGTAAAAGTCTAAAATCATGGTAAATGATAAAAAAGAAAATATCGCTATTTTTTTAATATCAGAATTTTGTTATTTTATTAAAATCTCGATATTTTGAAAATAGCAGAGATAATTGTGACATAGAATTGAGATGGGAAAAAAAGGAGAGGTGTTTCATGTGGAGAAAGGAGATATGTGAGTTCTCTTATTGTTTTTAGCTTGGGTTCAATCTTCTGGGTCGTGAGTGCTTAGAGTGTATGGATTGAATTAAGAGATTAACGATCATTCTTTTATAATCTCTTGTGATTGTTGCTCATAGTGGAAGATAATGTTTACTATTTTAATCGTTTATATGTTGTGTAGATCATGCAATGTCGACGGATTTACAATATAAATGATATTTTCACCACCTTTCCCAGCTTTTCCACCTCCTGTAAATGACCACATTTTGGTTCCCTTGTGTTTAAATTTTACTTAAAATAGTAATTTTCAAGAAAACATGACAACGACGGGAGGGGTGTCAAATGCTAAAAATGGGGGTGAAAATATCATTTTTTTTAAAAAATCTCCATGCCCGGACACTCAATACTTTTCAAATAGTACTGTACGCGGCTTACACCGTATGATGATCCAGACAGCCCATTGGATGTGCCACAATGCAAATAGGTTGTTCATTTCCATAGGATGATCTCAAGTTCTCAACCCTCTGATTTATAGATGTTTCCATAATATGCAGTTCCTCTATAGATCAAAGGGCTAAGATCATCCTATGAAAATGATTTTTTAGGCACAACCTATTTACGTTGTGGCCATCAAATGGACGGGTTGGATCATCCTATGGTGTAATATGTACAGTACATTTTGAAAAATACTGGACTATACAGGCTTACTCTATATAATTTCTCTCTAAACAATATACAAGACCCACTGAAGGAAAAAGAAAGAAAACATATTTGATTTTTTTTTTAAAAAGAAAACAAAGAACAAAAAGTGTCTAGGCATGACACCCTTGGAGTTAAAATAAATAAAGATGGCTCCTTCTACACACTGAAATTTAGGCATGATACCCTTGCTAGTTTGTCCTACATGCAAATAAGTAAAACCCATTCAAATAAGACAAAATGGCAGAAAAGCCTTATTTCTCATGGGTGTCAATACCAATTTTCATAAATAAATTTAGGGCCCGTTTGAATGCCAAGAAGATTTTGATTTGGATTTCTCACATTTGCAGCCCTTTTGTGTTGTAATTTGGTTCCAGATCAAATCCTTTGATTTCCAAATCAGCAACTGGCAATGAAAAAAATCAGATTTCCAAATATGTTGTGGAAATAAGTAATTGGAAATCCACAGATCTGGCAGCTTCCTTCACTCTCTTGCTCCTCAACCTCTCCCCTCCAGTAGGAAGTACCCACTTGCCTCGCTATCTCCCTCAACATGAGCTGGTGGATCTATTCATTTTGTATTCCAAACTCAATCCGAATCCAAATACAAAAACATGAGGTAGCCAAACGGGCCCTTAACAGTGTAATTAATGTTTGGATTGTGTAACTACCGATTACTCCAAATGCTTAAGCTGTTGGTGATGGCATTATTTAATCTTGTATACTTTAACACTTCCCCTCAAGTGTGGCCAACCTTTTTAGGGTGGCCTACACGTGACACGTGTGGCCCCTCTTTTGGGTTGGCCATGTGGATTTTTTTTTAACATCATGAAGGTTTGAAACCAGAAACCTTTGCTCTGATACCATGTAAAACTAACCATTAATCGAAAAGCTTAAGACGTTGGAGATGGTGTTATTTAAACTTTTATACTTTAACAGGGGTGATCCAAACATATCGATGTGTAAATTTGTCTACGGAATTTGACTTGCATAACAAGAATCGACAACTTAAATCTAACGCTGAACAGGAGTATGGTGTATGATCAAAGCGTCCAAACGAGAGCCACATCTCATCATTTGGGAATTTTCTTAAGACATGAAGTGCATAAAATCAGGGAATTTTTAGAATTAATTTATTAAAATCCTTGGTCGATCATGGGTATTTAGGCTTTAATTGGAGGGAGGTTATTACAATAATTTGGATTGAGATGGGCTGAACTCCGTGCGTTGATGGTATATTACGAGTGATCAGATGATTGGAAAATCAAAATTCTTTGTCCTGTTGCAATTCTAAGACGATCCATACGGTTGGATTGACTTTTCTTTCCTTAGATAATTGAGAAATTTATACATATGAAGCACATTTCTTCTAATTTCGATTAATCTTGTATGTTCATCCTTTGAATTTCCAAGTGATGATTGGCACGGCCGGGAGAGTCAGGGCCCTCCCCTTCCCTAGAGGAGCTCCTTCACTTTGATGCTTTGAATCCGTGCACGGAAGGCCATCATCCGCCAGAGGGGCGGCTAATAGGGGCCAGGAGAAACGACACTTTCGTGAGGCGCCGACGAATAGAGAGAATAGAGAGATCGTGCATGTTGGTTCAAATGTCAGTAGATAATGTACTGGAATCATCTGTGCAGTTGGGTCAACTCAATATTGCAGAGATAGAAACATACTCATTGAGTGATTGTGTTCTATTTTTGTGAAAGGAACTATGATATGATCCGCCCAAAATGTATCTGTGAGAGATTAAGGGAAATAGTGGGAAGGAAATTTTCAATGTATAGTCCTTTCTTGAAATTTTCTTAAGAAAATTAACCAAAATAAATGCATAGAAATTTAAATAGAAAAATCATATTTCCACCCCAGTTTCGAGCATTTCTACTCTTTTCCTATAAGTATGATCCATTTGTTTTTGTCTTCGTTTATTTTCAGGAAAGGACAGGATGGAAATGCTGGGAAAGTCGGTGGATACATTAATTCTCGTATGCACACAAAACTTTGTAGTGAGATTCTAAACATCCATATGAAAAAAGAGTTTTAAGGAAAACTCTTGTTTGGCAAGGCAACTCAACTCATAGAAATAGAAAAACTCAAGCATGGCAAACTCTTTAGTGCATTAACTAATAACTAGTTCAAAGAGAATAAATTGATGCATTGCCAAATGAAAAAGATTATACTCATATGAGATAAACAAAAAACTATTTAGTGCATTAACTATTTTGTTGAAACTTGAAACCCTAGAGCTAAAGGGGGGGAATGAACAAAAGATGGAAAGAGTCCCTCTGATTGCGTGCGTGCGTGTGTTTTACTTTTAAGTTTTCACTTTTAAAGTAACAAAATTTTAGAAAAAAAAAAATACATACTATAACTTAAGTAACTTGGGTCGGGTCGGGTCGGGTCGGGTTGGGCCCCTTCAAACCCGGCTCGACCCGAAACCCGAGAAACATGAACCCAACCCAAGCTATTTTCGGGTAGGGTCAATGCGGGTCAGGTAAAACCCGACCCAAGTTGCAGCCCTATATGAATGTATGGATCAACAAATTCGTGAATCGACAGAGGTAAATGATATATTTGCCCCCTTTTCTTCCCCGAGCCACCCTTCTAGTGTAAAAAGAGTAATCATAGATGCACCTGAGCAGGTTGGCTTGGGGAAGAAAAGGGGATGAATATATCAGTTCCCCATCAAAAATTATAATATTACATAGATTAATTAAGCTATATAATAAAAAATTAATCACCTATAATTGTCGATGTCACACAACCACTTGGGGTTGTGATAGGTTTGAAATGCTGTCTTTTATTGGATGTCGCAAGCAGATATAGCTCAATCTCTCTCTCTCTCTCTCTCTCTCTCTCTCTCTCTCTCTCTCTCTCTCTCTCTCTCTCTCTCTCTCTCTCTCTCTCTCTCTCTCTCTCTCTCTCTCTCTCTCTCTCTCTCTCTCTCTATATATATATATATATATATATATATATATATTACTAACCAACTGCTAAAATTGGAATATTATATAGATTAAGGAGGTATATAATTATTGATATAATGCAACTGAACCACTTGGGGTTGTGATAAGTTTGAAATGTTGTCTTTTATTGGACATGTCGCAAGCAAATATAGTTATATTGCGCTGTGTGGATATATGTACACACATAAATGTATTATCATATACATTTAGGGCACGTTTTGGCTACCAATAATTTTTTTCCTGGAATAATAGCTTACCCAATTGCGAGGGACCTTTGGGGAGGGATAGATACTAGAGGGCTGAGTGGGGATAGGACAAGAAAAGCCCAAAAAATCAGGAAACAAAAACTTCTACTCAAAATATGATCGAATTTTTCCTGATCTCAGTCGTGCCCTCTCAAATCTCTTTCCTTCTCCCACCTGCCCTGCCCCTCTC